>NC_050574.1:354334405-354641905 GCF_011100635.1 Trichosurus vulpecula
TACTTTGCCCTGATCAGACAACTTCTGGGGTATTGTATTCAGTTTTGGGTACCTTATTGTAGAAAGCATGTTGACAATTTGGAAATTGTCCGGAAGAGGACAACCAGAATGGTGAGGGAGCTAAAAATCATACCATGTGAGGACTATTTGCAAGAATTGAGAATGTTTAGCCTGGAAGACAGAAGATTTAGAGGGAATATGTTAGCTTTACATATAAATATTTGAAGGCCTGCCATGTGGAGGAGGGTTTAGACTTCTCTTCCTTAGCCCAAAGGGCAGAACTAGGAAAAATGGCCAAAAATGGCAAAGGGTCAAATTTCAGTTGACTGAAAAAAAAACTCCAAAACCCCAAACCTAACAACTTCCCGTTTTCTGTTCAAAAAATCAGTTTTGTAAGGAAGTGAGTTGCTCATCTCTGGAGGTATTCAAGTAGAGTCCAGATGATAGCTGGAAATTATTACAGAGGAGGTTCCTATTTCAGGTAGACAGAAAGGCTGTGTGGACTTGGAAGTAGAAGGAGACCTGGGTTTGAATCCTTTCTCTGATAATCACAAGCTGTGTGACCCTGGCTGAGGCTCTTAAACTTTCTGAACCTGGATCTTCTTGTCTATAAAATGGAGATAGTATCTGTAGCACCTTCTGCATCAGTTTTATTTTGCAGATCCAGTGAGATAATGTATGTAGAGTGCTTTGTAAAACCTAAAATGCTAGATAAATGCCAGTTTACTATTCAGATATAGATTGACCGTTTTTGACTACGAGTCTAATACCCTTAGAACCAGATGACCTGTCAGATGTCAAAATTCCGTGATTTGAGAATGATGTCACTTCGCAGTTTTGGAGACAGTGTTTGATGCTTATCGATCCATTGGTGTGATCCTAAAGCAATAATTTGTCCCTGAGCCTCTAGTGATTCTTACAAGTGAGATGAAAAACAGCGCTGGAGCAGCGGCTGGCCAGTGAGCTGCCCTCAGACTCAAGAAGACCACCTTAGTGTTGGCTGGCTTCTGACACATTTCCTGTCACTTATCCGAATTTTCCTGTTTCTGTTGAGGATACCAACTAATACTGTAGTCATCCAGAGCCCCAAGCTTGGAGTCACCCTTGAATCTTTCCTGTCCCCTTTTCTAATCAATTGCCAAGGAAGGAAAGAAAGATTTACTTTTTATATCATTGGATCCTCACAACAACCGTGGGAGGTTGGTGCTTTTATTATCCCCATTTTACAGTTAAAGAAACTGAGGCAGACAGCAGTTAAGCTGTGCTTAGACATATAACTAGTAAGTGTCTGAGGCTGGATTTGAACTTAGGTCTTCGTGACTCCAGGCCCCATTGCTTAATACAGAAAAACAAAATTATCTCTACCTTAAAAAAAGCTTACGTTCTAGTTGATGAGATTGTGTGTGTGTTTATGAACATGTGTATATGTGCATATGTGTTCATGTACATGTATATATACACATATACATGTATGCGTGTATGTATGTGTGTACATATGTATAAGGGCAACTAGATGGCACAGTCTGGAGTCAGGGAAACTTATCTTCTTAAATTCAAATCTGGCCTCAAACGCTTACTTGCTGTGCGACCATAGGCAAGCCACTTAACCCTGTCTGCCTCAGTTTCCTCATCTGTAAATGAGCTGGAGAAGGAAATGGCAAACCACTCTAGTATCTTTGCCAAGAAAACCCCGAATGGGATCATGGCAAGACTGAAATGACTGAACAATAATATATACATATGTTGGGATATACCCAAATATATACAAAACATATACAAGGTAATCTTGAGGAGAAGGCACCTGAAGCCAGGAAGAGGGGTCAGGGAAGGCCTCATGCAGAAGGCGGTTGCTCGACCTGACTCTTGAAGAAAATCAGGAGAGAGGAGAGTGTGTGATCTAGGCCTGGAAGCTAGCCAGTATGTAGGCACGAAGATGGGAAATAGTGTTGTAAGAACAGAGGGAACCTCAGTTTTTGGCTGCCCCCAGGGGCATGCCGGTAAATGTTTAGCGGCCAATTTTCTAAAAAATGTACGCAGGATACACTTTTAAGCTTAATCTGACTTATCAACATCCTATCCATCACTTTCTTAAGTCTAGACAAGCAACAAAACAATAAATCAAGCCTTAATTTGTAGCATATGCAAATTTCCAAGGTGTTAATACAAACATGTAAAATTTTACAGTTGACTCTTCTTTTGGGCTGGTTGCGGCTGGCACCAGCAATACCCCTGGCTACACCAGAGTACAAAGGAAGGGGAATAAAATATAACAAGCATGAAAAGCTAGTTTGGGCACCGACGGTGAGAATCTTTAAAAGCCAGTGGGGCTTATATTTCACCTCAAAGGTAATAGGGAGCCAATGGAATGTGCCGAGTAATTGGGTGCTATGCTGAGGAGTGAGGTTAAGTATTAGAGAAAGGAAGACAAAAACCAGACAGTCTGTGCTCCTAGCAGCTTATGTTCTACTGGAGGGAAACAACATGCACAAAGATGATTAAATACATTTGTATGTATGTGTATGTGTACATATATACATACATACACACGTATACAGCAAACATATACATACATATTAAATACAAAGTAATTTCCAGTGGGTGAAGAGCAATGCCAGTTGGGAAGGGCAAGGCTCAGGTTGAGTTTGGAAAGAATCAAGGGAGAAGTACAGTAGTTCCAAGACATAGATGAAGAGGGAGAACAGTCTTGGGACAAGGTGGGGAGCAGGTTGTACAAAGGTCTGGAGGGGGAAGAATTGGAAAATCCTTTATAGGGAACAGCAGATAGACCAGTTTCATTACAGATCATTAAAAAGATCATTCAACCCATGGGAATTAATGCGATCAATGAGGGAGCTGTGTTTTATATGTGTGTGCATGTGTAAATATGTATGTGTACATACACACACATTGATATTTATCATATTAAAACATAATGTTTATGCATTATTGTATGTATTTTATGTGTATCTACATGTGTTTAATATGCATGTATATCTTTTATGTGTGTGTATGTGTGTATGTAGAGAGAGAGAGACAGAGAAAGAATAATAAAAGAAGGGATCCCAGGAGAGCTTTGGGGGACATCCAGGCTTAGGTGCTAGACAGCAGATGATGACCAAGAAAAGGAGTTCCAGAAGGAGTTGAACAAGATAGAAGAAAACCAGAGGTGAGCGGTGTCACAGAAACCAAGAGAAGAGAAAATATGGAGGACTGAGGGTTGGTGACCAGTGCCAAAAGCCACAGAGAAGTCAAAGAGGATGAGGACTTAGGAAAAACACAGGAGATTTAATAGTTGAGATCATTAGCAACTTTGGAGAGAGCAAGTTCAGTCTAGTGGCGGGGTCAGAGGCCAGAAGGGGTACAAAAGTGAGTGGGTCACCCAGCAATACCACTTCTGGGGTTGTATCCCAAAGAGATCATGAAAATGGGAAAAGGACCCCCACGTGCAAAAATATTTATAGCGGCTCTCTTTGTGGTAGCCAAGCACTGGAAATTGAGAGAATGCCCATCACCTGGGGAATGGCTGAACAAGTTGTGGTATATGAATATAATGGAATCCTATTGTGCTATAAGAAATGTGAACAGGCAGACTTCAGAAAAACCTGGAAAGACTCATATGAACCGATGCTGAGTGAAGTGAGCAGAAGTAGGAGAACATTTTACACAGTAACAGCCACAGTGTGTGATGACTGACTTTGATAGACTTAGCTCTTCTCAGAAATACAAGGACCTAAAACAACTCCAAAAGACTTATGATGGAAAATGCCATCCATATCCAGAGAAAGAAATATGGAGTCTGAATGCAGATTGAAGCATACTATTTACTCTTTTTTTTTAGTTTAGTTTTGTTTTTTCTTTCTCGTGGTTCTTCTCATTCGTTTTAATTCTTCTATACAACATGACTCATTTGAAAATATGTTTAATAAGAATGTATATGTAGTGTCTATATAGGATTGCATGCCGTCTTGGGGAGGGTGAGGAGAGGGAGGTGGAGACAATTTAAAACTTATGGAAGTGAATGTTGAAAACTAAAAATAAATAAATAAATTTATTTTAAAAAATAAATTGGTCAGCATGTTAAGAAAAAAAGCAAGTGGATAGTGAGCTCTCTTAACTGTTAAATCCCCTGTATTTTTCCTCAGTCCTTATCTTCTTTGACTTCTCTGTGGCTTCTGGCACTGGTCACAATTGAAAGTTTAGGAGTGCTCTTTCTAGGAGTTTGGTAAAGAAAAGGAAGAATTCGGTTCAGCTCAATCAACGTTTGAGACAAGAGTTGGAGGTGAGGATGAGCTCAAGTGAAGACTGGGAGAACAGGTAGGTGTGCTAGTGGATACAGCCAGTTGGGCCTGGAGTCAGGAAGACCAGAGTTTAAATATGGCTTCAGACACGTCCTAGTTGTGTGACCTTGGGCAAATCACTTCACCTCTTTTGCCCTAGTTTCCTTATCTGGGGATAATAACAACACCTGCCTCCCGTGGTCGTTTTGAGGACCAAATGAGATAGTAATTTTAAAGTGGCACATGGCAAATGCTATATAGATGTTAGCAATTGTTATTAGTTGTTATTTTAAGGTCAGAAGAGCTCTGGGAATGTTTGTAGGTAGTGGGAAAGGAATAAGCAGACAGAGGTGGAAGATGAGATATAAAGGAAATACTGGATGAGTAAGGCTTCTGGAGGAGGCAGGAGTTTGGTATCAGGTAGAGAAATTGCTTGTAGTCGGGGAAAAGGACCATCTCTTCCCCACAGTCTGGAACAACACAGAGGATGGGTGAAAATGCAGAGAGGTTTTGAGGTACTCTTGCTCATAAAGTCATATCTGTGGGGCTTGAGGGACGAGGGGAAGGGGTCTGATACCATGTCCTCCCGAGACCTAGTCTTAGGATTTGGGGAGTCTTGGCTTGGCAGGGTAACAGTGATGAAAGATTCATTTCAGTTTCAGAGTGGGAGATAGAAGGTGGGTTTCCAGATTCCATACTTGTTCTGTAGTCCATGCTTACTTCCATATCCCACTCCCTGTGTATCTGGCAGAAATGACTGTTTAGGATGAGCCAGACCAACACAAACCTTTAACTAATTTGGGGAGTGGGCTGTGGTTTGTCCTTTGCTCTTGAAGAGGACCATGGCGTCAGGAAAATGATGACATGACGTGCAATTGACTTTGATTTGAGGGAGGGAGGGCTGTGCAAGGTCACCAGCCTCACTTTCTCTACCAGAGCCATCTGGGTGTAGTGGTCTGATACCATTCAGGACCACTGGAGATGGCCCAGGATGACCACTTAATGATTATTTTTTGGGCCCTCCTGGCTCATAGTGAATGTAAGTAGTTATTGTTTCTCTTTTGGCCGACAACACTGAGGGTCTTCCCCTCCCAGTTTGATTGTTATTATTATTTTTTAATTAAAGGGGCCATCCCTTGACTTATTTCTTAAAGAAACTTATTCTTTGAATGGGGAGTGGGCAAAGTGTTGATGAAAAAATCAGATTTGGAACAGCAGAGGGAATACCAGTAGAGCACAGGGTAGATGGCAGCTCTTGGAAAGAAACTAGCATTTGTGAAGCGCCTACATTATGCCATCATGGACTTTACAAATATTTGATCCTCACAACAATCCTGGAGGGGGGGGTGTTATAGGTGCTACTTTTGCCCCCATTTTATAGGAGCAGATAGAGATTAACTGACTTGCCCAGGGTTATGCAGCTAGTAAGTGTCTGAGGTGGAATTGGAACTCAGATCTTCCTGACTTCCTGGCCCTATCCATTGCATCACCTTGCTGCTTCAAGCTTTAGATGGAAGGTTACTAGGTTCTTACTATTCTGAATTAATATGATAGGTGGAGAGCCAGACCTGATCTAGCCTAAGTCCTCTAGGGAAACGCACTTTTTGTACTTTATTTTGGATAATTTGGAAGTGAACATAATCTCCTAGATGGGCAGCTAGGTGGTGCAGTGGGTAGAGTGTGGGGTCTAGAGTCAGGAAGACTCATCTTCCCAAGTTCAAATCTGGCCTCAGGCACATACTAGCTGTGTGACCCTGGGCAAGTCACTAGACCCTGTTTGCCTCAGTTTCCTCATCTGTAAAATGAGCTGGAGAAGGAAATGGAAAACCAGTCCAGTATCTTTTCCAAGAAAATCCCAAATAGGGTCGCTAAGAATTGGACGTGCCTGAAAAGCAGACTGAACAACAAAAGTCACCTAGCATAAGCATGAGTGTGTGGGGAGCAGGAGCCAGGAAATGGTGGAATAAATCCTTGACTTTTTCTGTTACATGTTTTGGAGAGACAAGCAGTTGGTTGGCACAGATTTCAGGGATGGTGCGAAAGAAGCCCCAGTTATATTGGTGTTAAATTGTATTGTGGCAGAGATCCTGCTAAAATGTCCAGCTGATATAATGGATGTGCCTTTCAGACTAGAGGGGAGAGGGAGCAGAGAAGTGAATAGCTTCCTCCTCATCAAAATATCTTCTAGAAATGGCAGGGGAATGGGGCTACCATATGAGGGCAAAACTGTGGCTTCCATGGCTCTAAATATGTCCCAGAAGTCCTTTGATTCTCAGAGGAGTTCCGAGTTTTCTTTATCAAACAGTCAGAGACCAGCTGGGATCAGGAGACTGACTGTCAGTAGCAAGCTTTGGAGCACTCCAGGATTATAGTGGGTCATGCGGCTTGAGTCAGCAGATCTTAAGAACCGCTGGGAAAAGTGGGGAGTGGAACCAACCCATTCTCTTCATGGCACCTGGGATGCTTTGGCAGGATAATGGATGGCATGGTGCCTGGCCATTGTGTCTTGAGCAGGAGAGAAGTATCTCCTTAAAATCCCTAATTTATAAACTCCGAGAGAAAATACACCTGATTTCTGCATGTGTGTCATTTTCCCTGGTAGGATTGGTCAGCCCCTCTGAGAATTGATCATCTAGTGAGAGGCATCATGCTACAGTGGAAAAGAACACAGGGTCTGGAGTCCAAAGACTTGGGTTCAAATCGTGGCTTTGCTAGGTTTTGAGGTTGGGCAAGCTACTTAATCTCTCTGGCCCTCAGATTCCTCATGTGTAAAATGAGGGGATTGGGTTGCTTGGCCTTCTAAGCTCCTTTCTAGCTCTGAATCTGTGAGCTGGAACAAGAAAGGGCAGCTTTCGTGATCAGATCCACGGCAAAAGAAGCATCTGGATTGTTCAATTGACAGCTACTTTCCATTATTAGGCACCTATTTGAATTTGTGCAGAAAGTTTGCAGAGCAGGCCAACAGGGAGCTGATCTCTTTGAGGAGAGGGGTCATTCACTCAGTGACTAATAGGAAGCTATTAGCCTGTGAGTAAGTCCACAGAGCAGAAATGAATGGAGAGCTTCCCTCGTGCCAAAAAGCTACATAATGGTTCTTTCCTGCCCTCACTCCATTCTAACTTGTATGGAAAGCTGCTAAGGGCAAGAGGTGCTAGTGGTTAGGGAGGGTCCTGGAGCAGAGGGCCATGGGACAAGAACTTCCTCAGTGGACCTAGGTCTACAAGATCTTTTCTCCCATCACGTACCTGGCTTTCCTCCAGGAACGTGGCACTTTTATCCGTGTGTAGATATAGGTATATGTACTTGTACACATACATATACATACACAAACACATATTCCCTGAAGGATAAAAGTGCCAAACCGCTGGAGGTAGACACACACACATGTATGTATATATATATGTGTGTATATGTGAGTACATATGTAATGTTTTCAGGACCTGTAAAGAGTCCATGTTATCCTCCAATCCTAGGAAGAAAGTATGAGATCAGAGTCATTTCTATAGCATGAAAGGAAATCCTAGGTCTAAAGGTTTAACTGTAGTCAGAGGTGGCTAGGGCTCATTGAGGGTCTGAGAGTTTTGAGGGGCTGAATCAGCAGTGTGTTGATAGATAAATGTTTAACAGTTAATATTAACTCTGAAAAAAGTGTACTCACAACACACGAATATGCATTATTAATATTTTCTCTATCACTTTCTTAAGTCTGGACAATCAACAAAACAACAGATTAGGCCTTGATTTGTAGTCCTTTTCGGATTTCTAAGGTGTAAATGTACACACTGAAAATATAACAATTGGCTTGGGATCCATTTCAAGCTGGCTTTAGCACAGTCTGGAAGTAAAGACCTAAGTAGAGGAAGCCTTCAGGGAATGGAAAGGCAGGTGGTTATTGTGTTATAGAAAGCAAAGGGAGATCAGACACAAGAAAAGGAAAAAGATTACAAAGAAAGAAATTGAAACAAAACATGGGTCAGATGAGTACACATCAAAACAAGGATCTTCAATGCCGACTTAGAAAGCCCTATGAGCAGGTAGGTGGTGCAGTGCACAGGATGCCAGGCCTGGAGTCAGAAAGGCTCATCTTCCTGAGTTCAAATGTGGCCTCAAACACTTAGTTGTGTGACCCTGGGCAAGTCACTTAACCCTGTTTGCCTTAGTTTCCTCATCTGTAAAAGTGAATTGGAGAAGGGAATAGCAAGCCACTTCAGCATCTCTGCCAAGAAAACCCCAAATGGGGTCATGACTGAAATGACTGAACAACAATAAGCCCTTGACTTTGACGATGAGTTTTCAGTCTGGCATTTAAAAGGGCCATCCCTGATTTGGCTTTTGGTAGGTCCTTGACACCTGGATGCCTGAATTCACTGACCTTCACTGAATTCATAAAACCTTCCAGGTAGAGGTTGTGACATATACATGGGATAGAGCCTGGCCTGGAATATATTGGTTTTTTGATGTCCAGTCCAGTTTGTTCACTGTATTACTATACTGCCTCTTTGTTGACATTCCTTTAGCCATCCCCATGCCTAACCCTAGATTCAACAATTTTACTAGAGAAGTCATGAAACAATGTTAACCTGACATGCTATTAAACTAGCTGGGCTTTCAATGGGGTTCAACCATCCTACCTATGCCCATGCTAGCTAAATTCATTGCCTTACTTACTTTAAAATGTCCAGGCATTTCTATGACCCGTTCTTCCTCTTCTCTTTCCAGGGGCATGGATTGACTCCTTCAGATTCCTGCAGTGTGGTATCAAAGACCAAGTCCCGGATGGGGAGACCAGTTAGGCTGGGCTGCTGTGTGACTTTGTGCACGTCTCTTTATTTCTCTGGGTTTGGTCTTCTCATCCATAAAATTAGAAGGTTACACTAGATGATCTCCAGGGACTCTTGTGATCCTCATATGGTATTTTTTTGTCTTGCTTGATAGTTATTTGTTAATAAATTTATCTTCAAAATTAGACTATGTGCTCCTGGGAATACAGAGACTGGGTTTTATATTATATGTTTTTGTGGCCCTCATAGCATGGCACCTGACAAAAGTTTGTGATATTATTGGTTTAATGGATGAATTCATAAGTAATTATGACCATGTATAATACATACACACATTTTTAACAAAGTAGATCATATAATGGACTTGGAGTTAGGAAGACTTGGATCCAAATCCTAGTTCTGGCGCTTGCTTTGGAGGATAGCCATGGACAAGTCGCTTAACCTCCTCAGTTTCTATGTCCATAAAAATGAAGCTAATAATCTCCATAGTATCTACCTTGTGAGTTAAGAGGCTCAAATTAAATAATTTGTGTAAAGTGCTTTGCAAACTTTAAAGCACCACATCAATATTAGTTATTATAATTTTGACTTTTAAATCCCACACATTAAACTAGATTTTTAAAAAAAAATTACTAGCTTGTAGTATTGTTGTTAAGTCATTTTTCAGTTGTGTTCAACTCTCTACCACCCCATTTGGGGTTTTCTTGGCAAAGATACTAGAGTGGTTTGGCATTTCCTTTTCCAGTTCATTTTACAGATGAGGAAACTGAGGTAAACAGGGTTAAGTGACTTGCCCAGGGTCACATAGCTGGAAAGTATCTGAGGCCAGGTTTGATCTCAGGAAGTTGAGTCTGACTTCAGGCCTGGCACTCTATCCACTATGCAACTTAGCTGCCCTAACTTGAAGCACTAGCTGCTATTTTGTTTTTCTTAGTAGGCTAATCAAAGGAGGTTGGGCTATCAAAACTGACCTTTCAGGCTCCTTGAAGCATTAATATTCTGTGACTCTACAATAAAAGCTCAATTCTCACATAGTATTATTCATGGAGCCTATATGCCATGTCTTAGGGTTCCGGTTCAGTTTTCTTTCACCAGGGAAAAAAATAAAAAGAAAAAAAATTAAGGCTAGGACTATGTTTTGTTATCATGCTATTTTTTTTTACATTTTTCCTAAAATACCTGTAGCTGATATTAAAATGGAGTGCTGACTCTACCATATAAGACTCCCAAGCTATTTTAGAGCTCATTAAATTTTAATTAATTTTTTTTCATTTTATGGAGGTATTATACTGAAATCTCCTTTATCAAGATCTTCACCTATTACCTTTATTCACATAGAACATTTACTTTAAGAAGCCCTGAATATACCTACTTGAATAAAAATGGTATTTTGGAACTTAAAAACCCATGAAAAGATAGGAAAAGAAGAAGATCTCAGTTATAGTGAATTTAGAGCACAGAAATAAAGGAACTCCAGTCTATAAGAATCCTCCAAAGGAAATCTAATTTATGCTTTTGCTGCTAGGCTAAACCTTTCCAGTCATATGTGTATCTGTCTTGTTCTTAATTATCTACAGAGGAGATGAGTCATCCTACTCCCTTGGCATTATCGTTCTCTATTAATATTCATTCATTCATTTTATTTAACAAATCTTTATTGAGGACCTACTTTGTGCAAAGCACGTTGCTCAGTAGGTGCCGTGCAGACTACAAATAGTAGGGGGCATGATCCCCGCCCTAAAGAAAGTGACATTGCCAGGAGGCAGACAAAATACATGGCATAAAATGGGGATATAACAGTAGAAATCAACATGAGGAATAGTAGGTAGAGAGGCAGCCTTCAAAGCCAGGAGGATGTAGGTTCAAGTCCCACCTATGACATACTGACTGTGTGACCCTGGCAAGTGACTTAACCTCTCAGAGCAACTCTGAGCTGCAGAGAATGTCTCTACCTGTATTAATAGAAGGAGTTTTCTTCTCTGGGAGTTCCATATAGCAGTGAAATCCCAGGTCCAGTCCCTATCTCTTTATGATTAAGTCCCTGAATGAGTGGTTCAGACAATACTTGCTATAGGTGTTTGCATGTTCACTTCTTGTAAATCATAAAAGGTAAGAAAAATCCCAGACATTTAGTTGCCCTTAATTACCTCCATCTGTTGCACTACTGACATATACTCCCCTCTTTGGAAGGGTTTGGATCACATGGGGTATGAGTAGCGTGTAGAACTGATAAGTTTCTGAGGGAAGACCTAACGGGATGCTCAGAGAAATATTAGCAATGTGGAGAGGTGGATGGTCCCACCCTAATTACCCATACAAGGTGCTATTATTATGCCTATTTTACCATTGAGGAAAATGAGAGAGAAGGAGGTTAAGTGACTTGCATAGGGTCACAGAGTTAGTAAATATCAGAAAGAAGATTTTGAAATCAGATCTTCCTGACTCCAAGCTATACATTCCATTGCCACCTAGCTGCTTCTAAAATGTTAAAGTTGAAAAAATTTCTACAGCACTTGGGCATCTCTAAAACACCAAGGGAATCACTGAGCTATTAACCTGGCCTTATCAGGAGAGTGTGGGAGTAGGGGAAACTTGTTTATGACCAGAATTTAAGGGGTGGATTCCAATGATTTCAAAAATAGAAGCAATCATCATGGCCCTTGGTGAAGAGTGGAAATATCAACTTTACAATTGTCCATCTAAAAAGAGGTACGCTTAAAATATAAATGATAGAACTTCATTGTATGTAACAAAGCCTTGTTGGTTCGCCCAATACTTTTGCGTCATAGGATTTTTACACGTCCTAAGAGAAACTAGGCTAAATTTATGAGTATCAATTTTTTTTTCACCCTACTGCAGTCTATTGGAAGGAAATCTACTGGACAAATTTAAAGGAAGCATAGATTTTATGCCAAGCTCTACAAGTGATTCATTCTGGGATGCTTAGAAAGTCAATTGACCCCCTGGTACCTCAATTTCCTCATCTATGAAATGGTACTGTTATCATGTAACCTTAGCACCCCTCATAAAGGCAAAGAAAAAACGGAGAGTAATAATAAGGCAAAAGAAAAGTAGTAGTATTTTTGTTCCTGTAAATTGTAAAAGGTTTAGCTTCAAGAACATTCAAATGGTCTTGTATCATTCATGATGACTCAATAGCAACGTGTCTGCAAATTATTCAAGCCCATTCCATGACTCATACGTTATGTATTATGGCAAAGTTATTTTTTGCCTTCTCCTGAACAGAAAGCTTTTTTTTTCTGATGAAAAAGGTTAGAAATTTGAAAATTTTCAAGAAATTATTCAGCTAATTATTTAAAAAGTTATTAACATTTTAAGTAAAATGAAATCCTATAAAAACTAAGCTATGACCAAGATGCTTGAAGTTAATAAGATTGTTATAATCTTTACTTTCCTCCAAGCATGTCAACTATGTTCATAGAAGCTGACTTGGACCTAGATATATCCACATAGAAAGTGTTTAATAAGGATCTGTTGAGTGACATGAGGAGTTTTTCCATTCAATGCCTTTTCAAGGCTGATCTGTTTTAATTTAAGACTATTCTGGCCTGAAGTTATTGGGGAAGATATTGTACCCTTTGATAATGGTCCTAGAGGGTTAAATTCAGCTTTGAATTAAAATACTCAACCTGCAAGGTATCTAACATTCTGCTAGGGAGCTAAAATCTAAATTCCTGAGGATTCTGAAGCACATGAGTCATTTTCACTTGCCTATTGTGGCTGTGGGCCGGTCTTAGCTAGGCCACTGTTCTGCCAGGACATGGGTCCAGCTTAATTTGGTAACCCTAGCATTAGAGACAGGGAGGTCACAGCGGATGGAGCTCTGGAGCAGGAGTTAGGAAGACTTGAGTTTAAATCTTGCCTCAGACTTTTGCTCAACCAGGTTGATGTCCCAGAGAGCTACCATGACCTTAACAATATGTCCTCTGAGGTAGAATCAACACATAGGTAGAGGAGGTGGCTAGATGGGAGTAACTTCTTCCTTGACATTCGCCCCATGGATGTCTCATAGGCATCTTGAGCTCCCTAGGTCCAAAACAGAATTGGATATCTTCCCTTCCCCCAAATCCACCCTGTTTCTCATCTTCTTCATCTTTGTTGAGTGTACCACCATTGTTGCAGTCATCTAAGTTCACAACCTTGGCATTGTCCTCAACTCTGTATGCTCTCTCATAGCCAATCGATCCACACATTTTGTCGATTCTATCTCTACGACATCTCTTGTGTCCATCTCCTCTCCCACGTGATCATCCCCCTAGTTCAGGCCCTCATCACAATCAGCTGTTTCCTAGACTATTGCAACAGCTTCTTAATTGGCCTTCTCTTTACAAAGTCTGCCCTCACTGATCTGTCCTCTACATAATTGCCAAAGTGATTTTTCTGAAGTGCAGGTCTGGCCAAGGCATTCCGCTGCTCTGAGATTGAGTATAAGCTTCTCTGTTTAGCATTTACAACCCTTTACAACTTAGCCTCAACCTACCTTTCCAGTCTTATAGCATAATAATATGCATTGAGAGCTGAGACAGTTAGCTAAGTGGCATAGAACATTTAGTGGATAGAACACTAGACTTGGACTAAGGAAGATCTGAGTTCAAATCCAGACTCAGACACCCACAAGCTGTGTGGCCATGGGGAAGCCACAGCTTCTAAGATCTTCAGCTTCCTCTTCTGTAAAATGAGGATAACAGTAACCTCACAGTTTGTTGGGAGGACCTACAAGATGACATACATAAATTTCTTTGCAAATCCTAAAGTACTATATACATACTAGTTACCATCATCGTTGTTGTTTGTTGTTACTGTTACACAAGGGACGTTGCCCTCCCTGAGGTTTTTGTCTCTTCCCCACACAGGATCCTCCATCTCCATCTCCATCTCTATGCCTTGTCAGAGGGCTTTCCTTTAAGCCTGGAATAATGCACACTCTCTCTTATTACTTTTTTTCCTTATTGCTTATGTTCTTAAAAACTCAGCTCAAGCATCACCTCCTACATAAATCCCTTTCCTCATCTTCTCCCGGCTTCTAGTGCCTTCCACCCTCCAAATTACCTTGTCTGGAAACAAATATTTACTAGCTTACTATGTGCTGGGCCCCCTGCTGGCTGGGACCTGAGAACACAAAATCCAGCAGAAAGATAGTCTCTGCCCTCAAGGAGTTTACATTCTAATTGAGAAAGACAACACATCAATTTAGCTGGAAAGGGAAGAGAAGAGATGAAGGTATTCATGGAGGGGCGTGGGAGAGACAGGCAAAGAAAGTCCTTGAGGGTCAGGACTGCAATCTAGAGAGGAATGAAGGCCTTATATTTATTTATATATGTTTTGTATCTCTATCTAATGATGGATCTATCTGGATATTTATTTGCCAGCACTTAGTATGCATTTAATAAATATTTATTGACTTGACTGATTGACTCCTTGAAGGCAGGGCAGGTTTCCTTTTTATCATTACACCCCCATCTTAATAGATGCTGTTCGTCTCTCTCTAGGTTCTTTCTGTTGTTTCTGCTAACTCTTCTTCTTTCTTCTACCCCTTAAATGTGGAAATCCCACAAGTTTCTATCTTTGGTTCTCTTTTATTCCAAATTCTCTTTCTTGGTGACCTCATCTATCTCACTGGATTTATTATTATTTATCTTATTTCTTACTATTCTTTATTATCTATTCCATTGGAGTTGTCACCTCTAAGCAGATTAGTGTCAAATCTTAGTCTCAAATGATTTATTATTTATAATCTATTGTATTGGAGTTGTCACCTTTAAGCAGATGAGTCTCAGATCTCTATCTTCATTCTACCTTCTTCCCAGAGCTCCAGAATAACTTCTTAATTGGATTAACTTGAATTTCCTGCAAGCCCCTCAAACTCAACATTTGAAAACTGAAGTAATCAGCTTTGCCCCCTAAATCTTCCCCTCTTCCCAGCTTTCCTATTTCAGTTCAAGATACCATCATCCCTCAAGTTACTTAGGCTTAAAACTTGAAAGCCATCTTTGATTCTTGGCTCTCCCTCCATTATTCCACGACCTGTCAAGTCTTCTGGATTCTACTTCTCTATTCATCGTTCATTTCTTTTCTGTTCCCACTGTAACCATCCCAATTTAGGCACTCATTTTTTTCCTGGTTAGATTATTGTGATAACCTTCCAACTTGACTTCCTAAATCTATCTCCTCCATAGTCCATTTTTCTTCACCCTGGTACCTGATTAATCTTCCTAACACATAGTTTTATTCTATTCAATCATTTAAATCCTCTGTTCAAAAACCTTTGGTAGTTCCTCAATGCCTACCAAATAAAGTCCAGCTGACTTCTCTAGCTCCTTCCCTTCATGTGTTGCATATTCCTTTCTCATCGTCTCTCATTTCCATAATAGTAAATCACATTTATGATAGCACTCTAGGATTTGCTATTCACTTTCCTCGTGTTAATCTTGAAGCATAGGTAATACAACTCCTATTATCCCCATTTAATGTATGAGGAAGACTGAGGTCCTCAGAGGTTAAGTGATTGTCCATTATTGTACCTAGTATCTGACACAGGAGGGGAATCTGTATAATGACCATAAGTCCAGTACTCTATATGCCACACCATCCCAAATTGGGTAGTCAATAGTCAATAAACATTCATGAAGTGCCTACTATGTGCTGTTCTAGGACCTCAGGATACAAATATGAAAAAAGAAATTCCATACCCTCAAGGAGCATACAGTCTAATGAAGGAAAACAACACGCAAAAGGCTGAAAAACAAGGGATTTAAAGAAAATACCCAATGAAGGGTCATGGTGGAGGAGTCAGAAAAGTCCGAGAGTGGCGCAGCCAGGTGAGAAATGAAGAGATGGCTTAGCTGAGGTCCCTCCTTAAATGGACATTTTGGGGTTCAAGACCCTACCCTTTAATCCGTTGAGCAGAGGGCAGTGATGAAGCAGGGTAGCAAGGGCAACGGGATGCCTCACATATTCTCTCCCTTTTACAGATGAGGAAACTGAGGCTCAGAGAGGTTTAATAACTTGCTCATGGTGACCTAATAGGTGTCACAGGGTCGATTGAAGCCCGGGTCTTCCTCATTCCAAGTCCAATGCTCTAGACACTATGCTAAGCTCCTTCCTAAATTAAATTGAAGATGATTAATTTTCCTGATAGAATAATAACATTTTTCAGACATAAGTATCCCAATACTTTCACTTTCGATGCTAGAATCTCCAAACACACTCTGTAGTGGATGCCTATATGCTATGATTTCTGAGCTTCTGGTAAAGCTTTTTATCTCCCTCCTCCCACATATTTCCCCTAATGGACTCTCTCAGGGTGTCTGAATTTCTGCCAGTAGATCGTTTCTTTGTACTGAGGCTGGCCCCCAGCAGGTACTCACTAAATTACTCACTAAATACTTGTTTAATGAATGGATGAATAGGGGATTGGGTCCCCTGTTAAAATGAAAATATACTGGGAAGAGGTAGCCTATTAAGCTGTTATCAACCATTAACACCATGATAGTTTATTAGATCAGTCTTGATAGCTGGGTGTCATCGAGGTCTTGTGGAAATAGACATGCTAGTTGGCTTAGTTTGGGCAGAGTTATGGATTTTGAACAGTGATTTCCACTGTGAGCCTGACTCCTGGGGGCTAAGGAATCATTGCAAGTAGTCCATCTCATTACATGACTTAGCATAATAAATATGCAAACATACCTTTTATAGATTTAATAAGTAATGTTTTGTATACACATATGCATCATTATGTTTCAGATTTAGATAGATCCTGCTGGAATGAATAAAAATATAAAAGCATTTGAATGTATTACTGAATTCACCTTAGTTACTTTGTCACTAGCTTCTTTTCCTCATCAATATCTACTAACACTGTAACTGCCATCACGATTCCTCAAACGTGACATTTCATCTCCTCTCTCTGTGACTTTGCCTTGTCTGTGCCTCATTCCTGGAATGTTCTGCCCCCTCAGGTCTACCTCTTAGTTTTCCTGGCTTCCTCTGAAATTCAACTCAAGCCCTGCCCTCTGAAGGTAGCCTTTCCCAGGCCTCTAAGCTGCTAATACCTTCTCCTTTTAATGTGCTTTCATGTACCCTGCCTATATTTTTCACGTACCTATTTATTTACCTGTTGTTTCGTCCATTATAATGTATGTTCCTTGATGTCAGGGACTGTTTTCTGCTTTTCTTTGTAGCATAGGTATAGTTTCTGGCACATACTAAGCACTGAATGAATTCTTGTTGACTGATTGACTGACGGTGGAGTGTGGGGAAGAGAGGGTCGTCTTCATAGGGAAAAAGCAGGACATTGCCTGAGAAGACAGGCCTGGGCTTGGCACTATAGTGGGAAACCTTGAACATCAAGGGGTCAGAATGAGAGTACTCTGCTTCTCAAGATAGAGAAAGGTAGGAGAAGGACTTCTTGGTAGAAGGGTCTCAAAGATGAACTTCATTTACTTTATAATTTTTCCCCAGGGCTCTTCTTCATCATAGACCCATGGAAAGTCTATTTTTTTGCTTATTTTCTTGATAATCTTTTTTCCCTACAGAATGGTTCAGTCTGGGGGCTTCCATGCACCATTCCCTGCCTTGCTGTTTTGGGGATAATAAGAATAATCCCTAACATTTGCATGCTGTAGATTTTATAAAATACTTTCTTATCTCTTGTGCCACCGAATAATCATGCTTGTAGTATCTATTTTACAATGTTAGCCAAAGGATCAAAGAGATACTATTCATATGGTGTCATACAATGGAATACTATAGTGCTATAAGAAATGCCAAAAGGGATGGTGTCAGAAACCTGGGAAGATTTATATGAACAGATACAGAGTGCAGTGAATAGAAGCAAGAGAATAATTTATTTAACAACAACATTGTAAAGATAAACACCTTTGAAAAACTTAAGAATGGATTGATGCAATGACCAACCATGATTTCAGAGGACTGATGATGAAGCTACCCACACCTCCTGACAGATAAACTCATTATGCAAAGTAAGACGTACATTTTTGGATATGGCCAATGTGGAAATTTGTTTTGCTTTATCAAATATATTTATTATATGAATTTTATTTTTTCTCTCAGTAGGTAAAGGAGGTGAAAGGGAAAGAAAATAAATATTAATTAAATTAAATTAATTTTTAAAATAAAAGAACTTTTAAAAAATAATACTGACTCTGAAGTAACAATACTTGGCTTCAAACTCTACCTTTCATATGACCTTAAGCAGCTCATTATCCACTAGGGGTTTTAGTTTCTTGATCTATAAAATGAAGACATCAGAAGAAGTGGCTTCTGAGGTTCTTTCCACCTCTAAATCAAAGAATGTACAAGCTCAAAAGCTAAATTAAGCTAAATTAAGGAGGTGGGAATTTGCTAGACTTAGGAAAGAGGAGGTACCAATTGATTGGTGTTCCTCTCTCAGGTCAGGTAATGACTGGTGGCTGTTATAGAGTGGGAGTAGTACTTGAATATTTGAACTGTATTCTCTTCTTCCTGTGCGCAAATGCATGGTATAGTGAAATAAGTGACAACAGGCAATTAGGTGGTATAGTGGATAGAGTACAGGACCTGGAAGAGCTGAGTTCAAATCTAGCCTTAGACTGTTACTAGCTGTGTGACCCTGGGCAAGTCACTTAACCTCTGCCTTTCTCAGTTTCCTTAGCTGTAAAATGGAGATAATCATAGTGCCTACATTCCAAGGTTGCTATGAGGATAAAATGAGATAATATTTGTAGTAGGTGCCTAATAATTGCTTTTTCCTTCTTAGAGGCAAATAGGTGGAATAGTGGATAGAGCATTGAACCCTGGAGTTAGGGAGACCTGAATTCAAATTCATTCTCAGACACTAATTAGCTATGTGACCTTGGGTAAGTCATTTAATCTTCATCTGCCTCAATTTCCTTATCTATAAAATGAGGGATAATAATAGAATTTGTGTCCCAGAGTCATTGTAAGGATAAAATGAAGTAATATTTGTAAAATTGAAAAGAAAAGTAAAAGAAAGGAATATGGGAGTAGGAATCTATAGATCTTGGCTCTCATTCCATCATCGTCACTACTTATGTGATTTTGGGCACTTGACCCGGGCCTTGGTTTCCCCATCTCTAAAACGCAGGATTGGACGGACTCAAAGGTCCCTTTCACATCTAGAATTGCGTGGTTCTAATTCATGAACTCTCTGAGGCAGCTGGGTATGGAACTAGTTAATGATATTAATATATCTGACCCTTTAGGTACCAGGGTCTTCTAAAAACCTTATGAGGTGATTTTACCTATGACTAATTAACAAATTACTGTCCTCAGTATAAACAAAATAAAAACAATGACAGTATTCAGCGTTAATATGAAGCTGTCAAAATGAAAGGACACACACGTTTTATGTTAATCATCAGTAATCTAATTAGGATTGGGGATTGTATTGTTTAAAGGTTTCTGTTGGGAAGAGTCTGTTTGGAGAAAATAAAATTATATACACACAAAACTTTAAAAAAAAATCCCCTCTGCAATACACTCAGCAAGTACTCCTTCAGCCTTTGCTAGAACTCTAGTCAGTCAGTCAATAAACATTTATTGTTGTTTGTTATTTAGTCATTTTTTGTTTTTTTTTTAGTCATGCGTGACTTTCCATGACCCTGTTTGTTGTTTTCTCGGCAAAGATACTGGAGTGGTTTCCATTTCCTTCTCCAGCTCATTTTACAGATGAGGAAACTGAGGCAAACAGGGTTAAGTGACTTGCAGCCAGTAAGCATCTAAGGCTAGATTCGAACTCAGGAAGATGAGTCTTCCTAGCTTCGGGCCCAGCACTCCATCTACTGTGCCACCTACCAGTCTAAATATTTATTAAGTACCTACTGTGTTCTAAGCATTGCACTAAACCCTAAAAACATTGTTCTAAATAACAAAGAAAGGCAAAAGACAGCCTCTGAGCAGAAACTCATTCTACTTTCGGATAGTTATAAATTGTAAAGAAGTTTTTCATGACATCAAGCCTAAATTTACAATTTCCATTCATTGGTCCTAGTTCTGCCTTCTGGGAGCCAAGGGTAGTAAGTCTTATTCCTCTTCCACAGGCTACTTTTTAAATGTTTAAATGCAGTGATTGTGTCCCTTTGCCATCACAGTTGCAGTCTTTTGGCTAAGATCTGCGGAGATTTATTTAGAAAGTCAGTGGGTCAAAAAGCAGAGGTGTTGAAGGGGCAGACTTAGGCCCCTGATATACAGAAGTTATTTTACCCTCCCTCCTAACTACCACCCCTCCCTCCCAAACCTCAGTTTTCATTGTTTCTGAGAGGATTGGACGAGACTTCTAAGATGATCTTCCAGCTCTGTATCTATCATCCTATGAAAGTTTTCCTATCCTCACTCAATCCTGGATCAGGTCTGGTGCTTGGGAAAGCTGCTTATTGAAGAACACAAGAAAGAAGAGAATAGCTAATGATAACAATAATAATGCCTTATGTTTATTTAGTGCTTTAAGATTGGGAAAAAATTACATACATTATAGTAGAGGGAGGAAATAGCATACAAATTCTGACTTATTAAAGGAACAGACTTCATCTTGAATACTAGGGAAATCCCAGGAAAGATTCTGTTTTGGTGTTATTTCCTACAAGTTTTGGTATTTAAAAAAAATCTCATTATTTTTAGTCATCTTGAACACAAACATACGCATAAAGAATTTTTTTTAGGAGGTGTTGAACCTATGATTTAATTTTTTTTGACTACCTACCAGCATAGAAACTTCCTCAATTGCTCCAGATCATTACCTCATAACAATTTAGCCTTAGAGAATCGCCTAGGACACTGAGAGCTTAGGTGACTGGGTGGTCGGTCAAAAAGCCAGTGTATATCAGAGGTAGAATCTGAAGCCAAGCCTTCTTGACTCCAGTACTGGATTTCTAGTCACAGAGATATTGAAATTAGCTTAGGAAAAGATAAAACCATTTGAAAAAG
Source organism: Trichosurus vulpecula (assembly GCF_011100635.1). NCBI lineage: Eukaryota > Metazoa > Chordata > Mammalia > Diprotodontia > Phalangeridae > Trichosurus > Trichosurus vulpecula. The sequence continues at coordinate 354,355,428 of NC_050574.1, forward strand.
TGAGTTTCATCAATAAGTTTCATCTAGTCTTCAATACTCCTGTCTTTGTATTGTCTTGCCATGACAAGCTTTCCAAAAGTATTATTTATCCCAAGCAATTCACACACCCTTGTATTCTACTGGATTTATAGTGGTGGACATCAACATGGTGCCTAAATTCAAAAAGTTCAAGATGATTCGTAGATGATTTCTTAATTTTCCCAGTATTGTACTAAATTAGGTAAATAATAAACCTTACTAATCTGGCAGAAAGCAAAAAAGGTTATCTAAATTCACAAGGCAATGACATATCCCCAGGAGCAGCCCAGATTTAGACCTCAAAGCAATCATCTAGTCCATTCCACCCATTTTACAGATGAAGAAATTGAGGTCCAGAGACATTAAGTAACTTGTGAAAGGTCAAATAACCAGTAAGTGGAAGAGCCAAAATACAAACCTATGATGTTTGACTCCATTTCAATGACTATTTCTACTATAATACTTCTGGCTCGATACTTTGTATCCAGCTTTTATCTGAATAGCTTTATATGTGCATGTTAAATACTCTGACCTGGCTGATATTATGAACCCCCAAGTACACATTGTCTCAGCCCTAGGTATTTTAATAATAATAATACGAGTATGTTCTATGGAGAAACTGGGACTGTTCCCCAAAAATAAAGAGCTATTAGCAAATCCATTATCAGATGTCACTGTTTACCTTTCATTGTCAACTTCAATCCCTTATCATTTGAACTTAGCTCTCCCTAATTCATTAAGATCAACAGTAGTACCTATTAGGAAAAGATAATGTACTTAAATTTCACAAGTATGTGTGCATAGCCCAATTTCTTTTCAACTCTGAAGAGGGGCCAGAATAACTTACTGTTTTCACAGGATGATTATAATCTAGGAACTAACTGGGTATTATTATCCAAGCTAGCAAAAGATTGTCCTTCACAAAAGAACTATCACCAGGGCTGTATTTGATGAATGAATATATTGTTCTTGCTTGCTGATAGACATTAGACCAGTTTGGTTTCTAGTCAGTTATATGTGTGAAATTGTATCTGTCAATCAAAAAACCCAAGAAGCATTTATCAAATGCCTCCTAAAGGCCATGACCTATGACAAAAGTAAAACGTTCTTTGCCTTCAAGCAGCTTACATTCTATTAAGATAACATATGGATAGCTACATAAACATACACAATATGTACAAAAATAAATACAAAGGGTTTTTTTGGGAGGGGTATTGGAGAATGAATTAAGGTGGAGGAAGTCAGAAAAAACATTGTATAGGAGGTTGTGTTTAAACTGACCTTCTGAAGAAATTAGGTATTCTAAAAGGCAGAAGTGAGGAAAGAGTGCATTCCAGGCATGGAGGGCAGCCTGTGCAAAGTCATGGAGGTAAAAGGTGGAATACTGTGTGTGAGAAACAATAAAGAAACAGGTTTGGCAGGAGTGTCAAGTGCATGAAAGGGAATAATGTATAAAAAGCCTAGAAAGGGAGGTGAAAGGACTTGAATGCCAAACAGAGGAGTATGCATTTAACTCAGAAAGTAACAGGGAGTCACAGGAGTTTACTGAGCAGAGGCATTATATACTCCCACCTACACCTTAGGAATATTCTCTTGGCGGCTGTGGGGAGATTGGATTGGTTACGGTGGAAGCTGGCCATAGGGAGATCAATTAGGAGGCTGTTGCAATAGTCTAGGCATGGGATGATGAAGACCCAAGTAGAGTGGTGGCTGTGGGAATGGATAGGAGACAAATGCAAGTGATGTTGTGGAGTTATAATTGGGAAGATTTGACAACTGATTTGATAAGTGAGATTAGAAAGAGTGAGGAATTTAGAATGGCTATTTTTAGAAAGGCTATGGGTGGGGTTACAAAACTGTGTGACTGAAAGGATAGTGGTACCTTTGATAGAGAAAGGGAAGTGAGAAGAGGAATAGGTTGTAGGCAAAGATAATGAGTTGATTTGGACATATTGAAATTGAGATGCTTATGAGATATCTACTTTTTGGTGGAATAATACTGTGTTATAAGAAATGATGAGCTCAGTGATCTCAGAAAAACATGGAAACACTTGCATGAAATAATGAAAAGTGAAATGAGTAGAACCAAGAGAGCACTGTATACAGTAACAGCAATATTGTTGTAAATATGACTTTGAAATTGGAAATTGTGGGGATGCCCATCAACTGGGGAATGACTGAACAAGTCATGGTATATGAATGTAATGGAATACTGTTGTTCCATAAGAAATGATGAGCAGGCAGACTTCAGAAAAACCTGGAAAGACCTACATGAACTGATGCTGAGCGAAGTGAGCAGAACCAGGAGAACATTATACACATTAACAACAACATTGTGCGATGAGCAACACTGAGAGACAGCTCTTCTCAGCAATGCAATGATGTAAGACAATTCCAAAAAACTCATGATGGAAAATCCTATCCACATCCAGATAAAGAAATATGGAATCTGAATGCATATTGAAGCAGACTGTTTTCTCTTTCTTTTCCTTTGGTTTTTTCCTTTCTTATGTTTTTTCCTTTGGTTCTAATTCTACTTTACAACATGACTAAGGTGGAAATATATTAAAATGATTTTACATTATAGCCTACATTAGACTGCACGCTGCCTTGGGGAGGGGAAGGGGAAGGAGGGGGAGAAAATTTTAAACTCAAAATCTTATAAAGGTGAATGTTGAAAACTAAAACTATCAAACTAAATAAATATACAATTTTTTTTAAAAAAAGAATGGCTTTGAGTGAATAAGTTATTTTGATAGTTATAAATACCCAAATTAATTATAAAGGACATATGAAGAAAGATGCTATCTGCATCCAGAGGAAGAACTGATATATAGAAGTAATAATTTTACATATGTATGTGTATATATATGTGTGTGTGTATATGTATATATATACATATATAGACACACAGACATATATATGTATATATGTGTATGTATGTATGTGTGTGTGTCTATATACGTATATGTATATATATATATATGTATCTAATGGTAGCCATCTCTAGGGCAGAGAGGGGAGGGAAGAAAAAAAGGAAAAAGAAATTTACGTGATAATTTTATTGTATATTTGAAAGGAATTTGTTGTATATTTGAAAGGAATAGCAAGTTGTACATAGTAGATTTGCAGTTTCATGTGCAATCATCTTTTTTATTATACTATATTATGGGAAAACTTGTTTTATTCTATCTATTAAAAATAAAATAAAATTTAAAAATACTTTGAAATGTCCAAAGGCAGTTGGTGATGTGGGAAGTTCATGAGAGTGATGTACGTATAGATCTCAAAAGGATAATTGAACTCATGTGAGCTGATGCAGTTATCAAGAGAGAATGTGTGATGGAACACTGCTGCGCTGTAAGAACTGACAAGCAGGTTGGTTTTAGAAAAACATGGAAAGACTTGCATGAGTAATGCTCTGTAATATGATCATTCAAATCAACTATGAAGGACCTATGAAGGAAAATGCTATCTACCTCCAGAGAAAGAACTGATATATGGAAGTCTGCATTGTATGGTTCCACATATATATCTATATCAAATGTTAGTCTTCTCTAATGTGGGCTTGGGAGGGAGGGAGACAACTCAGAACTCAAAATGTAACAAAAATAAATAAAATAAAATCAAAGAAAATAAAAATTTAAAAAATAAGAGAGAATATGTATAGAGAGAAGAAGAGAAGGCATAGGAGAGAGAGCCTTGAGATTCATTGATAGGTAGGGGGTATGATATGGATGAAGATTCACTTTCACTTTTTGCCTTTATATCCCTTAGTTCAAAGCACAGAGCCTGGCATATATCGAGGTAGCTAAGTAGTGCAGTGAGTAGAGAACCCGGATTGGAGTAAGGAAGACCTAAGTTTAAATCTGGCCTCAGATACTTACTAGCTCTGTGACAATGGGAAGTCATTTAACCTCTGTTTGCTTCAGTTTCCTTATCTGGAAGATGGAGATAATAGCACCTACTTCCTAAGGTGAGGGCCAAATGGGGTAATAATTGTGCTTAGCATGGCACCTGGCACATAGTAAACACTATACAAATGGTAGCTTTTATTATTATTATTAGGCACTTAATCAATATTTGGATGTTGATTGCTTGCTGAATCTCCAATAAAGGAGACCAAAGTGAGGTGGTTTGGGAGAAGAGGTACCAAGAGAGAGACGAGTTAAAAAACCCAATGAGGGGAGAGTATTCAAGAGGAGAGGGTAATCAGCATTGTCAAGTGCTTCTGAGATGTCAAGAAGAATAAGGAAGGCAAAGTGTTCATCAGATTAGACCATTCAGAGACCATTGGTAACTTGGGAAGGATCAGTTAGAGTTGAATTATGAGGTAAGAAGCCAAATTACAAGAGTTAAGAAGTGAGTTAGAGGAGATATAGAGTACTATGTACAGATACATATATATAGTTGGGTTTTTTTCTAGGAATCTTGTTGTGGGAGGGAGAGCATGAGGGAATCTTATGGCTAACTGAGTTGTTTTTCAAGAACAGTGTGACATAAAAGCTCGAGACATAGATTTTAGGTAGTTAATCATTTATTAATTATGCTAGCAATAATTAATAAAAAGAGTCAGTGACACTCTTGAATGCCAAAGACCCTCTCATGGAACCCACTTGACAGTTATATGCCCTTGGAAGAGTGGGTGTTCCTGAAGGTGGCAGTCGACTCTGATTGGTTAACAAGTAATGAGAAAGAATGAATATTATGAGAGGTAGACTGATTCTAATAAGGGGCTGGAGGTGTGTGACTTGGATCACTCAGACTTGTCTGACTAGAACACAATGGGTCCAATTTCACCCAGATTAGATTTAATTTTTTATAAGTTTCTCTAGTTGGGTGAGGTCTTCCACCGAAGATCAAAAGGCATGTACCCCAGGAATTTGAGCAATGTCATCCCTCAACAATGTCCTTCAGAGACTGAACAACCTACAGGCTTCTGAAAAAATCCTGGTCTTAATTCAATAATCGATTATTAATATAAGGGACAAATAATAATTTCTCTCAGAAGTGGAGTCCTATGAGTGCTTATAGGCACAGATAATGAGCCATAAGGATAGATTGTAGATTAGAGAAACAGGGAGTAGTTGTGGGAGATGTGATGGAATGGGATCAAGGGCAAAAGTAGAGAGGTTGTCCTCGGCGAGAAGGACCACCTCTTCAACAGGCTAGAATAAAAGAGGACAAAACGGGGGGAAATATCATGAAGTTCCAACATGTAGGGAAGGGGAGAAGAGGGAGCTCATGGAAAATGATCTCTATTTCCTCAGTAAAGTATGAGGCAAGATCCTTTTCTGAGACAAAGGGGGGAAGTGGGTGGTGTCAGAGACTTGAGTTGAAAGGAGAAGGTTTGGAATAGCCCCTCTAGGTAATGCAATGGAGAATGAAGAAGGAATAAGGATTGTCTCTCTGCCATGGGAGAAAGGTTTTCTGGGTTTATGCCAAGGTCCTCTCAGAATCCTTGTGAAATATAAAGAAATGAGAACTTTTGACTTTTGTGTTACATTTACCTTCAGGGCTACATTAATTTCAGAACTGAAATTTAGCATATTAAACTCATTTTTTTTCTTTCTAGTATATACTGATATTTTCAAAATTAAAACAGAAAAGAACTTTCTTCAGTATGGCCAAATGAAGAGAGTAGTGGCCTTTGAGAATATTAAGTGATATAGACCACCCCCTCTCCCACGAGCTGTCCCACTTTAAGAGATTTAGGAGGCACCATATATAAGGTCAAATATATTCTTGAATTATCTAAAAATGGACTGAATCAGCATTTTAATGGTATATATTTAATTATTTAAATTACATTTATTTATACACATTTAAATTATATTTAATATTACATATAAAATATTAACTTATAAAATAATTCATTTTATTAATATAATATAAACCCTTCCTTCACTAAATCCAAATATTTTAGGAGGAGGAGGAGGAATAATTGAGTTCAGTTGTTTTTCAGTCCTGTCTGGCTCTTCATGACCCCATTTGGCGTTTTCTTGGCAGAGATATTGGAGTAGTTTTCCATTTCCTTCTCCAGCTCATTTTACAGATGAAGAAATTGAGGCAAACAAGGTTAAGTGACTTGTCCAGGATCATGCAACTAGTGTCTGAGGCCAGATTTGAGCTCAGGAAGACTCACCTTCTTTACTCCAGGCCTAGCACTCTATCCACTGTGCCACCTAACTACCCAGTAGTAGTAATAGTAATAATACATTCATATTTGATAATTCCTCTTACACCTAAATCCACTGAGGTATAAAAGTGTCCCATAACATCCTTAAACATTACAGCCAAGTATAAGTTATGATGAGTCATAAGGTTACTGTCATCTCAGTTTTAGAGGTAGATGGAACCTGAAAGGCTATCTAATCCAACATCTTCACTTTCAGACGAAGAAACTGAGGCCCAAAGATATTAAGCGATTTGCCAAGGGTCACATAAAGAGCAGAGCTGGGATTTGAATTTAGGTCTTGTAGACTCCAAATCCAGAGGTCTTTCCACAGTACCATGCTGACTCCATCATCAAGCTAGAAAAATTTCAAGTATGGGCCCAGTCTCCAGTGATGTATATTTCACCCAAAGGCCACCCCAGCTAAGTTCAAAAAAAGCTCGCTACCAGGTAAGCCATAGGTTGATGAATTGCTTGCTGACAGAAATCTTTCTACTAAATCACCAAAGAGTTTTGATCTGAATCTGTGGTGGGAATATACACATGCTAAAATCGCATGTTATTGAAGTGTGAAGTATGGAGGTTTATAAAGCACTTCTCTCACAGATACCCTGTGAGGCAGGGACTCCAAGCATTATTATGCCAATCTTATAGAAAAGAGAACTGAGGCACAGAAAAGTTCAATGATTTGCTAAAGATCACACAATTAGTAAAAGACAGGGCAGGGATTCACACTCGGGTCGATGTCTCTTCAATCTAAGATCAATGCTCCTACAACAAAAAAAAATGGCAATTGACATCTTAGGATATGTTTGCTGAGAGGATCATAGATTTAGATCTGGCCAGGATTAGAGCGGGCCATCTAATTAAACACCCATATTTTACATGTAAGGAAAATGGAGTCCGGGGAAGTTAAGTGACTTGCTTAAAGTCACATGGTAAGTGATAGAGGCAGGATTTGAAACCAGATCCTCTGACACAACTTAATTAATAACCTAATCACTGGTCAATAGCAACTTAAAGATTTTTTTTTCATATGACTCTTGATAGCTTTAATTCCTTCTTCTAAGAACTGCCTATTCATGTCCTTTGACCACTTATTGCTCGGAGAATGGCTCTTATTTTCTTTTCTTTTATAAATTTAGCTCAGTTTCCTATATATTTGAAAGTTGAGAAATTTGCTACAATTTCTTTTGCCAGCTCCCTGTTTTCCTTCTAATTTGGGCTATATTGATTTTGTTTGTGTAAAAACTTTTTAATTTCATGTAATCGAAATTTCATTTTACTTCCTGTGATCTTCTCTATCTTTTGTCTGGTCATAAACTCTCCCTTATCCATAGATCTGACAGGTTAGTTATCCCAGGCTCCCCTAATTTGCTTATGATATCACCCTTTATGTTTAAATTATTTATCCATTTTGACCTTAACTTGATATACATTGTAGGATGTTGGTCTATGCCTAGTTTCTGCCAAACAGCTTTCCAGTTTTCCCAGCACTTTTTGTCAAATAGTGAGTACGTGTCCCAAAAGCTTGGGTCTTTTGGTTTATCAAAACTGGATTACTATGGTCATGTACTACTAAATGTTGTATACCTAATCTATCCCACTGATCAACTACTCTATTTCTTAGCAAGCACCAGATTGTTTTCGTGATTATTGCTTTGTGGTATACTTTGAAATCTGGTACTGCTGGGCCACCTTCTTTCACGTTTTTTCCCCATTGATTCCCTTAATATTCTTGACCTTTTGTACATCTAGATGAATTTTATTATTTTTCTCCTAGCTCTATAAAATAATTCTTTGGTAGTTTGATTAGTATGGCACTGAATAAGTACATTGACTTAGGTAGAATTGTCATTTTTATAATATTAGGTTTTTTACTGTCATTTTTATTGTCAATAAAATTGTTATTTTTGTTATATTGGCTATCCATGAACAATGGATCTCTCTCCAGTTTTTCAGATTTGTCTTTATTTATGTGAAAAGTGTTTTTCAATCATATTTTATATTGTCTACAGTTACTTTAAATGGAATTTCCTATCGTTGGATTCTGGTTTCTAATCAAGCCCTATTTAAAGGAGTTTAAGGCAAAGACCCCTTTCAAATGAGCTGATGCTTCAACAAGGATATTACTAGAGCTTTGTTGTCATCACTTTTTTTTGTCTTGTGGTATATACACTGATTCTCCTCCCCAAGAGTCACCAATGGAGCTTCCTTTTTTTCTATATCTTCTTTTTACCACCCATTGTGAACACACTTTTAAACATGTTAGTTTCTTTTTTTTCTCTTAATATCAGTTTCATTTACCAAGAATGAAAAGATACGGTCATAGCATTTTGCAGGTTTCTTATGCATTTATTCAAAAACCTAACATCATCCATAACAGGTAGCATTTATACAGCACTTTAAAATCGACATCATTTCATTCTCACAATATCCCCGGGAGGTAGGTGCTATCATTATGTTCATTTCACAGATGAAGAAACTGACGTAAACAGAGGTAGATTACTTGCCCAGGAGCATATAGCTGCTGTCTGAGGTAAAATTTGAACTCAGATCTTCCTGTTTGCAGGTGTAGCAAACTATGTACTGTGAAACCTAGCTGTAGTTACTGTTCTAAGCATTTGCTATATGCATTGAGCACCATGCTGGGTGCTAAGGGATGCGATGACCAAAAAAAGAGTTGTTATCCTTATTTTAAAGAAGCTTACATTATAGCATGTATTATAATAGTTATGAATGTCATTTCCCCCATAATAATGCCAGCTGTTTTAGGGAAGGGAATTTGTCTTTTTCATCTTTGCATTGTTTTATCTCCCAGTGCCTGATATAATGCTTGATAAAAAGTACTTCCTTAAGTCCTGGTTGAATTGAATTGCAGACAAGACATGAAACTGGAGGTTCATCCATGCGCGACTCAAATGGCTGTTTTCTAGTATTTTTTAAACGTTAGCCTCAGAAAACTAACGAAAATATACACACAACATAAATCCTTCTACACATCAAAGAAACCAGGCCACTTCACGTTACTGTGTTAAAGAGTTAGTCACTTCTCTATCTCTCCAAGGGAACCCCCTTAAAACAGCGCTTCTCATCAGCCAAGAGGTGAGAGCTGCCAAGCTCCCACCCACAGTAGTATAACATGAAACCATCTGATTCCCACATCCTCTTAGTGATAGAGAGAAGCACTGCCCAATTATTTTATTCACTGTGTAAATAGTCACAGAATGAAGGAAATAAGACTCTTCATTGACATAAAACAGCTCTTTTCCTTTACTCTTTCAACCCGGAACAGAGTGGTATACATACTGCTTTGGTAATTGCCTTTCTCTCTGATGTTGTAAATGCATTTATTAAAGTTTTAAACTCTCCCCTCCCAACACCTCTAGGGCAGATATTCTTAGACTTTTTTGTGTGATGAACTCCATTGGAAGTCTGGTGAAACTATCCCTTCTCAGAATAATTTTTAAAAAAACCTCCCACCCCAAATATAGGATTACAAAGGAAACCAATCATATTGAAATATAGTTATTAAATATACAGATATAGAAACATACACATATACACATAAATTTTGTACTTTTATAGTAATATCTCTCCAGTTATCCAAAGACAGTGTATAAGTCTAGGGCTAGAAGGGACCTTAGAGACCATCTAATCCTATTACCTCATTTTTTAGATGAGAAAATGAGGCTCAGAAGCAGCGAGATGGCAAAGTATATAGAGCACCGGCCCTGGAATCAGTGGGACCTGAGTTCAAGTCCAGCCTCAGACACTTGACACACTTACTAGCTGTGTGACCTTGGGCAAGTCATTTAACCCTAGTTGCCCTGCCTTCCCCCCTCCAAAAAAAAAAGAAAAAAGACAATGAGGCTGGGGGGATTAGGGACTTGTCCAAGGTCACAAAATGTCACAGAACCAGAAATCAAAACTCAGTACTCTGATTTCAAACCCTCCATCCTTATCACTAGTATACCACACTGTACTACATTGCCTTCATAATAGAAAAGTGGATTGTTTTAGTAATTTAGTTATGAATTTAGTAACGGATTTAGTAATGAAGTATTTGTAACAGATGTGGATGACAACTGAGAGTTTATCACCGGGTCAGTCTTCCTAAAATATAACTTTCTGACAATCTCATCTCCTGGGGAATGTCCCCACCCTCTCCATGGTCTAGCAAGTAAAGTCTAAACTGCTTAGCCTGACATTTGAAGTCATTTACATTTTGGCTCTGGCATAATTCTCCAGCCTCACCTCACTTCAAACTACTACCCTTCAAGGAACCCAAGTTCCAGTCCAATCTTGCTCCACTTTCCCACACCTTCATACACAATTCTTTCATTAAGAATGCTCTTTTTACCTAGCCCAGCTTGCCTGATTCCTGTATATCCTCTAAGGCTGAAAACAAATGGTATCTCTTCCGTGAGGTTTTCCTCAGCCCTTCCGTTGAGATCTGTCTCTTCTATGAACTAATTTGAAATAGGACACTTTGTAGATGCTATAAAAATTTCTCCTTAACACTAGTATTACAATTACTTTGTAAAATTATCTCCCTTAAGAGACTTCATGTTCCTTGAGGGTAGAGACTCTATCTTATTCTCATGTTCTCCTCGTAATATTTCATACATATTATTTTCACTATTTGTTTCATGAATGAATTAATGAATAGACTTGAACTATATTCATCATCTTGTGGAATTTCTTAGAAATGTTTATATGAGAGAAGTGCTAGAACCTTTGTGACTATACGGAAGAAATATGTCTGTTTTTCCACTTAACAAAATGGGAAAAACCGTAGTGCCCTTTTACCCAGTTCCCAAATTGCTGGATGAATGGCTTCACTGAATTGTGCTGATATCAAATATACCATATTGAACCAGTTAAAATCAAGTTCAGAAAAAACTAAAGTAAAGGTGAGCTCTTTTTTTGGAAGGGGTCTCATTTAATAAGACTATTTTACTTGTATAAAACATTTTTATAATAACAAAGAATTTTTAACACTAACTCATTTAATCTTGACAACCAACCTGTGAGGTAAATAGCACAGCTAATATCCCTATTTTACAGGTGAGGAAATTGAGCTGCAGAGGCGTCAAGTGACTCACCAAAGGTCATCCTCTTAGTAAGTGGTGGAACCACAATGCCTACTCCGGTCTTCTGATGCCAAGGACAGTGGTTTTTTCCCCTACTGTCATGCTCTTTCTAGTTTAATTTAAATGTGATAGGAACCTGGCATTTGTGCAGAGTGGCTCTGATGTAAACTCCCCATGATGAAGAGGAACCTGCTTTTAGAAAAGTTGTGATGATATGTAATGGCAGTGACTTGGAGAGACGTTGGAGGTCTAGGCACTCTGTACCTGTTTGCTGCCTGCTAACCTTTTGTTGGGCCGCTAGGTGGTGCAATGATAGGCCTAGAGTCAGAAAGAGCTGAGTTCAAATATGGCCTCAGACACTTACTAGCTGTGTGACTCTGGGCAAGTCACTTAACCCTGTTTGCCTCAGTTTCTTCATCTGTAAAATGAGCTAGAGAAGGAAATTGCAAACCATTCCAGCATCTTTGCCATGAAACCCCGAATGGGGTCATGAAGAATCTGAAATGACTGAACCACAACAACCAGCCATTTGGTTTTTTTTATTTTTTTATTTATTTTTATTTTTTTAAGCCATTTGTTAAGAGAAGTCTTTTCAATTGACTACATAGGTAAGGAAGGGGAGTACTTTCAGAGGACACTAGCCTGTTAGAGTTTCAGCTATTCTCTTCAATTTCTCTCTCTTGGTTTAACTCTCTAGATGGTAGTGTCCAGTGAGAGAACTTGCTGTAAGGGGAAAGGTCTTGGACACTCTCCCCTCCAAATCTGGCTTGTGAACCCATAAAAATGGACCTTGTTCTTTTGTCTCATCATTTTCTCTTTTGGTTTATTCATTTTGGATGCTTCAATTTTACAAGGAAAAGTCAGGAGAATGAGCCTCCAGGAATTTGGTAATTCAGGATCTGGAGTCGTTCTGAGTTTTACAGTTAGCCCGGCACTGATACCTAGAGGAACGAGGACCTTAGAGACCCAGTTCAGCTATAAGATGTGAGAATTCTGCAGGCAATAATGCTGCAGTTGGGCATGAATTTCATGGGACTAAGGCTATGTAGAAACTATGCCAGGAGTGAGCCCACTCTCCCCAGAGACTGTGGGGGTGTAGGGCAAAATATAATCCTGAGGTGTTGGGGAGAAATATTTGTACTTCTATTCTAGCTACATCATTAAAACAAACATTGCTTTGTAAAAGCGAATTGATGTTAAGTTGTTAAATGAAATGAGTGCCAGCACCTAACAGTAGGCAATCCAGCTGGTGAAGGCTCAAGCTGAAGAGATATCCGGACCCCTAGAACCCTGAAAAGGGAGACGTGGCCTAATTGGCCGTGACATAGCAACCTAGAACAACTTGCGATATGCCCTTAGAAGGACTAACCAAAGTTACCGAGGAAAAAAATCCTGTGGTCCCCCAAACATTGGCCTTAATTTGTTCTGTCTCAAAAGTCTGCAATATTAAGAATGTTTCCTGAGCCAAGTGCTCTTGGAATGTTCTGGTTGTAGGTTACAGTCTCTTTGAGATATAGACCTTATCAGCTGTATAATTCTTTGATATCTTCAGATTAAATTTTTTGTCAAATCTAAGAAAACAAGAGTGAAAGATTCCTTTTCTCAAAGTAACCATAAAGGTTGATTATTCAGTCAAATTCAAATCATATTTGCAGAATAAATCTGTTTCATTTTCCCATGGCTTCTCCTTTATTTCACTTCCTGAAAGGAGATTGACCTGACATTCTGTGAGATTTCTTTCAGTATGAAATATTTTTTGGGGAAGCAGTGTGTGTATATATGTGTACCGTCATTTGTTGTTACCCTGTGGAGTTGTGGAAGTCCTTTCTGCTGTTCTTTGACCTAAGGTCTTGCATGCCTTAGATCTTTGTTTATAAAAGAATTAGCTTTCAAGACTTTGTCCATGTGAATGCTTAAATGGGACTAGATTTAACTTACCTAAGTGGGCCTAGATTTATTTCACCCAATTTTGGCACATTCTACCTTGATGGAGAGATAGAGTAGAATGCACCCGCTCTAAAGGCTATGTTGGTAAAATGATTTTTAGATGGCCTATAGGTTATCTTAGGGCAGTGGAAATAGCATGAGACTAAGTGTTGGAAAACCTGAACTTGAATCTCAACTCACCACTTACTGCATCGGTGACTCTGGGCAAATTCTTAATTTCTCTAAGCCTCAGTTTTCCTGTATGTAAAATGATGACAGTAAACTTGTCTTACCTACCTCCTGGGGTTATGAGGATCAAATGAGATCATATACATAATGAGTGTTTAGTACCTGTAAAGAACTATCTAAGACAATGTTATTATTTATAAGTTTTCTTTGAAGTAGTCACCATTTTTTCTTCATAGAACTTTAGGTATAAAAGAGACCCTAACAATCATTGATTTCTATATTGTCCTTTTGCAGAGTTGCCCAAGGTGATCACTGAATTTTTAGAGCTTGAAGGGACCTTAGAGATCAGATTAGTGGTAGACCTAAGATAGAATCCAGGTTTCATGGACCTTTCTTCATGCTCTTTGAAGGAGGGACTCCCATCTTGTATTTATAGTTCTGTATCTTCTATAGCTCTTAGCAGAATGCCTTGCAACAATGAATATAGAATTTTTGAGCCAGAAAGTACCTTAGAGATAGCAGGTACTAAAATTTTTGTTGAATTAATGAAATTATTATATATGTATATATATATATGTATGTGCATGTGTGCACACATATGCATATATGTGTAAATATACAATATACATACATGTATGTGTACATACACATATACATGCATATGTGTGTGTGTATATATATATATATATGTATATATATATATATGTATATATATATATATATATATATGAATAGCAGATTTCAAAACTACCTGTTGAGCTGGGAATAACTAATTAAATGTTGGACTCCTAATTTGTGCTCTGTGTTCTCTATATGTACCCTTGATCTCATACTCCAGAAAATTGCTTCACAGTCACTACCATCAATTCTAATCTTCAATCTATCCTAATCTATTTATTACTTCTGTGCTGCCTAGAAACATACTTAGGTCTCCCCTTCTTTGAAAACAAAACAAAAAACCTCACTAGATCTTACCATATCCTCAAGTTATCATCCTCTTTTTTTTTTCTTTTTTCTCAACCAAAGTACCAGAAAAAATTGTCTATAATCATTGCCTCTCCTTAACCAGGGGTGGGGAACCTGTGGTCACAAAGCCACATGTGGCCCTCTAGGTCCTCAAATGAGGCCCTTTGACTGATTAGGGCTACACTTGAGGACCTAGAGGGCCACATGGGGCCTCAAGGGTGCAGGTTCCCCACCCCTGCAACTCTTAACAATCTGGCCTCTAGCCTCATCACTCAATGGAAACTGCTCTTTTCAAAGTTACCACTGACTTCTTAATTGTCAAATCTAATGATTTTTTTTTTCAGTCCTCATCCTTCTCATTTTCTCTGAAAGGTCTGACACTATTGACAACCATCTGCTCCCAATTACTTTCTACTCTATGGATTTTCATGAATTTTACTCCAGTTTGGTCCTCCTATTACTGTTCTGACTCCTCCTCCTCAGTTTCTTTTGTTGATTCATAAATCCATTTTACACTAACTGTCGTTGTTCCCTAAGGCTCTGTCCTGGGCCCTCTTCCCTTCTCTCTCTACACTCCCAGGGAGCTCATCAGATCTCATAGATTTAATGATCATTTAGACAATGGGTCTATATATGAAGTCCCAGTCTCTTTCCCTAAGCTCTAGATAAGACATTTGCTTATTGGGTATTTCAAACCAGACTTCCTGTAGGCATCAAAAGCTCGACATATCCAAAATGATGATCTTTTTGCCTAAATCTCTCTGTTTTCTGAACTTCTCTGTCGAGGTTTCCACCATAATTCAGGTCAACCACACCCACAACTTTGGTGTAAGCCTTGACTCTTTACTCTCTCTTATCCCACATATACAATCAGTTGTAAATCTTGTCATTCCAACCTCCATAAAATCTCCCCCATATACCTTCTCTCTATTCATATGGCCACCTTCCCAATCCCCCTTCCGCACCCCAGTTTATCACCTCTTGCCTGGACTTTTTCATAGCCTACTATTTGTCTCTCTTCCTTAACTCTCTCCCCATTCCAAACTATTTCCCAGCTAAAGGGATTTTGCTAAAAGGCAACTCTTACTATGTCACAACATTACTCAATAAACTCCAATGACTCTCAATTGTTTTTAGGATTAAGCATAAACTTCTCTGTCTTTTGAAGGTCTTCACAACTTGGTCTTAACATACCTTTCCAACTTTAGTATATAATACCCTCTTCTCCCACACTCTGTAGTCCAGTCAAGTTGGTTTTTGTGTTATTTCTTACACTCCATTTGCTTTCTCCTTTGCACTGTTTGTCTCCCACGCCTAAAATGAACTCTCTCTTTGCCACTCCCACTTACAATTCCTTTTCTTTCCTTCAAAATTCAGCTCAAGTACTACCTTCTGTCAGGTCTTTCTTAATTCCACTAATTGCTAGTGACCTCCCTCACCCAATTACCTTGTATTTGTTTTTATGTATTTTGCATGTAATTATAAACATACTTATTGTCTTCTTCCATAGAATGTAAGCTCTTTGAAGGGAGTGACTGCTTCGTTTTTTATTTTACGTTCTCAAGGATTCGCAGAGTGCCAGCCACATAATAAATGATGGATGGATTTTGATGGCTTGATTCTCTTTCTCTAGAGGGTTTGTGATAAATGTATTTACTAAATATGCAACATTTATAAGGATTAAGTATGTGGAAAATGGCTAACTGAAAGGTAGTGTGGTGACGTGGCTAGATCAGTGTTAGACACTAGCTCCACCACCCAAGACAAATGACCTACTTTCTGATCCTCAGTTTCCTCACTTATAAAATTGGGAAGGTAAGAGCTTCTAATTCACAAAGGTGTTGCAAGAATCAAATGAGGTAATAAATGCACACTTTTAACTGATAAATAAAGGCAAGCTGCCAGTAGGTTTGAGAAATGTTTTCAGTAGTAGTCTTAGGAACAAAGTTGGATGAATAACCTTCTGCCCTGTGATTCCCACTCAGGTTGTATACCACCCTAGTATGCCTCAGTGGGAGGCATGCAAATCAAAGATGTACTCATAACAGGTTTATTTTAATTTAGTTTAATTTTTAAAAATTGTTATGCTGCACTTTTAAGAGGAGGGGGAATGTACTCAGGTTAAAACAATAGCTTACAAATCCCGAAAGACTGGGAATTTAGTGTTCTTGAATAAAGTGTTAATCTGTAGCATTGCACCTCAGGCTGCTGAGGGTCAAGAATAAGTCTGACCCCATTCAAAACTTTAAATTACATATACTCATTTCAAGGATACCTGAGAAACTAGAGTCTTTCCTACTCTTGTTTTTTGGTTGCTGTTTTGGTTTTTGGTAATCATGTGTGACAAAACACCAGAACACTGGACAACCTCACTGGATCTTGGGAATAAACCCACAGTAAGAATAACATATTTGTATGAGGAATAAATGAAATATTACGAGGCAGCTAGGTGGCACAGTGCATAGAGTGCATAGGAAGACTCATCTTCCTGAGTACAAATCTGGCCTCAGCTGTATGACCCTGAGCAAATCACTTAACCCTGTTTGCCTCAGCTTCCTCATCTAGAAAATGAACTGGAGAAGGAAATGGCAAACCACTCTAATACCTTTGCCAAGAAAACACCAAATGGGGTCATGAAGAGGCAGATATGGCTGAAACAACTGAACAACGACAAATGAAATATTGCATATAAATCTTCTTGCGGATGTTCAAAGATTATCTCCTGTAAATATTGTTACCTTCATCATCACCACCACTACCACCACCACTACCACCACCATCATAATTTTTCTTAAAGATTTACAAAGCACTTTCCTCCAAAATATCTGTGTATAAGAGAGGAAGACAGAAGCAAGGGAGAAAAAAATCATTTATGAAAAGAACTGAATTTACTCTTTAAAAAAAAAGTTCTTTTACCATTAGGAGACTCTGAACCACACAAAAGGAGGCAATTTTGAAAATTTGTCTTTAGAAGAGAAAATAATATTTGTCCAGAGAATTAATGCTAGCTTGGAAGGTCCCTAACTAGTCATTCAGTCAACTAGCATTTATTAAGCACCTACTATGTACCTGGTCCTATGCTTATCAAAAACAAAACAAAACAAAACAAAATAGTCCTTCTTCTCAAGGAGCTTTCCTAACTAGCACTGATTTACAACCAATAGATAGTAATGGGCTGTTAGGAGGCTAGGCTTGAGCAGAACATAGGTGTGTCATTTCAGAATATAGCATTTGTATAAGTATTATAAGGCAGCTAGGTGGTACAGTGGATAGAGTGCCAGCCTTGGAGTCGGAAGGACCCGAATTCAACTATAGCCTCAGAAACTTAGTAGCTGTGTGACCCTGGGCAAGTCGTTTAACCTTGTTTGCCTTGGTTTCTTCATCTGTAAAATGAGCTGGAGAAGGAAATGGTAAACCATTTCAATAACTTTGCCAAGAAAACCCCAGATGGAGTCAAGAAGAGTATGTCATGACTGAAATGAATGAACAACAAAGATTAGCAGTGTGGTCAACTCTTCTCAAGTCTTTTACCCCCTGTGCTTAATGGCTTACACAAGACAATAAAGAGAACTACAAAGATGCTCTGGCTCTGCTTTCTCAGGGTCAGGTAGGCCACATCTCCCCTACAGTTCTCAGGCACCCTGAGGGGCTTGTGGTGTCTCTTTCTCTTCTGTCATGGGCTTAAGCAGCCACCAGCTTTGTCCCCACCCCCACCACCAATTTTAGTACCCCAGTTCTTTTTACTAAATACCATTTATCTTTAACAAAGGCATGTTTACTTCAAAGACATAGTATGAACAACTGTACAAGGTTCTACTCAGCAGCTCAGGGGCATAACCTCTCCCCTAATCCTTCCCCCCAAAACCTCTGGGGAAAGAGAGATTAGGCCTCAGGGACCTTACCTTTACAGCAGGCTCTTCCAGGCCTCCATCACAATACCAGAGCAGGAGTAAAAACAATGAAGGGAAGAGCTGACTCAGGCCTTTTTGAGAACGCCACCATGGGCTACATAGCCAATGGAAAAAGACTCTGCCCAACCACATGTTTAGCCCATCAGAACCAGTTACCCAATGTCCACACATGATCCAATTTCTCCTAGTTACTTCCCTCATATTTCTCTTGATAATAGCACCCCAGCATCCTTTTTATGGAGATGCCATTTTGGTGATCTGAAAGGTTTTGCATGTGGGCTAGACCCCCATTACAATAATATACCAAAATCTCCTACCCTGTTAATGGGGTACATATTTCCCTAGTAGCAACTGAGTGTTATAAATCCTTCATTTGAGCCTGGACTCACCACTTATTAGCCACATAATCCGGAGTAAGACTTTACCTTAGTTCCCTCATCTGTGAAATGAAATGAATAAGATATGTTTACATGCCTCATTAGATTGTGTTGAGGATCATGTAAAAGGGCTTTGTAAATGCTAAAGCATTATATAAATGTGAGACAGCATTATTGTTTTATTAAAAATATTCAGTGTTTATCTCATAGAATTTGAAAGATTTTTTAGGGACCTTTGAGATCACAGAATCTAGAATCATATATTTGGAACTGGAAAGGGGAAAATAGGAAAGGCAAAAATAGCACTTAGATTGGTGTTGGTTCTGGAATATTAAGAATTTCTGTGTTCATAACAACAACAAAAAAGCTTGAACTAAACTGAGAAGCAAAACATTCTCCCCCCTCCCTTCCCCCTTTACCTCCCTTCCACCCCACCCTCTTCCTCCAATCCAATAAAGCTCAGGCAAATACGACTTTAGTTCAAAGGGGGATAAAAAGTAGCCTTGGAATGAACTGAATCATGCCTGGTGGCCCATTATTTTGTAGCCACTTGAAAACTCATATTGCATTTCCTGGATAATTGAGATTTACGCATACATTAATAAAGTCCCGCATACGTTTCAGAGCTAGTTAATGCTGGTTTAAGTGAGTGTAGCTTAAATTGTTCTCTATAGCCACAGTTAGGGGGCAGCAGATATCCTGAGATAGCCTTAGCTGCAGCAGTTACTCCCAAGTTGGGTTTTTATTGAGCGTTTGATTAAGAGGAAAGGGCAGTCCTCTTCTTAACCTTTAGCATTCTGTAACTGCTATACAATGAAGAAAAGAGCAAGTTTTTAAATGTAGTTGGTATGGGGGCAGGGTGAAAAAAACCTTTGGTTCTACCCAGACTTTGTGCTTACAAGGTCAGATGTCTGTGCCTGGCAGCAGCATCTTTGTCAGCAACATTATCATCATCATCACCATCATCATCATCATCGGCAGCAGCAGCAGCCTCTGCCTTTCAAAGACTGTAGCTGTGAGTGCCTCTGATTGGTTCAAAGGCAGCTATTCATTTGTTGAGTTGCTCTTAAAACACACTTTATTTGTGTGGCTAGAACACATGAGTTTTCAGAACTGTCCATAAAGTGGTTGTGCTATTTATCTTCTCTAAAAGAGCATTCCCCCTGAAAATGATCATAATTTAATATCCTCCCTACATTCAAAACATACTCATTGGAGAGAAGAAGCAAAGGGGATTCCCCCCAACCCCAACGAAAAAACCAAACAAGGCCCTGTTGACTAAAAGTAGTCAACCTAGCTAGTTCTATAACTTAATAATAGCTACTATCTATATAGAGCCTGCTTTGTGCCAAACACTGTGCTAAGGGCTTTATAATTGTAATTTCATTACAATTTTATTCATTTACAATTATTCATTTCATCCTGACAACAACCCCGGGAGGCAGGGGCTATGATTATTCCCATTTTACAGATAGGAAACCGAGGCAAACAGAGATAAAGTGATTTGCTACACAGCTAGGTCACGTAGCTGGTAAATGTCCAAGGCTGAATTTGAACTCAGGTCTTCATGACGGGAAGTGCTGAACGATAAAGCTTATAGTAGTTGAGGGAGGCAGCATGGTAGAGAAGATTGATGGCTGGTCTTAGAATCAGGAGGACCAGAGTTTAAATCCTGCCTTTGATACATACTACCAATATGACCCTCTGTAAGTCACTTAATTTCTCAATGCCAGGCAAGTAAGACCCTAAGTTGAAAACAAGGTGCTGCTCTGTGATAATAATTACTTGCCATTATAATAATGATTACTTGTCAGTAATTTCCTACAGAACTGAAATCAGATTGCACATGTATAACCTATATCAGATTGCTTACCATCTCAGAAAGAGAGGAAGGAAGGGAGAGAAAGATAGAATTTGGACCTCAAAGCTTAAAATAAACAACAACAATGAATGTTAAAAATGGTTTTTACATGTAATTGGGGAAAAATAAAATATTTAAACTGAAATCAGAGAACAAACTAAATAAGACTCGTTGTGCTTTGTATTAAATATAGTCTCATTCTCCATAAATCTCATTGTATTGTATTAACAGGACTAAATAATTCAGAAGACATGGTTGTACTATAATCAGTCAACAAGCATTTATTTAGCACATGCTACATTCTAGACAAAGGCCTATGTGATTTGAAAACAAAGGAAAAAATAAAATAATTCCTGCCCTGAAGAGGTTTACAGTTTATATACAAGTATCAATATCTTCCAGTTAAGAATTTATGAGGTCAAACTTGCAGGAATGGAGTCAAGATGACAGACAAAAGACAGGTACTACCCTGAGTTCTCCCAAATTCCCTTCCAAACAACTTTATATAATGCCTCAAAATGAATTCTGGAGCAGTATAACCCACAAAAGGACAAAGTGAAACAATTTTTCAGCCCAAGACAATTTAGAATGTTGGTGGGAAAGGTCTGTTGCACCCAGGTGACAGTGGAATGCAGTCCCAGCTCTAGCATAGGCTGACCCCGTGCAGACTACCCCCAGCAAACCAGCAGCAGGCCTTGGGGGAGGGGTGATGGAATCAGTGGTGGTAGCAGCAGTTTCTGGAGCTCTTAGCCCACATTCAGTAAGGAGGGTCAGACAACCCATTAGAAGGAGATTACAGGGGTCCTTTTGCTGACACTGAGGGTATGACTCTATTGCATTGCTCATACTTGGATCCAAGTGACAGTCCTATTCATAGTTCCAGGTGAGGAAGAGTACTAGCACAACAAAGCTTATGGCTGAAGGGGAGCAGGACTCTGGTCACAGTTCCAGGGTGGAAAAGAATGCTTGTGGTTGCTCACAGACCAGACACAGAGTAGTCAACACACCTCTCCTTAGATCATACCACCTTGATAGAACAGAAAACTTACAGACCCTAAGAATTAGCTCTGAAAACAGCTGCACAAAAAACCCTGAACCTTAGGACAGTGTCCCCTCCACTCTGGGATCAGAACCTAATTTGAACATACAGTTAAAAGTCAAGAAATAGGCTGGAAAAATGAGCAAACAACAGCAAAAGAACAGGACCATAGAAAATTACTATGGTGACAGGGAAGATAAAAGAAACACTTACAGGAAAACAACAAAGTCAAAACTGCTATATCCAAAGCTTCAAAGAAAAATATGAATTGGCCTCAGGCCCAAAAATAATTCCTGGAAGAGCTCAAAAAGGACTTTAAAAATCAAATAAGAGAGGTAGAGGAAAAATTGGGAAAAGAAATGAGAGTGATGCAAGAAAATAATGAAAAAAAGAATCAACAGCTTTGTAAAGGAGGCACAAAATGATACTGAAGAAAATAACACCTTAAAAACAGAATAGGGGGCAGCTAGGTGGCGCAGTGAGTAGAGCACCGGCCCTGGAGTCAGGAGGACCTGAGTTCAAATCCGGCCTCAGACACTTGCCACATGTACTAGCTGTGTGACCTTGGGCAAGTCACTTAACCCCAATTGCCCTGCCAAAAAAAAAACAAAAAAAAAAAAAAAAAAAACAGAATAGTCCAAATGGTAAAAGAGGCACAAAAATCTACCGAAGAGAAGAACTTCTTAAAAAGCCGAATTGGTGAAATGAAAAAATATATACAAAAATTTGTTAAAGAAAAGAACTCCTTAAAAAATAAAACTGTCCAAGTAGAAAAAGAGGTACAAATAATTCCTTAAAAATTAGAATTGGGCAAGTGGAAGCTAATGACTTCATGAGACATCAAGAACAATAAAATTAAATGAATAGAAAAAGTAGAAGAAAATGTGAAATATCTCATTGGGAAAACAACTGACCTGGAAAATAGATCCAGGAGACTTACCTGAAAGCCATGGTCAAAAAAAAGAGCCTAGACATCGACTTTCAAGAAATTATCAAGCAAAACTGTCTTGATATTCTAGAACCAGAGAGTAAAATAGAAATTGAAAGAATCCACTGATCATCTCCACAAAGAAATCCCCAAATGGAAACTCAAAAAGAATATTATAGCCAAATTCCAGAGCTCCCAGGTTAAGGAAAAAACATTGCTAGCAGCAGAAAAGAAATAATTTAAATATCATGAAGCCACAGTTAGGATAACACAAGATTTAGCAGCCTCTACCTTAAAGGATCAGAGGACTTGGAATATGATATTCCAGAGGGCAAAGGAGCTAGGATTACAACCAAAAATCACCTGACCAACAAAACAGAGTATAATATACTTCAGGGAAAAATGAATATTCAATAAAGTAGAGGACTTTCAATCATTTCTGATGAAAAGACCAGAGCTGAATAGAAAATCTGACTTTCAAATATAAGACTCAAGAGAAGCATAAAAAGGTAAACAGCAAAGAGAAATTATAAAAGATTCAATAAGGTTAAACTGTTTACATTCTGCATGGGAAGATGATACTTGTAACTCCCAAGAACTTTCTCATTATTAAGGCAGTTAGATGGCGTATACATAGACAGATGCCATGGGTATGAATTCATTACGATGGGATGATATTAAAAAATAAAATTAGGGGGTGAGAGAGAAGGGAGGGAGAAGGAGAAAGAGAAAGGTAGAATGGGGTAAATTATATGACTTAAAAGAGGCCTGAAAGAGATTTTATAGTGGAGGGGAAGATAGGGGAATTGAGGTGGGGAGAGTGCTTGAGCCCTACTCTGTACACAAATGGCTCAGATGGGGAATAACATACACAGTCAGTTGGGTATAGAAATCTATCTTGTCCTAAGAACAAGGGGATAAGAGAAGGAGGTGGGGCTAATAGAAAGGAGGGTTGATTGGAGGAAGTGGTAGTTAAAAGCAAAACATTTTTGAAGTTGGACAAGGTGAAAGGAGAGAGTAGGATAAACAATGAAAAATAGAATGGAGGGGAATACATAGTTTTTATAACTGTGAAAAAATTTACAGCCAGTTTCTCTAATAAAGGTCTCATTTCTTAAATATGTAGAGACCTGAGTCAAATTTATAAAAATAAATCCATTCCTCAGTTGATAAATAGTCAAAGGATATGTACAGGCAGTTTTTAGACAAAGTAATCAAAGCTATCTATAGTCAAATGGAAAAATACTCTAAATCACTATTGATTAGAGAAATGCAAATTAAAACAATTCTGAGTTACCACCCCACACTTATCAGATTGGCTAAAATGACAGAAAAGGAAATGACAAATATCATAGGGCATGTGGGAAAATTGAGACAGTAGTGCACTGCTGGTGGAGGTGATTTAACTACTCTGGAAAGCAATTAGAAACTATGCCCAAAGGACTCTAAAACCTTGCATACCCTTTGACCCAGCAATATCACTACTATATCTGTATCACAAAAAGATAAAAAACAAAAAAGAAAAGGACCTATATGTACAAAAATATTTATAGCAGCTTTTTTAGCGGTAACAAAGAATTGGAAATTGTGAGGATGCTTATCAAATGGGAAATGGTTGAAAAAGTTGTGGTATATGATTGTGATGGAATACTATTGTACTATGAGAAATGATGAGCAGGATGCTCTCAGAAAAACCTGGAAAGACTTACATGAACTAATGCAAAGTGAAACGAGCAGAATCAGGATAATGTTGTACACAGCAACAGCAATATTGTATGATGATCAACTGTGAATGACTAAGCTGTTCTGAAGGATTTATGACATAATATGCTATTTGTCTACTGAGAAAGAACTGGAGTCTGAATGCAGAATGAGGCACACTTTTTTAACTTTATTTTTCTTTCCTTTTTTTGGTCTGTTTTCTTTTACAGCATGATTAATATGGAAATATGTTTTGCATGACTGCACATGTATAACCTATATCAAATTGTTTGTCTTCTGAGTGGAGAACAGGGAGGAAGAGGGGGAGAGAATTTGAAACTTAAAATTTTAAAATACAATTGTCAAAATTGTTTTTACATGTAACTGGAGAAAAAATATAATATTAAATAAATATACTAAATGAAAAATTAGAAAAATTTATGAGGTCAGCAATTCATTATTTTAAATTTATTGAAAAGCTTTATGATATGAATGCCAGTCATTTTAGTTTTACTTAGGCTTTTCTTTTTTTAAACTGGTACATTAATATTTTTACTCTGAAAGATTCTATTCATTTTTTTCTAAATGTCTTTAGGGCTATAAAATGCTTAGACAGCATGGTATAGGAGGTATTTCTCTAGATTTGTATTCAGGAAAACCTGGGTTCAAATTCTACCTCAGGCACTTAAGGGAGTTGTGACTGTAGACAAGTCATTTAGTTTCTCTGGGCTTCAGTTTCTACATCTGTAAAATGAGATGATTAGACTCAAGCATTTTAATGTCTCTTCTAGCTCTAAATCTATGCTCCAATAAACTTTGAGATCTCTAAAATCTTCTTTCAAATATGTAACAATGGGAAAATAAAATAAGATAGGATAGAAAGATAAATATACTAAACAAGACCCTACTCTCTGGGCTTATCTACTACAAGTAGATGTTGTTCCCAACGAGGAAAAGACTTATAATTGTAGTTTTGGATATGATTTTTCAAAAGTATAGTAATAAATTATAATTACTAGGAAGCATTATAACAACAGGCTTTACTGTCAGAAACTTCACTAGCAGAGGTAGAATAAAAAGGAGCTACACACTGAGTTCTATGACATTAGAAAAAAGAGAGTGTAAACAAGTAGCATTAAATACTAATTAAAATAGCAACAAATGTTCAAGAAAAGTACATGTATAATACATACGTAAACATCTGAGTTTCTGTGGAGCAGAGGGATGGGAAGAGTTAAGGCTACAAGAGGAGAAGGAAATAATTTGATTTGTGCTCAATATTGAAAAAAGGAATGAAGAGAAAGTTTTAAGGTCTGAGCATACATTTCCTGTTCCCTATTTCCTAAGGAATGAAATCCAGACTTTTTAACCTTAATGTTTAAAGTTCAGCTAAATATGACTTCAACCTACCTTTCCAGAGCTGTTTCACCCCTTATACATTCTTTAGTGTAAGCCAAACTGGACTTGTACTTGGCAAAAATGTGTTTAATTTTGGTCCTCTGTGTGTGTGTGTGTGTGTGTGTGTTTGTGTTTTGATTTGGAGACCCCTGATAAATTGACTCTCCCAACCTACTTGATAAAATTACAGAATGTAAGGAGCAGGTAATAGAGATAATGAAATTTTGAAGATGAACTCCTCTTAGACTTTGATCAAATTTACAGGTTCCAAGATTGTGCTCAGTTGTTTAGTGGTCTATTTGCATATATAAAAGGGTCAGGAAACCCATCTACAAATAAGCAGAAAAAATAGACTTATTCCTACATGTGGATTACTATTTCTCCAGCTGCTCTTTGAGTAGGAAAGTGGGAGAGATAGAGAGTTTAAAAATGGGAGAATTGATTCTGGAGATGTGAGCCACTTACGAAAAAGAACGACGTTCTTGAGTTTCCTTTTCACCTTTTCTCTTGTACCATGAAGTAATTTGGAGGGGAGTTTAATAGGGTGCATGTAGTGAACCTTCTTCTTAACTCCAAGGTAGACCCTCTGTCTATACTATATTTTCTCTACATTTTTGCAGTCCTAGAGTCAAATCTTGTCTCCTTAAACGTATAATTATATAAAGATCTACTTTATATTATGTGGTTACTTAATAATTGTCAACCCTATCCTCCCAATGGGGCATCTAGGTGGCACATTGGATGGTCCTGGAGTGAGAAAGGCTCATCTTCCTGAGTTCAAATCTGGCCTTAGATATTTACCAGCTGTGTGACCCTGGGCAAGTCACTTAACCTTGTTTGCCTCAGTTTCCTCATTTGTAAAATGAGCTGGAGAAGGAAATGGCAAATCTTCACAGTATCTTTGCCAAGAAAATCCCAAATTGCATCATGAGGAGTCAGACATGACTGAAAAAGACTGAACAACAAAAATCCTCCCAATATAATAGAAGCTTCCAAATGTAAGCATCGGGAATGTTATACTTTATTACTTTAAGCATTGCACTTCCTTGTATAAAGTATTACAATAGTTACTTTGATCTAAACAGATCATATTTAAATATTCAATTTCTTTCTTTCATGGTCCATTTATACTGGTACTGAATGACTTCCCTTCGGCTATTGGGTGAAAGTAGCATGTTGGGGAGGAGTACAGGGACAGGGGATAGGGAAGGAAGGATTTCTTACCAGAAAGCAGTAGATCCAATTAGTATATTGTTTGTCTGAGTCATTTTCTACAAGCATTCTGTGTTCAAGGTACATTCCTCTAGTCTTGTTGTTTGGGGGATTTCCCCTTCAAAAATTCTGAAAAGTATGCTCTTTTAGATCTCCATTTATGGGCTATTACTATCAAATAATGGAAAGCCTGGAATTGATCAGAACTAAGAAATTATACCTCCATTGATCCCAAGGGGCATCATAAAATATGCCACAATAATCTTTTTAAAATAAGTTAATTTCAATGCATTTCAGTTAATAAAAAATATATGACAAACAATATTTTTATTATGTGGGGGAAAGGGGTTTATAAAATTAAAACTAATAATAGGTTGTACTTACAAAGCATTACTTAAGATTGGACTAGACCGGAGGTTCCCATTTAGTGGTTCTTGAAGAACCTTGCAGTGTTTCCCAATGAAGGTCCAAAAGGTTGGCACTAAAAATTATTTAACAGTGCCTTAAGGAGCAAATAATTGCTTAATTATATTACAAATATAGTTTTCCTCTACAAAATTTGTAAATTGAATAACTTGAATATGTCTTGCAAATAATAGTAAGCATGTATGAAGTCATGCTGGATTATTTGTAATTCTTACACAATGCTCCATGTAAAATATTCATGATAAATTTTGAATTAGTTTATAATTTTATATTTATAATTTTCTTAAGTACAGATAAATTATTATTATTATTATTATTATGTAACATTTTAATTTCAAGCTTTGAGGAGTAAACATTTTCATTGTAGGTATTATAAGCACTTGAATAAATCTTAAACAATATTATGAGTGGTATATTACAGTATTATCAGTAGTAGTATTGTTATAGTTGTAAACAGGGGGTTCACACAGCATTTTTTGCTGTTGAAAGGGGTTCTTAGATTAAGAAAAGTTGGGGACAATTGGACTAGATTAAGGTAAGATTAGCCCAGAAATCTAGAAAAATGAACAATTTGAAGAATACAAATGTTCTAAAATCCTACCACCTCAAACCCTTCCCTCTTCCCTCCTCTTTTGAGTTCGAGCCTTTACAATGCCATCCAAGTCCCTTTCCACATCTGGCCTGCAGTTTTCTGCTAAAATTCTTCTTAGTGCTTTGTGACCATTTTAATTGCAATTGTGACCAATGTAATTGCAAGCAAGTTGAACAATGCATAACCTTCTTTTCAAAGGCAAAGAGATGTTTTCCTCTTCAATTCCCTTGCACTTACTCCCTGGACTTTCTTCTGAAGGTTTGCCTACTCACTTTTTTATATTCTGCTAAGTGATTCAATGTTCAAGATGTAAATTTTTAAAGGAAAGATACAGAATCATTTAGAGACATGGGTTTACCCTAAACTAGCCATACTTAGACCAAGGCTCTTGAGCCACATGTGGCTTATTCAGATGTACCCCATAGATGTATAGAATTTCAGAGCTGGAGGAGACTTAGGGATTAACTGCTAGCTCTCCTGATCTTCCAAATCTCAAAGTGTTAATATTAGAATGTTAGGTTTTGGGGCAGCTAGGTGGCACAGTGAATAGAGCACTGGCCCTGGACTCAGGAGGACCTGAGTTCAAATCCAGCCTCAGACCCTTGACACACTTACTAGCTGTGTGACCTTGGGCAAGTCACTTAACCCCAATTGCCCTGCCTTCACCCCTCAAAAAAAAAAGAATGTCAGGTTTCCCTCTACCTTGCAGGATATATGGTGGCTGTGTGACTCTACTCATTGAGAACGATTGCAAATGTGCTTCAGAATCATGTACCTGAGGATCACAGCTCCAGTGGGACCTACTGAAGGATAGGACCAACACATACATTGAGAATACGTGTGGATAGAGCACTAGTCCTGGAGTCAAGAGGACCCAGGTTCAAATCTGGCCTCAAACACTTGACACTTACTAGCTGTGTGACCCTGGGCAAATCACTTAACCTTGATTGCCTAAAAAAAAGATGTAAAGAATATCTAAAAGGATTCATGTAGTGATGTTTGATGGTAGTAACCTAGGAGGGTACATGTCACATAATCAATGTGGTCAATCAATGCATATTGATTATTGATTGATTCACGATAGAACCTATGGTTATTTTGCCACATCCCACATCCTATATTCTCAACCCTAGTCCCCTCCTAAGTGAGGAAACTATGCCTCTGGGAGAACATGTTTAATTTCAGGCAGAGGCAAAAAAGCATTCTATATACCATGATAAAGTATTGCCAGATTGACAGATAGCACTGCATGCTAGGTCAATATGCTCATTCAGATTTTGGCTATTATGTCATGGATAGCCAGACCACAACTCCTCATTAACTATTCATGTGGGAACTGAATTTGAGTCAGCACTCCAATGAATGCTACATTATGTAGCCACTGCTGTGAAACCAAATAGCGTGGACCTGTTCTATTTGTATGACCACATAAAGCAAGGTCAGTTCCTTAGCTTCACACATCCCAGTCCCCAGAGGAATTAGAAAATTCTGTGATCCATGAGATTACATATATTTCCTGTGTAAAGGGAGTGTATATCTATTTCAAGACTCCCTTGCAACTCTTATCAGAAATCTTGCTAGGAGTAAATTATCAGCAAGGCAGCTAGGTGGCATAGGAGATAGAATCTTGGACCTATAATCAGTAAGACATGAGTTCAAATCCTGTCGCAAGTACCTGCTAGCTGTGTGATCCCAGGCAAGTCACTTAATCACTATCTGACTCAGTTTTGTCATCTGTAAAGTGGGGATAATAATAGCATCTACCTCCCAGGGTTGTTTTGAGGATAAGATAATATTTGTTAAGCACTTTACCACCCTTAAAAGGACAATATAAGTGCTAGCTAGTATCACCATCATCATCATCAATCCAGAAATGAGTCAACTTATAGATGGCACTCTGAGTTCTGTTAGAAATACTTCATCTGATGAAAAGTTACTTTTCTATTCATAAAAATGTAGAACTCTCCACCAAGCTCTCAAAACTAAAATGTTTGTAGCATGTCATATGAAAGAAAGTCAGGAAGAGTGAGGGCAGATTTAGACCTGCTGCACATGATAAATTGTGTATTTTGTCTCTAAAGATGACATAATACTGATTTGCTAGGGATGGAACTAAATATTTTCCATTTCAAAACAGGTTAATCACCTGGTAGAGGTAGAGTGGGAAAGAGGCGTGGATCAATTCCCTTTGTAATATGAACTTATTCATGTTAAAATACTTATGTTTGCCATGTTTTCATCTGAGGCTGTATGTGTACTTCCCATACACAAATGTATTTTAGGGCAGTAGTTATCAATTTTTTCTTGGTTTCAATACTCCTTTATGTTCTTAAAATTATTGAGAATCCTTCTGAAGAGTTATTATTTATATGGGTTATATAGTTTGAACCAGCTTAAGAAAAAGCTGATTGTTGAATTTTCAGTATGAACATTTACTCTTTACAAATTGGCAAACATGACAAATCAAGACTTGATTTATTGTTTTGTTTATTATCTAAACTTAAGAAAGTGCTAGTTGAAATGTTAATAATGCAGTTTCAACTTAAAAGTGTGCCATGTGTACATTTCTCCCCCCCTAGAGCCAATTGTTAAATATTTACCAGCATAGACTTGTTTATATCTATAGATATTTAGTGTATTAGTAATTAAAACATACTACAATCATTATGAAAATTTTTGACATTGTGAACCTCATGAAAGGTTCTGAGAGTCCCCCAAGAATCCCTAGACCATATTTTGAGAATGCCAGAACAGGTCATATTCATACTCACTATCTATGCTTGTGACAAGATACTATAGAATAATTTAATATTTTTATGCAGATATAATTTGTTATGGCTTTCTACTCAAATCACTTGACATCAGCCATATTCAATTTCAAACTCTGTAAAATAAGGGACTTGACAGATTATCACCAAGGTCCCTTCAAGTTCCAAAGTTCTTTTGTTCTATTAAGTGTATCTTGGGGGAGTCTAAACTAAATTAGGTTTGAGGTTGTTATTTTTATTTTGTGTACAGTATAATGGAATGGCATGTGATAAAAATAGGCTCATTGTTAATCTTCAACTGGAGAACATTTGAAATATACTTCAACTTGGAGTCAACAGCCCTGGGTTCAAAGTATAGTTCCATTACTTATTTGTTTATAGGAATATGATTTTCCCTCTGAGGATTGCTTTATAGTTACATCCTAGAAATTTTGTTATATTGTTTCACCATTATAATTTTCTTTTACGTCGTTATTGTTCTATGGTTTGTTCTTTGACCCACTCCTTATTTCGTATTTCATTGTTAAGCCATTGAGTCTATATCTTTTGTTTGTGGTCCCTGAAACAATCACCCTTTTCATTGCATTATTGTCTGTAAGAAAATGCATTAGCTATTTCTGCCTTTTTATATTTGTTTGCAATATCTCTGCATCCTAGAACTTGGTCACCTTTTGTAAATGTTTCATGTAGTGCTGAGAAAAATATACATTATTTTGCAATCCCATTTAGAAGATGTTATAAATCTTTTAACCCTAGTTTCTCCAGCAATTGTTTCAGTTCCATATATTCCTTTTTGTTTTTCTTTCTGTTAGATTTTTCCAAAACTGAGAAAAGGATATTGAAGTATCCTATAACTATTGTGTTACTTTCTATGTCTTCTTATATGTCACATAATGTTTTCCTTATGAATTTGGACACTAAGGCATTTTGAGCATATGAGTTTATTACTGATACTGGTTTGTTGGCTATGGCTCCTTTTAGTATAGTATTGTTTCCTGGTCTTGCCTTTTTATTTTTGGAATATTTTTACTTTGTCAGGTAGCATAATGACAACTTCTACTTTTTTGGATTCACTTGAGGCATAGTAAATTTTTTCTCATCTCCTCAGTTTTATTTTGTGTGTGTCTTTGTTTCTTATATGTGTTTCTTGCAAGGAACAGAATTGTAGAGCCTTGCTATCTTAGGCAATCTGTTTATCTCTTTCTTTTTGGGTTGTTTAATCCATTCACATTTAAAGTCAAGAGTTAGGTTTATGTTTTCCCCCATCTGTCTCTAATACTGTATTTTTTTCAAGTTGTGCTTTTCCCCCCTCTTCTGCTATAAACAGAGTATTATATTACTTCAGTTACTTTACCTTAATCTTTTTAAAAGTAGTCTTATTCTCACTGGCTCTCTTCCCCTCACCCTCATTTCCCTCCTCTCATTTGTTACTGGTTTCCCTTTGGGGTTTTGCTTACTAGTTTCTCCAGTGGACTTTTACCTTCATCCTTGTCTTTTTGTGTACATTTAGACAGAAGCCTCTTACTGGTCTCTCTGTTGCCATTCTGTTGCTGTTGCTGTCCTTGGCTGATGAATTAATTCACTTCTGCATTTCTGTTGTTTGGAATGTTTGAGAAGCAAACAATATCTTCAATTTTGGCTTTCTTTCTTTTTTCTCCTGTTCTTCCATATCATTTTATTTTGTTTTTGTTTTGTTTTTAATTTATTTAAAATTTTTAGTTTTCAGCATTGATTTTCACAAGAGTTTGAATTATAAATTTTCTCCCCATTCCTACCCTCCCCCCTCCAAGATGGCATATATTCTGATTGCCCTGTTCCCCAGTCAGCCCTCCCTTCTGTCACCCCACTCCCCCCACCATCCCCCTTTCCCTTACTTTCTTGTAGGGCAAGATAGATTTCTATGCCCTACTGCCTGTATATTTTATTTCCTAGTTGCATGCAAAAACTTTTTTTTTGAACATCTGCTTTTAAAACTTTGAGTTCCATATTCTCTCCCTTCTTCCCTCCCCGCCCCCCTCTCCCTAAGAAGGCAAGCAATTCAACATAGGCCACATGTGTATCATTATGCAAAACCCTTCCACAATACTCATGTTGTGAAAGACTAACTATAGTTTGCTCCTTCCTATCCTATTCCCCTTTATCCAATTTTCTTCCTTGACCCTGTCCCTTTTCAAAGGTGTTTGCTTTTGATTACCTCCTCCCCCTATCTGCCCTCCCTTCTATCATCCCCCCTTTTTTTATCTCCTTCCTCCTTCTTTCCTGTGGGGTAAGATACCCAATTGAGTGTGTATGTTATTCCCTCCTCAGGTCAATTAAGACGAGAGCAAGATTCACTCATTCCCCCTCACCTGACCCCTCTTCCCTTCCTATAGAACTGCTATTTCTTGCCACTTATATGTGAGATAATTTACCCCATTCTATCTCTCCCTTTCTCCCTCTCTCAATATATTCCTCTCTCATCCCTTAATTTGATTTTTTTTAGATACCATCTCTTCATATTCAACTCACCCTGTGCCCTCTCTCTCTCTCTCTCTCTCTCTCTCTCTCTCTGTCTCCACATATATATTCCCTTCAGCTACCCTAATACTGAGGTCTCATGAATTATACATATCATCTTTACATGTAGGAATGTAAACAAAACAGTCCTTAGTAAGTCCCTTATGATTTCTCTTTTTTGTTTACCTTTTTATGCTTCTCTTGATTCTTGTGTTTGAAAGTCAAATTTTCTATTCAGCTCTGGTCTTTTCACTGAGAAAGCTTAAAAGTCCTCTATTTTGTTGAAAATCCATATTTTGCCTTGGAGCATGATACTCAGTTTTGCTGGGTAAGTTATTCTTGGTTTTAATCCTACCTCCATTGACCTCTGGGATATCATATTCCAAGCCCTTTGATGCCTTAATGTAGAAGCTGCTAGATCTTGTATTATCCTGATTGTGTTTCCACAATATTTAAATTGTTTCTTTCTGGCTGCTTGCAGTATTTTCTCCTTGATCTAGGAGCTCTGGAATTTGGCAACAATAATTTCTTGAGAGATGATATCTAGGCCCTTTTTTTGATCATGGCTTTCAGGTAGTCCAATAATTTTTAAATTCTCTCTCCTGGATCTATTTTCCAGGTCAGTGGTTTTTCCAATGAGATATTTCACATTGTCTTCCATTTTTTTTTCATTCCTTTGGTTCTGTTTTATAATATCTTGATTTCTCCTAAAGTCACTAGCTTCCACTTGCTCCAATCTAATTTTTAAGGTGGTATTTTCTTCAGTGGTCTTTTGGACCTCCTTTTCCATTTGGGTAATTTTGCCTTTCATGGAATTCTTCTCCTCACCGACTTTTTGGAGCTGTTTTGCCATTTGGGTTAGTCTATTTTTTAAGGTGTTATTTTCTTCAGTATTTTTTTGGGTCTCCGTTAGCAAGTCATTGACTTGTTTTTCATGGTTTTCTCGCATCACTATCATTTCTTTTCCCAATTTTTCCTCTACTTCTCTAACTTGCTTTTCCAAATCCTTTTTGAGATCTTCCATGGCCTGAGACCAGTTCATGTTTTTCTTGGAGGCTTTTGATGTAGGCTTTTTGACTTTGTTGACTTCTTCTGGCTTTGTGTTTTTAGTCTTCTTTGTCACCAAAGAAAGATTCCAAAGTCAGAGTATAGAGTACTTTGTCCCAAGCTTGAGGAGCTGCACTGTTGTTTCCAGAGGTATTTCTACACAATAAGCTCTGCCACACCAGCACTCCTCCTCCCACAAGAACTGCCAATCCAGACTGTGACTCACATCTTAAGCATTCTCTGCACTCCAGCTCTGATCTGCCACTTAATTCCTCCCACCAGGTTGGCCTGGGGCTGGAAGCAACTGCAGCTGTAGTTCTGTCCTTAGAGCTGCACCACCTCTCTGCCACAGAGGCGGTGGCTGAACCAGGAACTCCTTTCACTCTGTCCCAGCAGCTTTTCCCACTGTCCTCTGTTGTCTTTGGTGTTTGTGGGTTGAGAAGTCTTGTAACTGCCACAGCTCACTGATTCAGGCTGCTAGGGCCTGTTCCTGCTCTGCTCCTGGTCTGGTTGGTCCAGGCATGGCCCACGCTGGGCTCTGCTCTGCTCTCAGCTCTGTGGGATAGACCTTACCCCGTGATCATCCAGGCTGTCCTGGGCAGGAGCACTGCTTCCCTTGGCTATTCCGTGGGTTCTGCAGTTCTAGAATTTGTTCAGAGCCATTTTTTATTAGTGTTTGGAGAGTCCTGGGGGAGACCCCTAGGCAAGTCCCTGCTTTCCAGCTGCCATCTTGGCTCCACCTGGTTTTCTTTCTAATAATGCTTCAAACACCTTATTGTTTAACATTCATCTTTTTTCTCACACATAGGTAAGATCAGATTTGAAGGGTAGGTCACTCTGGGTTGCATCCTGCTCTCCATTGCTCTTCAGAACGTGGTATTCCATTTCCTCCAATATTTTCCCAGGGGTAAAGAACAGTCTTGTGCTATTCAAATATCTTTTCCTTTGCATTTGAAGGTCTTTCTCTGGATGGGTCACACAACTTGTTTCTAAATTGAATTGTTAAATTTATTTACTCTGTGTCTTGGAGTTTGCAGCAGCGGGCTATTGTTTTTGTTGTTGTTTTTGTTTTCCTAGAGATGATCCATGAATTATTTCAATTGGTATTCCATTTTCTGTGTTCAGAATTTCTGGACAATTCTTTTGTATTATTTCTTGCATTAGGGTGTTAACATTTTTCTTCTTGTCATGTTCTTCTGGGAGACCTATGACCCTAAAGTTTTCCCTGTGCATCCTCTCTTTGAGATCAGTATGTTTTGTTTGGATAATGAACCTAATTTCTTTTAATGTTATTTTTTGCTTCTCTTCTTCTAGATTGTCCTTCACATCGGCATATTTACATTTCCAATAAACTGTTCTTTCTTTTGTTTCTTTGGTGAAACTTGCCATAGCAGATTCCAGTATTACTATTCTGATCATTGTTTTTGCTGTAGAAGCCACAAATTCTGTTTTCATAGTTCTCATTTCTCTTTTGAAACATTCAGGAAAGGCATATTGTGGTTTCATCTTCTCCCCATATTCCACAAAGTCTTCTGCCTTATCAAATGTAGGATCATTTTCCTTTGTTTTGCAGTATTTATACATCGATGCCCGAACTTATTTACTAGATCTGGAGGCCATATTTCCTTCTGTTGTTAATGTTTTTGGTGTTGATTCATTTGCTTGTGTCCAAGGTCTTTAAATTTTCTTCCTGAGATCTTTGGTAATTTTAGTCTTTTTCCCCTCTTATTTTCCCCTATTGCTCACTTTCTGATCCTGACTCTCTCTCTTCTGATGGTCATTTCTTTGGGAGTTGGATCTCAAAATGTCTCAACTTTCCTTGGTTTACCAGTCTAGGTCTCTGGCCCAAGTGACTTTTGGGTAGACAGAACAAGGGCCAGCTGGATTCTGAGCTCCTTATCTCAGGTTCAGTGGAGTGTTGCACATCTCCTTCTTCCCTCTCTCTCTCCCTCCTCCCCCAACATGGTGTCCTGTCCTGCTCCCTTTATTTTTCAGTTCTCTGACCTGGCACTGGTAGTACAGAGGTTTGCCATACTGGTGCTAAGGAG
The DNA here is from genome assembly GCF_011100635.1 of Trichosurus vulpecula. Taxonomy (NCBI): domain Eukaryota; kingdom Metazoa; phylum Chordata; class Mammalia; order Diprotodontia; family Phalangeridae; genus Trichosurus; species Trichosurus vulpecula. The sequence goes on from NC_050574.1 coordinate 354,391,602, forward strand.
TTGGGGTTTTGTAGTTTGTGCCTCTGAGACTTTGGGAAGAGGGCGTGTGGGGTTGGAACCAAAATATTGAGATTTAAGGGTGCTGGGACCCCAAAAGAGTGACAAACGGGTCCTGCCCAAATGAGTTGGACCAAAGGTTTCTTTCAGTCAAAGGAAAACAAGGTTTATTAAAGATCTGCCATATTGGCCAGACTCTTAAGGAACCTGAACATTTATATCCCTAATGCAAGCAGACCTGATTGAATCTGAGAACTTTCATAGAAATAAGATGGATCTTATATGCAGAAAGACTGTGGGAGGGATCTAGAAGTGGCCAAGTAGTCCGGGGTGACTGGGGGAGGAGTCTAAGGAGGAGGCTGGAGGGATTGGAGGTTGAAAGCCTGGTCTTAGAGATTGGTCATTAACAATGAAAGGCCAGTTGAGAGAATCGTAGATAGTCTCAGGCAAATGCCAGAGACTTGATCAAGTAGGAGAAGTCAAGGAGATTTCAAGGGGGGTTTCCAGAACTTGTACCTTGTCAGGGTGTGGTATTGAGCTCTATCTCAAGTCCTTCTCCTCTGTTCTTCTGCTCTCCTGTAGAGATCTTTTGTAGCACAGACCACTGTTCACCTTGATGATGGCTACATGTCTCTGCCTCCAGCAAGTTTCTGTTCCTGCAGGGTTGCCATGGTGTTGTCTGTCTGTCATGACCCAAACAAACTTCCGCAGCCTGCACTGAGGTCTCCAAAACACTGAAAAGAAGCTGGAGGAAGTGGAGATTGGGTTTTGCTGTAAGCCTGTGTGTCAGGTCTTTGGGTTGGCTAGTACAGCCTTGCTATCTGCTGGTAGCATGGGGGGTGGGGGAGGGGGGTGGAGTGGGCTCAGGGTGGGTATCAGTTCATATTTTTTTTCTTAATATTCTTTTGGATTCTTGGTGTTTAGATCATGGAGAGCTGAAGTTCCTTACCTTAGTTGCATAATTCCTGTTTTGGAGAGGTTTAAGAGGTAGTGAGCATCAAAGAAAATGTTTAGTCTTCTAGCTTGTTGCTCATTTGACCAGGTACACCCCATTGCTTCCTTGCTCTGTGATTGTGGGCTCTCTCTTAATCTCTCTGAATCTCGTTTTGCTGATTTCTAAAATGAGGGTGATATACTTGAACCACTTACTCCAAAAAGGTTCCTCTAAGAAAAGTAATGTTGATTTGTGAGCTGCTAATATGATTTTCATGTTTTACTTTTCCTTTCATAGACAACAAAACTTCAAAACACATCTGTGATCTTGTTGTTGAGGGAGAAAGGAAACCCAGGGATGTAGAAATCCCCAACCAAAGTTCCCAGGTCACCTGCAATGAATTCGTAGACCCAAGTATTCTTTAAGTCAAGGAGGCAAAGATTTATTATGCTTTACAGCAGGCAAGAGTTCTTAGGGAACCTGCAACCATACAGGGCTACAGGGAAAGTTTAAGTACAAGATTTAGGGGTGAAACCTGTCAATTAGGTGTTTTGGGGTGGGATTAGGGAATGGTTAAAGGGTGGTCAGTTCTTAAAGGAACATGCACTTTTTGTATCTACTGCACAGGTATCTTACCCAGAGTTCACTGGGAAATAGCCCACAGTGGTGGGGTGGGTGGGGGGTGGTGTTAGGTGGAGGTGTGGTTTTAACTGTGAAAAGTCACTAAGTCACCAAAAGTCACCAGCAGGCTTCCATTACATGTCTTGTTTGTCAAGATTAATGTAAGGGAGTATACATTTTACTATGTCTAGGATGTATGTTAAACTCAGTGTATAGTCAATTATCAGCATCTGGAATCAATCTATAATTGGGCATAGCTGCTTACTGAGGAAGAAGCAGAGATAAGTTAGTTGGGGCACGCTGCCCTTTAGCTAGAGAGAGAGACTGCTAGGGCCAGTGCTTTGAAGCTAGGGAGAGATGTGTTTTTTAGAACTGGAGTTCAGGCACAGGCACCCAAGCAGAGGCTAAGGGGAAACGTGATGTTAGAATTAGGGTCCAAGCACAAGCATCCCATCATCATTGGTGGATGTTTCCTTCCAACAAGGCAAATCCTAACCCATCCATGGCTGTCCATCCTGCGTGGCTCTTGTCCATGTCCTCCTATAAGCTTACCATGGGGGATCCACCCAACATGCCAAGGATTTCATTCACTTTCTCTCAGCATCATGAGGATGTCCATGTACCATACAACCCATTTATTAGTAGTCCCACACTTCTGACACATGCACTCAAGCATTTCTTCAATGACATCTTTTAGACTAGTTCACCTTTGTAATGGCTTATTTGTCACATATTGTAATTTGCGGACACCTGCTATATGTCTTCCCATCTTTCTTTAAGTGACACTAATTTTTAATTCATTAGAAATTGTAGTACTTCATGACTTGTAGCCATTCCACAACACTGGTACAATTTTGGTACAAAGAATCATTTGTTTCTGGATATAATAATGACAATAACAATAATAATAACTAGTAATTAAATTGTGCTTTAAGATTTGTAGAATGCTTTACAAATATCTTCTCAGTTTATCTTTACAATAGTCCTGGGAAGGAGGTACTATTATTATTCTCATTTTACAGGTGAGGAAACTGAGGCTGAGAAAAATTAAATGACTTGTCCAGCACAGGACTAGTTTTGAATTCAGGTCTTCTTGACCGCAGTCTTGTACTCTATCCTCTGTGCCAATTAACTGCCTGTTACTATTAAGATATTACAAAAAGTAATTGCAGTGAGGTTTGTTGACTGACATTGAAAGAATGGAAAACCAAAACAAAAGGTCTCTCTGGGTCAGTACTTTGCAATCATTTTTGTCGAGGAAAATGAGCAATAAGCACTCATATTTTTAGAAATGTCATTACATATAAACAGTTTCTTCTTGGCACCAGAGCACCAGAAAATGATTGAGAAACATTTTTTAAGTTTTTTTTTTTATGTTGAGAGGATAGGAGAGGGGGAACATGTAAAACATTTGTAAACTTTAATAGTTAAGGAACAATAAGTTTCTCCTGGAATGCAAAGATAATAAAAAAAAGAAAAATTAGTTGGGGGAGGGAAGAAAGAGGAACTGTAATAAAATTGCACAATAGTTGGTGAAGAAGCAACTAGAAATAAAAAGAGAAAAGCAAGATACATCATTATTCCCAGGATAAATTTGGGAGGACTGGATTTAAAGACAAGAAAAGTAAAGTTAATGAAAAAGGAAATAGAAAGTAAAGAAAGAATGCATTCCGTTTCCAAAACCTCAAATTAAAAAAGTTTAAAGAACATCTGCTGTTTCTTGTTAAAGTTTGAAAATTGGTTTTCAGTGGTTTGTTGTTGGGCTTTTTTTTTTTTTGGAAGAGTCAGTACCTCAGATTTTCTAATTATATTGTGTCATTGAAATACAAACAGTGTTTTGGAGTTTGTTTTCCCAGCTTTTTAATCTATCCCCTGATCACTAGTGACAGTGAAGCCTTTTCATTTTGATATTAGTGCACTCTCATCTGGTGTTTTTTTGTGGAATAGGTTGTGGTTATGTGATGTGTGGCCATTCAGAAGGAAGACAAATCCAGAGAAAAGAAAATGTGTACGGAAGTGTGAGTATTTTTACTTTATATGAGGAAAGAGTGTGTTCTAACCAGATATTTCCCCCTTGAGCCGGGTTGGGCTAAAAGACGAGGGAGGAGTAAGGATGCCTAGCTGCCTTCTCTTCATGGGGACCTACTTGTGGAGCCCACGTCTCTCCTGAAGGTGGCAGTGTCTCAGTGGCTAAAACGACTCGGAGAAGAAAATGCCAGAATTAACTTAGATGTTTAATCTAAAATCTAGGACCTTAGAAGTCAATGGGTTCAATCCCTTCATTTGATAGGGTTAGAGAAATAAAGTGCCTTATTCAAAGTGATTTGGGTAGTAAGCAGCAGAACCAACATTTGAATATTCTTCCATAATTCAGTTTTCTTTAAACAATGCTATCTTCTCTTGGTGTAGAAAAACAAAGGAGGAGCTACTGTAATCCCGAGGGTCTGGGGTGGGGAAGGCACCCCAGTTGCACTATATCTTGGAGATCCAAGTCCTTTCATTTTATAGAAGGGGACATTAAGACTTGGAAGAGCTGAGCAAATTGGCCAAAGTCACACAGCTAGATACCTATCACATTTGAGTGAAAAGAATCTTTACTCAAAGGCATTCTTCTCCTTGGTCTAGTTCTTATATTTCCATGTGCCAGCTCGCTTGACTAAGGGTATCTTGGGGGTTTATGGCGAGTAAAACAGTTTCTTAAAAATTTAGGTACTGACCTTTTTCATACTTGAGGAGGAAAGTAGAAGCTTCAATTGCATTCAGTAGTATAAAGCTGTCAGTGAAGAGAAAGGCAAATTGGAATGATGTGCATGACAATTGTCATCCATCCTTCCAAGGAATGAGCTGTATGCATATTGTCTGTGATTAATATTTTGAGGAGGGGTAAACCTTTGTTATTTGGAAATAAAGAATATACTGATTGGCTTCAAGCTCGGTGACAGTGGACAGAGCGCTAGATCTGGAGTCAGAAATAACTGAATTCAAATCCTGTCTCCTCAGACACTTCTGTGTGACCCTGGGCAAATCATGTCGCTTCTATCTGCCTCAGTTTCCTTAGCTGTAAAATGAGTGTTATAATAGCATCTACCTTCCTGGATTGTTGTGAGGATCAAATAAGAGCATATTTTTAAGGCACTTTGAAAACCTTAAAGTGCTATATAAATGCCAGCTATTATATATATTATATATATATTATATTATATATATTTATATATTTTATTTATATATATTCAACAATGATCTATTACATACCTACTGTATTGCAGAGCATAGTGCTGGAGGAGGGGAAGGATACAAAGGTAAATAAGAGAAGTTTTGCCATCTTATTATGGCTATATATTTACTTTAGACTTAAGAATCAAATTTTATCGTTGCAAAAATGATATGAGTATAATACGTCAAAGCTATTTTAAATATCAAATTAAATCTACAAGAAGTAAATAAGATGAAAATGTAAATATGCTTATTTGTCACATCTATATATGTGTATATTAAGTAAACTAATTTATATGTGGAGTAACATACATTAGAATATGAGAAAACAAAACCGAAAAGTTTATGGTACGTTGTTAGGATTATTGCAGTGATACTGAATATTACATATGAGGCAGGAGAAGGCCTGACTATGTAGGAGTTAATGTCTTATAGTATCTGATTGGTCAAGACTAATGTAAACTATAACCCGGATATCCAAAGGGACATGGAAGAGTAAAGCCTCAAGGGATATTGAGAGTCTAGCCTTTTGGAAGAAGTTCCAGCGATTGAGAGAAACTGTTAGATACTGATTCTGGAAGTAGCACTTATTATGGTTCGTTGATCCTACATCTGTTTTATTTTTAACCCCTCGTCCCTAAAATATTTCCCCTCCAGGCCTGTCATCACTCTGCTCTCTAAGTTTATCTCAAGAACATTGTAAACTTTAAAAAAAAAATGACAAATGGTACTTTCCAAACTTGGTACTTTCCTTTATGCTCTTTTTATACTGGTTGCACCATTCTATGTAGATGGTCACTGTTGCATTTAATGAACAGAATCTCACCTAGTTTATTTTATGCCTGCTAGATCACAGGCATCATTGAACTTCTTGCTGAAGAATCCCTATATGTTTATATTCTAGGAAATGAATATTCTCTTATAAATTTCATTTTATGCTGCTAAATAAATCAGTCCTTTGTATCATGAACCCCTCTGGAAGACTGGTGAAGCTTGTTTATCCCTTCTAAGAATTATGTTTTTAAATGAATAAAATAAAATAAAAAACTATATTGAAAAATAGGTATCATTTTTTTAAAGTTCACAGACTTTTTAAGAGCTCCTGCTATAGAAGAATCTCAGAGGAAAATACCTTAGCACATAAAACTGAATATCATAAGTCATGCCAGCAATAATTAAGTATCTACGCTGATGAAAGGGAACAGATATAAGGATAATCCCAAATACGATGACTCCCACATTGTTTATATTTGATTTTGTGATGTAGTTAGGACTCATCAATTCAGGCAGCCTCTCATACTTTCACTGTATATGTACTCTAGATCATATGTACTGGTAACTTGGAACCCAACGTGGAGACAAGGGAGACGATAATTAGGAGTTGATGATAATGTTTTCTTTATGTGATTACTTTCTCTCAAGTGACTTAGGCATATAACAATCCTAACTTTTTCTCTGGAAGAGACAGGGAGGGAGATCATGGAGGAAGTGAGAGAGAGGGAAATGAGCCACCTAAGAATTAAAAAGGATCATTTTGGCCAAGGCTGAGGAAACGAGTGACCCAAGTGGAGCCTAGGGCTTCCTTACATTGTGCTAGCCAAACTACTTGTTGCTAGAGAGTACTGAGATTTATAAAAGCTCTTTGCCATGTAAATGCCTTTGTTTTAAGTGTTTTTGTCTTCATCTTTTTAAAAAACATGATAAACAACCATCAACAAAATTAATCAAATAAACATAAAAAATAAAGAATAAAAGCACAAGAATAACAATAGGAAATACAATGATCATGATGAGGATAACTAACATTTATATATCACCTAAGTGCCACTTACTGGGCTAAGCTCTTTACAAATATTAGCTCATTTGATTCTTACAACAATCCTAGGAGGTAAGGGCTAGTATGAGCCCCATTTCACAGATGAGGAAACTGAGGCAAATAGAGGTTAAGTGACCTGCCCAGGATCACAGAGCTAGTACATCTGCAAGGCCTGATTTGAAATCAATTTTCCTGATTCCAGGTCTGACATTATGCAAAATATTTGAACAAAATAGAGCCAAACAAATTAATAAACATCAAACAAATACAAAAAGTGCATTTACTCTGTGTCTACTTTCACATCTTCCATTGTATTAGTATATATTGTTACTTTCTCCTCAACATGGATTTTATCCAGTTTAGAGATTAAAATCATATTTGTATCATAGAGGGAATCGGGTAGCCTACTATTGTTTCTATGTTTTTATATGGTATACTTGATATGTCACTCTTTCAAAGTTGGGTAGAATTTTATTACTAATCCATCCATAGTGCATGAATTTTTGCTTCCTTTGGCCTTATAGAAATATCTATTCTTCTGGCGCTATTCATTTCATGTGGCATCACTTAATATAAATCTTTCCATATTTGTCAGATTTATGTCTTTTATGATGTCTTAGTTTTTATTTTATTTTAATTAATTTTTAATATTTTAATTGTTTAATTTAATTATTAATATTAAAATATCAATTAATGTTTTAATGAATTATTATTATTTATTTTATTATATATTTATGTGACATATTCATATCTATTGCATATTTGATGATATATCTATTTTACATTCTATTATTTTCACACCTATTACATATTCCATCATTATTATTTAGTTCCAACCTATGATTGCACTAGTGGTTGTGCTCCTGATGTGGAAATTTTTCATCAATGAAGATCAGCAATTCATCCCTAATTTACAGTTCTAAAGAGTGGCCCAGGACACCAAAAAGTCAAGCGACTTGCCCAGGCTCATGTAGCTTGTTTGTATTAACTTAAACCCAGGTCTTCCTGACCCCACAAATGGCTCTCCATGCACTATACCATGCTGCTTCTAGGTCAATACATCATACTTTATTTAGCCATTCTTCAATCATTGGATATACATCTTATTTGTATTTTGGTATGATTACAAATAAAGCCACTATGAATATTTTTGCATTGGTAGGGCATTCTCTCCCTCCCATCCTCCTTCATTATATTTTTAAGAGAAAGTCTGACTGTGTATTCAATGGATCATTGAATCCTAGGGCAGGATCGTTTTTGTGATTCTCCGAAATATTTGCACTAGTCCTAACTGGGGGTTTGAAGTGATTGTGAAAGAGCTTATCAATTTTCATCTAAAGTAAATTCCCTTAGGTTGAATAGGAAGGAACTACATAAATTTTAGAGCCCCTTATACTGCCTTCTAGGCTTTAAATGAGCTAATTATGATAACAGGGTGCTACATAAGATTTTTTAAAATATTTAGATCACTAGTTAGAATTTATTGTTGCATATGGTGTGATAAATGGATCCAAATTCATTTTTTGCTATAAAGCAATCTAACCTTACCAAGAGTTTTTATTGAATAGTAATTATAACCCCCACTGATTAATAGATATGGACTTGTCAAACACTGACCTCTTATATGTGTTAAATATTTTTTGCACAGCACAAAACTAATTTTTTGAAACATAAATATTCTCCTCTACTTGACATTTTTCCTGGTACCAGACATATCTTAGAATAATTGCTTTATAGTACATTTCGAAATCTGCTATTAGAAGTTCCCCTTCACTGGTTTTCTTTTTAAAGTTGTTCTTGATATTTTTTTCCTGTACAAATTTTGTAATAGCTTTATCAATTTCTATGAAATAGGTATTTTGGTTGGTATTATGTTTAACTTGTAAATTAGTTTGGAGAGTTTAGGGACTCTATTACAATATTTTCTTGACTCAAGGAGAAGCAAGGTATATACATTTTTTTCAGTTCTTCTTTGATTTCAGTTAAAATTATTTTGACCTTGTTTCTGTGCAGGTCATAGACTCATAGGATCAGTCTTGAGAAGTAAATGCCTATGTGACACTTTTTTTTCCTGTTAAAAAACCTTCTATTAATTTCACTTGATTCTTGTTAGTAGCACATGAAAACACAGATATTGTTTCTGTTTATTTAAGTTTTCTCTTTTACTAAAGACCCTTATTATCTCTATTAATTTTTGAAAATCTTCTTTTTTCTAAGTTTTTCTAAGTAAGACCTGGGTTCAAGTGAGGTATTTTCTAAGAAATAGGCAAGCTGCAAATGGAGACATTTCACTTTTTCAATTGCTAAGAATTATTTCTTTAATCTCTTCTACCATGTTTTATTTCTATAACTAACATTTTTTCATGTGTGTGTGTATGTCTGTGTGTGTGTGAGCCATTCAAGGTTAGGTGACTTGCCCAAGGTCACACAACTAGTAAGTGTCAAGTGTCTGAGGTGGCATTTGAACTCAGGTCTTCCTGACTCCAGGGCCTGTGCTCTATCTCCTGGGCTTCCTAAGTGTCCCTACAACTACCATTTCTAAGATTATGTCAAATTGCAGTCTCCTTTGTATACAGTCCCATTTTATGCTTCTTTTTAGAGGGAATATTTCTAATGTTTCTCTAAAACTCCTGGTGATTTTCTTAACTTGAGATATCAAATGTAAACTTTTTAAAAATCATACTCAAGAAATCTTCAGTTCCTACAGATTTTAACATGAATTATTTCTACATCCCTAGCATGTTTTCCTTCTCAAACTCTGATTCTTAGAATTCCTAGTTTCATTTAAGATTCAGTTCATGTAACTTCCTCTAGGAGGCCTTTTTGGTTTCTTCAGCTCCTAGTTCCATCTTCACCAAAGTCAACCTCCATATGCAAGGTATTGTATGTTGCCTCCATCATCAGAATGTAAGCTCCTTGAAGGAAGGGAAAACCTTTGCTTTTTCCTTGTATCCTTACTACTTAGCACAGCAGATGTGCTTAGTAAACTCCTGATGATTGATTGATATAACCACATAAACTTTGTTCTCCTGCTATGATTATTATATTGAATTTTTCTTCTGTTATCAAACCATCCTTGCATTTCATTAAAAAACCTACTTATCAGGTTGTATATCTATTAAATTGTTGTCACTCATCCTTCATTTTTGAAAAGGGTCAATGACATCATGAAGTGATGTATTGACTTGTCCATGAATCGGATTTAAGTGAGGCAGAGTTGCACAAAGTTGTCAGCCTCACTCTCTCTCCCACAGTCATTGAAGTCATCTTGACTTTTGTACATCTGTACTGATATCCTATATTGCTGTGCCCTATTTGAAAACTTTTAATATTTTTGGGTCAATAATCATGAATAATATTAGTACATGTTGTTACTTTCCCCTTAAAATTGGTTTTGTTTAGTTTAGATATTAAAACCATATTTTCATCATAGAGGGAATTGAATACCCTATTATCTATCTTTATGTTTTTATATGGTGTATGTGAGTCACTCTTTTAAAGTTTGGTAGAATTTGCTTATTAATCCATCCAAATCTGTCTTATTTTTGTAGGGTAATTCTTTAATCAACTATCTAGTTTCTCTTTCAGGCATTCACCTGCTATTCACTTCTTATTTTAATAATTTTGATGTGTTATATTTTCATGCATAGTCATCCTAAAGTTTCCTAAAGAAAACACCAAAGAAATAGTAACTTGTTTCTTGGGCCTTTGTGGATGAAGATCTTTTTGGATGCTACCAGCCACATGGCACCCTAAATACTAGAATGATTTTTTGGAGCTTTAGATCAACATAAGAGACTCTGAATGGCCCCTTGGTCATCCTCCCTGTTCCCATGAAATCAGAAAGGAGGCACGCTGTTGCGTCTTGTAAAAGAAGAGGTCTCTTTCTTTGGCTACAGCTTCCTAAATGAGAAGATGTGATGACAGTAAGGTATAAGGAGAGAAAGGGTCCATCCCTATCTCAGGGTTCTAGCAGTCTGACTTATACAGCTTAACTGAGAGAGACTGGGGTAAGGGGGAGGGGAATTGTGTCTTGGTTGCTATTAATTCCCTCTGTGTGCTTCTTCTCTTTCAGAAGGTCTGAAGGGATGTGAGGCAGCGAAGAGGGGAAAGGTCCATCTAATTTTATGCCATAGTCTAGAGACCAAGGGTTCTTTGACTTTTCTTCTGTTGAGGACCCTTTTGGAAGTCTGGTGAAGCCTATGGACCTCTTCTCAGAAAAATATTTTAAAACACATAAAATCTATAAGATTACAAAAAACCCAGTTATATTGAAATACAATTATCAAATTAAAAAAAAAGTTCACGGAATCTAGGTTAGGAACTCTTAAAAATAGGCCTTTTAAAATCATTTTATATACTAGAAGGGAATACAAACTTTCTTTGTCTTATTATTTCAGTTATTTAACCCAGATGTAATAAAACCACTCTATAAACAATTACCTTGTCTTTTAATAGTAACTCTTTAAATGTCTTTAATCTGGATTCTGTACCCCCTCCCCTTTTTTTACTTTGAGATTATTATTTTTCCCTCACTGTTAGCCCTCTATTCCTCCCCCACCCCCCCTTTTTTACCTAGTGGATCTAAAACACAGTTCTGAAACACTGAGTGGTTTATCCAATACGGTACTCTGAGGGTTCTCACAACTGGTTCTTAGCAACTGGTTTATCTCGGCTTGAGAAATGTGAATTGTTTCAAATGCTTATCCTTTGGGCTTGGAGGCCTTGTTGTTCAAAGACTTGAAGTACATAAGTCTCTGCAAACTTTTCAAAGTGTACACGCTTAAACATCTACCTCTCGCTTCCATACAACATTCTAAGTGCAGTCGGTAGATAATTCTGAGTTCATTAACCATGCTTCTTAATCTTTTACATAGAGTAGTAATCTACTTTCTCAGTTATCCCTTTTCTACTCTGAGGAATCAGCTATGATCTTGGTCAATGTTTCTTAATGTTATTTCTTTCTTTCTTATAGCTTGTAGGTTTTTAAAAAATAATACACTTAGAAAGTGTCTAGGAGAGATTATACAAAACTTAGTTGTCCTCTCCCCACCACCACCACTACACTTCTGGGTGTCCCCATGTATAATTTTGCTTGTTTTTGTTAATTCTGTAAATTTTTCTCAAGTGATTTCCTTGGAATATGGTCTTCAGATTCTTTTGTTTTTCTAAATTTACTGGGATATAAGTAAATCCTGAGGTTACTGTATTTTGACCTATCCTCCAGGTGTGTTACTTGAATCTGCATGTTTTCTAACTTTTTCAATAATTCAGACATTTTCTCTGCTTGTTCTTCTGGTTGGTCTGCGTTGTCTGCAATTCTGCTTTCTGCTATAATAAGACTAGGGTTAGTTGTTTTTATTGCTTCGGGGGAGATTTTTTACAATATAACCTATTTCTTCCTGATTTAAAAACCTTAATGTTGGCTTCATTTCATTTTTTAGAAAAAACTTTCTTATTTTATTTGTTTCTGTGACTTAGAAACAAAACAAAACTGACCTTAATTCTCAGATTAATTTCTTTAAAGGTATTATTTGTCAATGTGAGGACATCTTTTCCCGTAGGCATTGGTTCTGGCACTTTAACTATTGTAGTCGCTCTAAAGTATTAAAATATGTATATGTGTGTTATATACATATACACATATATGTATATATGTGTGTATATATACAGATCTTTTTATATTTGTGTGTGCATATATATGTATATGAACACACACACACACATAGATGTTTGCTTTCTCCTTTGCTTTGCTCATTGTGGATTCTGGTTGGTTTTTAGACATTTTATTATTCTTTGGTGTTTCCATTGCTGTCTTTTGAGTTATATGAGAAGCTTGGTTCCCTTTCAGTGTATCCTTCTGCCATCTTGCCTGGAAAGCTTTGTTTGACTTTTCCCATGGTTATCTACTAAAGCTCCTACTAAAAAAAATACCCTAGATATACCGTGGTATATCTTGATTGAACTAAGAGGAGGAGCAATGAACTAGAAATCAGAATGCTTCTAGAGACATATGGTTGATTATGGTAGTGGCAGATGTAATCTCTAGTTTCCAGATAAGTTTGGGATTTGGTACTACCATGATGATGGGGAAGGCCAAGAGAGAGTCATGATTATGGATCCCATTTAGCTTAGCATATTTCCTCTTACCCTCAGTAAAATATTTTATTTCTGAAATTTGACAAACAGCAAATAGAGTTTTCCTGACTCTGACAAATAGAGAAATAGCCAAGGAATAGATGATTGCAAATAATCACTTATACTAACTCATTTCTTGTACCCAATTAAAGGTTGTTTTTTTGGGAGGGGAGCCAATATTAGACTAAAGGTTTCTTAAGGGTAGAGACTAGGTCTTGGTCATTTCTATAGCCTTCACATCACATAGTATAGTGTGGTGCATTTATTAGGCACTCAGCAAATGTTTGGTGGATGTTAAATAAATTCTGTCCTCATTTGGGATGTAACTCATCTTAGCAAATTTTATATCTTTATCCTTAGACAAAAATAGATTGTATATAACTCCTCTCCAATCACTTTGCATCTACTGCCTCTATTTAGGCTATGCGCCGGTGGGGCTGTACATGTTAGAGGACATTGGGGATTGGGAGTTCCTGCCTAGACCAACAACAGTAAGAAAGGTTATGGAAGCTAGGAAGAAGAAAATCAAGAACAGAAAGAGGTGAACTTTAGCTAATGGCACCAGGGCACTTGTGCGTATTTTCCCTTGGATGTTGGACTGGGATAGGAACATTGGATAAGTCAGACCTTGTAAGTATCCTTACTATTGGCATAGAGAACTCTGAGTAGAGGAGCACTGGAAGCCAGTAGGCATCTAGAATTAGTATATAGGTAGGTCCCTGTGAGCGGTGAGTGACAAACACTACAGTTTCCTTGCAGAAGAAGAGAGAAGACATTTGAATCTAAACATCCAAACTGAGTTTCTAGAACTCTTGAACTTAGAGAGTACCTTTAGAGTGGGTTTGGTCTATTTAGAAATGAGGAGAAACCATGGACATGAGCAGCCGGTATGGCAGTTGTTTTTAATACATTTGACTTGGTTCCTTTTGCTTCCAAGGGTAAGAGTAAGGAGCTGGATACAGACAAGCCATGCTTGTGTGGTCAGCCCCATTGGGCTACTTTTGTGTGACTAGAGTCCACTGAAATTCAGCAGCAAAGGAAGAGGGCAGAGTCTTTTAGCGGGTGGGGGTTGAATCAAGGAATTAATTTGATAAATCCACACAGGCAAATTCACTTAGACCAGCAGTTCTCAGATTTTTTGGTTTTAGGGACCACTTTGGTGTCTTAAAAATTATTGAGGAATCTAAAGAGATTTTGTTCACATGGTTACATCTATCTGTATCTACTATATTGGAAATTAAAATGGATATATTTTAAGAATATTTATTTAATAATTCACCAGAATAACAATGACAGACCCATTATTTGTTAACATAAATACCATTTTTACAAAAAAAACCCAATATTTTTTAAAACAAAAATTATAGTGAGAAAAATGGCATTGTTTTATGTATTTTTGTAAATCTTAATGTCTGGCTTAATAGAAGACAGCTGGATTCTCATATCTTCTTCTGCATTCAATCTGTTGCAATATGTTGTTTTGGTTGAAGTATATGAAGAAAATCTGGACTCACACAGATACGTTGTTGGAAAAGGGAAGAGTAATTTTATGGGCAAATAACATTTTTAGGAAAATATCTTTGACTTCAGAAGCCAATGAAGGGTGTCAGGGACCTTCAGGATCCCACTGACCACACTTTGAGAACTGGTCCCCTAGATTAATGAGAAAAACCCTGCCACCCAACAAAAGGAAAAAAAAGAGGAGAGGGAGTTTATTAGATCACAGAGAACCAGAGCAACATTGGCATTTCTACCAAGTACCTTCTGATATCGGATGGCATGAATGAATAATCATTAGGCTGAACATGAGAATGCTGATGTCTGGTCCTTGTTGAACAGGATTTGGTAAGTACAGAGCTGTGTTTCCTGGTGATTAAATGTATATTGGGAGTTCCTAATAATACTGGATTCCTATGTCCTTATGTTTTAGCCATCTTGGTTTCTGCCTACCCCCATTCTACTTTTTATTCTTAATTTTTTAAATTATGTCTTTCTTTTTGCATCTTTATTTCTGAATATATCCCTTCCAGCTCTCCTACCCACCTAGACATCCTTTGTAAAAAAAAAAAAAAAACAACAGTTTGAAAAACTAATCAACATGTCAGCTGGGTTTGAGATTATTTACAATGTCCCATACCTCTTCAAAGAAGGGACGGTGATTCATTTTCTCATCACTTCTCATGGACAATATAATTACATAGAATTCAGTTTTGTATTTGTTCTTTTGATTTATGGTACTATAGCTATTGTGTATATTGTTTACCTGATTCTGAAAGCTATAACAATTCATGTAGGTCTTCTCATGAATCCTTGAATTCCTCATATTCATAATATAACAGGGAACTGGACAATGAAATCTCAGTCCTTATGAGCACTGCTGAGCATTTTCTACCTGTTGCTATGCCCTATGTGGACTTTAGAGAATGAGCAGGAAATCTATGACTCTTTTCTGGACTGTGTACTGCATGATGAAGAAAAATGCTTTTGGATGACTGCTGAGCTGGAGTTGAGCGTGAATTCAGAAGGCTTCTTTCAAGTGAGGAGGATGAACTGCTGTGGACCTCCTGGCAGAGGGAGGGCCATGGACCTTCTCTTCCCTGGGTTGCATGCCTGTGAATGCCTGGCCCTGAAATGGCTCCTGTCTTTGCTCTATTTTCCCCTGTTCTTAGATGAAGCAGTATTGCAGATGGCTACATCTCTGTGAGATTTGAAAGGTCAGAAGTGTAAGCTGCCGGAAGTCTAGGAATCCAAGTCCATAGCAGAGTTTAACAGCCAAGCCCAGGGAGGAGTAACCTGTGGGATCCACCTCAGCAGTGGGTCAGACCAGTAGCCATTTTCTGGAGTGACTTTGTCACCTTGCTATGCTACATATGGAAGAGAACTTAGTGGGGCTGAGGGACTCAGATTGCTTTGTTGTAATCATTTTAAGTTTGAACTTTTTCTCCCTAGGGACCAAGGTGGCATAGGGGAGAGTGTTCCTCTGGTTTGGAGAGATATTTTCATACTTCTTTTGTATATCTTCTCAGTAAATGTCTTTTTGTAAAAGCTAATCATGGTTAGCTGTTGATGGCAAAGCTGCTAATCACCATATCGATCGATGATATAAGGGAGATAATATCTATAAGTGATGATTGATTTTGGGGACAAGGCATTGGAATGACAGCTTGAGCAAATAGCATTAGAAAAATCACTCAGACCTTTAGGGGGTATCACCTAGAATCCTAAGGGGAAAAATGTAGGTAGTCAGTTGGGTACCCAACCAATCAGTATAAGTGGGAGTTGGGATAGGGACCTCTCAGAGTCCTTGTAAAGGACAATAATTTCTTACACCACAATAATACGCCCTTGGGTTTATGTAACACAGTTCCTTTAGTCAATTCCCAATCAATAGACATATATTTTGTTTCCAGTTTTTTCCTACTACAAAAAGTACTATTATGAATCCTCTAGTGTATTTAAAAGTCTTTGACCTACTTTGGGCAGAAGCCTGCTGTCAAAGGGTATGGACATTTCAGTCACTATTAAAGCCTAATTCCAAATTGTTTTCCAAAATTGTTGGACCAATTCATGGCTCCACCAACAGTGTATTAGTGTTCCTGTCTTTCTGCAGACCTGTTGACACTGTTTCTTTTTTCTCCTTTTCCTAATTGCTGGTGGTAAGGTAAAACCTCAGTTATACCAATGTGCATTTCTCTCTCTCTTTTTTTTTTTTTTGGAGGTAGGAAGGCAGTGCAACTGGGGCTAAGTGACTTACCCAAGGTCACACAGCTAGTAAGTCAGGTCCTCTTGACTCCAGGGCTGGTGCTCTACTCACTGCACCACCTAGCTGCCCCAATATGCATTTCTCTTATTAGTTATTTAGAGGACTCTTTCATAGGATTATAAAGAGTTTGTAATTTTTCTTTTGAGAACAGTTTGTTCATATCCTTTGACCTTTTAACCATTACCACCTACTTTTTTTTTTTGCAGGGGAGAAAGCAGGGCAGTTGGGGTTAAGTGACTTGCCCAAGGTCACACAGCTAGTAAGTGTGTCAAGTGTCTGAGGCCGGATTTGAACTCAGGTCCTCCTGACTCCAGGGCTGGTGCTCTACTCACTGTGCCACCTAGCTGCCCCCACCTATTTTTTTAATCGAATGTTTTCAACTCTTTCAAACATGGACCAAATTTGATATGCCACTTCTAGTGCCTGCCTTTTTGATTATTTCATTCTTTTATCAATTTGAATATTATTATCTACCTCACAAACTATTGTCCAGCTTCCCATTAGTGAAGTATCATAGAATGTTGGAGGAAGAAAGTGACAGAGAAATCACCTAGTTCTACCCCTTCATTTTAGAGACAAAGAAATAGAAATTAAATGACATTGTAATTAACTCAGATCTGATACTGGCAGAGAAAGCTAAGACTAGGTCTCCTGACTCCAACGCCTTTTCCCACTATATCATGTTGCCCCTCTTCACAGGCTCATAAGATGAGAGTAATTAGAATTGGAAGGAACCTTACATGTGATTTAGTCCAACACCTGCATTAAAAAATGAATTCCCAGAGAGTTGTATTGATTTGCTAAAGTTTTTGCAAGCAGTAACTAGCGTACATCTTAACCTAGGCCCTCTGACTCTGAATCTGCTGTTCTAGAAGTCATCTTACCATTCTTCAGAGATAGGAAAATGTCCAATTTTTGGCCTTAGCTATGAAAAATAGAAATAGTTTTTAAAGATTGGCTTACATTCTAATTTCCTGTTTAATTGTTTTTCAGTTGTGTCTGACTCTTCATAACCCCTTTTGAGGTTTTCTTGGCAGAGACACTGGAATGGTTTGCCATTTCCTTTTCTAGCTCATTTTACGGATGAGGAAACTGAGGCAGAGGTAAGTGATTGGCCTAGAGTCATACAGCTGATCTGTGTCTGAGGCCAGATTTGAACTCAGGAAGATGAGTCTTCCTGACTCTAGGCCTGGCACTCTGTCCACTGTGCTACCTAGCTGCCTACATTCTAATAGGAATGAAATTTTCCTGAAATGTAAATATTTCCCTTAAGACAAGATATGATATTTGCCATTACTTTATTGCTGTGAGATTATAAGTCAGGCTATTTATTTCATAGTAGAAACTATATTTATATGCTGCTCAAACTCCTATAAAAATGGGATTGAACCATATAATTAATCACCAAGGTTGCTTCCAGTTCTAACATTCTAAATGTACCAGACTGTGTTACCTAGTGTGTGGTTTTGCTGTCTAAATGACCAGGGATCCCCTAAGTAGGCTTAACTGAAGTTTAGATTACCATTATGCTTTTTCATATAATCATGCATTTTTGAAGTGAAAATGGACCTCTTTAAGAAAGTAACCAAGAATAACAATACTCATAATATAAATTATTGTTGTTCATCCTTCATTTTCAAAGAGAACCAGTGACATGACAGGGTGATGACATGACTCATGGGTAAATTGAATTTAAGTGAAGCAGAGTTGTACAAAGTTGTCAGCCTCACTCTCTCAGAATCATCAAAATCCAGTGGCAAGACAAAAGTCAAGATGCCTGGTTGATGGCACAGGATGCAGTGGATGACCTTGGCATCTTCTATATCTGACCAAGCTCTTAAGTGCTTCAGCCTCTTTCATGGCTGTTGGAATAAATTGTTTTTGTCTTCCCATTCTTCTAGGGGAAGGCTTCACATGCTTGGGATAGACACCCCCCTAACTCACCAACTAGTTTGGGGCCTGTTGGTTACTCTCAACTTGGCTTAGCCTGTCTGCCAAGATGGTTTTACCAGATGGTGGCTGCTCTACATGCTACAGCTTCTTGGAGCCACAGGTGAAGATTGGGTGACAGGTGGACAGCAAAGGTGGATGAGTAGCTATGAAAAGGGCTCATTCCAGAGATGCTAGTCCTCTCTGAACATCTGATACACCCCATAATGTTTTTATACAAATGAAAAAAGGCACAATTGGGTAACCTTGCTCAACTTTAATTACTCACTGTCACTGTTGATTCTAACTCTGACTTTGTCTTCAGTTTGATTAAAACCACTCATTAGCCTTTTGTCATAGTCAGAAATCTGGAGGGATGGTTTTACTTCTCTAGTTCTGGCTTTGGAACTTTGGGACTTAAAGTACAAGTTGTTATGAAAAGTCTGACTAGGACGGATGCTTTACTTTCCACTTTTGAACTTCTGTCACTTTGCTCAGCACTCTCCATTAACCAGTTCTCTTCTCTATCTTTGCATGAAGCAGAAACTGGCTCTTTGATCCCATGAAGCTTCTGTTCCGTGTTTGGCAAAAACTTAAAGAGAAAGGGATTGTTACTCTATATGTACATATCAGCTATATGAATTCCACGTGATGGGTCATTTTATAACCAAATGGAAAGAGGTTTTCTCCACCTGACAGCTTCTCTTTCTTATCTCGTTGCCCATCGATGCCAGGTTTTGACATTAACATAAAATGTTTAATTAACACATCTTTCCTCTGCTTTTAATCCTATTGAAATGCCTTTTCACGGCAGGTCAGTTCTCATAAACTATGTGCCAATGGAGTACAAGCTTTCATACAGCTCTCCATCTGTGTCTTTCTATCTCTGTCTTTGCCTCTGCCTTTCCTCTCTGTTTCTCTGTCTCTGTCTCTCCTCTCTATTTCTGTTTGTCTCTGTCTCTCTTTTTCTCTGTCTCTCTCTTTCCCCTCTCTGTCTGTCTCTCCCTCTCTTCTCTTCTCTTTCTTAGAATCTGCATCTAGATCTGGAAGGGTTCTCAAAGGCCATCTAGGTTCATCTTCCTCATTTCACAGATGAGGAAACTGAGATCCAGGGAAGTTAATGAATAGCCTAAGGTCATAAAATAGTAAGTGTCAGAGGTGGGTTTTGAACTCAGCTTCTTTGGCTCTAGAGACAGTGTGCTTTTCACTGTGCCACAAGTTTCATATGCCTCCTCTTGTCTGTGTATAATGAGAACTATGAAGATCTCATCACTAGAAGGTTGGTCCTTGGGTGATACCTTTTTCAGCCAGGACAGCTCAAGAAAGGCTGGAATAATCAGGATCTTTGTCAGTAGCAAAAAGATTGCAGAGTCTCAGAATTTTTTTAAAAAATGTAATTTAATTTATTTTTAATTTATGAAATAAAACAAGCATTTCCCTACCATAGTATAATAAGAAAAGATGATTGCACATGAAATTGCAAATCTTTTATGTACAATTTGCTATTCCTTTTAAATATATAATGAAGTTATCATGTAACTTTCTTTTTTTCCCCTTTTTTCTACCCTCTCCCCACCCTATTGATGGCTCCCTTTAGGCACAAATATGTGTGTGTATGTATATGTATATATATAATCATTTAATTCATACTTCTATCTATCATTTCTTTCTCTGGATGCAGATAGCATCTTCCTTCACATGTCCTCTGTAGTTAATCTGGGCATTTATAACAGTCAAAATGACTTAGTTACTCAAAGTCATTCTTAAAACAAGATTGCTGTTACTGTATACAATGTTTTCCTGGTTCTGCTCATTTTGCTCTTCATTATTTAGTGCAAGTCTTTCTATGTTTTGGAATTTAAGAGTCGAAAGGACCACAAAGGCCATCTAGAGCAACGTAGTCCAGCTTTTACTACAATATAGCCAACAAGTAGTTATCCACTCTCTACCTGAAGACCTCCCAAAGGGTGGTAATTCACCATTTCTCAGACCACTCATTCGACTTTTAGATAGTTCCAGTTATAGGATTTTTTCCTGACATTTAGCCTAAATTTACCTTTTTGTCACTTCTACCCATTTTTTGTTGTTCTATCCTCTGGAGCAAAGCAGAACAGGTTCCTTCCCCCATCCCACAATATGGTGGCCCTTCAGATACTTGAAGATAGCCATCATGTCCTCTCTGAGTCTTCTCTTTTCAGTTTCTTTAACTGATCCTCACATGATGAGGACACAAATTTCTCCATGCAGTTTGCTTACCTCTGAACACTCTCCAGCTTTCTAATGTCCTTCTTAAACCTTGGTGCCCAGAACTGTATCCGGTTTCCCAGACAGGTCTAATGAGGACAGAATACAACAGGATTAACCCATTTTTATTCCTGAAGGCTGTGTCTGTCTTAATGCAGCCCAAGATGGCATTATTCACACTGATGTGTGATCATAGAGCTTTCCAAGTTGAGAGCACCAATATTTCTTTAATAATCTGTACAGGATTCTCTCTAGTGTAACAGTGGTTCTTGTAGCTGTTCATGAGCAGGCAGAGCTGTCAGTCACTTTGACTTCCCTACACCTTTGTGTGGGTGGAACTTCTCCCTTGGGGTAAGACTTTCTCTTTAGCCACTCCCTTGGTCCATCCCCTCTGGGACGGCAGCTGCTTTTCCTTTCCACCCAGGCCACAGGTAATTGGGGATGCTTGACTTGTTTAGCTAGTTTGCTTCCCACACTGTTCCTGACTCATTTTAATGCCCTGAGAAACCACAGCAGATGTATTTTCTTTGCTCTGGAAAGTTGTTAAAATAAATCAATAACTTTCTCCTTTGGATATGAGCCCCTAGCCAAAAATCTCACTCTGGCAGATACAGCAATTTTAAATTTCTCTCATTCCAGGTCACTCCCAATCACCTCTCAATGCTCTGTTAAAGCATTAGCGCACACATTTGAACATTTAACTGGTTTTTTTTTTAATAGTATAAAGATTAAAGTTAACTTAGACAAAAGGAAATTCTAAAGACTAACAGCTTAGCAATCCCCTGAGAGACAGCAAGGTTAATTTCTCTTCCCAAGGGCTACAGAAAAGAGGAAGAGGGGGAGAGCTTTACTCTGTGGGCTAGAATGACCCCCTTATCGCCAGGCACACATGGCTTTGCTCTGGACAATCACCTGCCTCGGTGTTCCGTCACATGACTCAGCTCTACTCAGAGCACATCCTTAGACTCATGCTTTTCGCTCTCCTCCAATGCAGGCTCAGAAGATGATTTGTATTCTTCCTTTCTGCATAGTCATCATGAACCTCTGATGCTTCTGTTCTTCCTCTAGCTGTGCGGCTTTGTTTAAAATCAAACTCTTTTTTCCCCTCGGTGGTTGTTTTGTTGGTGGGGTGGGGTTATATCACCTTCCCCCAAACCATCCCTAGCCAGGGGCATCTGCAGACCAAGGGTCCCTGTGCATCATCCACTGCCTCCCAGGGGCCACATATTTTGCTGTTCCTTTCAAAATCCTGAAGAGTACTCAACATCTATAAAGATACAACTTAAGTATCAAACAAACATCAGAACTTAAAATAATTAACATAGTATCCAAGGCAATCATTTCAGGGTAACATTCATGATAAGTATACATTAACAACACATGCAATAAAGACATTACTGTGTCATGTGTGAGGCATTATTTGACAGGAAACCTCAGGAACTACAAGTATAAACTTCATGTGGGACATATTACGTGCACATGTCCCAGCAATACAGAGATATTCATAGAACTTATGCATAATAGCAAAGTAGTAACAGCATTAATAGACCTGAATGATAATGAACACCCATAAAAACTGGCACATATACAAATAAACTCTCTGTCTCTTGGCTCATTCCCTATTGCCTACAAAAATGCCCATGTCTCCCCCAAAAAACTCCTACTTCATCTTTCTGTCCTTGGTAACTATTGTCCTATGTCTCTTCTGCCCTTTGTAGCTAATTTCATAAAATTTCTATTTTCTCTCTTTTCACTCTCTCCGTAATCCTTTCCAATCTGGCATTTGACCTTATCCCATGGAAACTGCTCTCTCTAAAGTTACCAATGATCTCTTAGGTGCCAAATCCTCTGGCCTTTTCTCATTTACCCTCTCCTTAATATTTTTCTTCTCTCTAGGTTTTTGGGACACCACTTTTTCCTGATTCTCCTCCTATCTAACCACTCCTCAGTCTCCTTTGCTGGATCCCGATCCAGCTCGTGCTCTCTAAGTATAGGTGTCCCTCAAGGGTCTGTCCTGGACCCTCTTCTCTTCTCCCTCTATAGTAATTGATTTGGTGATCTCATCAGCTCCCCTGAATTTAATTACCACCTCTATGATGATGATTATAAAATCTACCTATCCTGTCTCAAATTCTCTGCTTTCTCCTAGTCTCTCATCTCCAACTGACTGTCTTTCAAGCATCCTGAACTGGATGTCCAGTAGAATCTTAAACTCGATATGTCTAAAATAAAATTCACTTTCTTTCCCTTTAAACCCTCCACAGCTCCTACCTTCTGTATTATTGTAGAAGGCAACACCATTTCCCAGTCTCTCATGCTCACAATCTAGGAGTCATCCTGGAATCCTCACTGGCTCTTTCTCCCATATCCAGTCTGTTGCCAAGGCTTTCACCTTCACAACATCTCTCAAATTCATCCCCTTCTTTCCTCTGACACTGCCATTACTAGGGTATAGGCCCTCATAACCTCACATCTAGACTATTGTAAAAGCCTGCTGGTGGGTCTGCCTGCCTCAAGTCTCTCCCTACTCCAATCTATTCTCCATTCAGTCACTAAAATAATTTTCCTAAAGCACAGGTCTGACCATGTCACTACCTACATGATAAACTCCAGTGATTTTCTATTGCCTCCAGGATCAAATACAATATGCTCTGTTTGACATTCAAAGCCTTTCATAACCCAGCTTCCTCCTACCTTTCTAGTCTTCTTACACCTTACAACCCAACATATACTCTTTGATCCAAGCGACACTGGCTTCCTGCCTGTTCCTTTAACAAGACACTCTATCTCTTGGCTCAGGGCATTTTCTCTGGTAGTTCCCCATGCTTGGAAGACTCTCCCTTCCTGTGATCTGGCTATTGACCTTCCTGACTTCTTTTAAGTGACAACTAAAATCCTACCTTCTATGGGAAACCTTCCCCAATCTCTCTTCATCTCAGTATACATACACACACACACATACATATATATGTATATATATATATACACATATATATGTATGTGTGTGTGTGTGTATACTTTATATATGTTTGTATGTTGTCTTCCCCATTAGATTGTAAGATCCTTGAAGGCAAGGACTATCTTTGCCTCTTTTGGTATCTCCAGTGCTTAGCACAGTGCCTGGCACATAATGGGCATTTAATGAATTGATTGAATTGAATAAATGAATGCACCAAAAAGTATTTACTAAGTGAAAATCACTGTGTTAACTGTTGGGGATACAAGAGAAAAGGAAGATGGTCCCTTCTCTCAAGGAGTTCTCATTCTAATAGGAAAGCAACATATATATTATATACATGTATGTATGTATGTGTGTGTGCGTGTATATATATATATATATATATGTATATATATGTATATACACATATATACACAGAGAAACACCAACATCTAGGTTTTCAAAGCTGGGGGGCTTTTAACGGCCACCCACAGTATCATCTGGGTCTATGTAACACAAACACTTCCCATTAGTGAACCCCAAAGCAAAATGCTTACTTCAGAGTATATATACCCTTCTTCAGGGTCAGGGGGCATCACGACCCCTGTGACCCAGGCTCATGTGACTCAAACTCATGTGATTTAGTCTTTCTTGTGACTTAAACAGGTCATCAAAGACTCTTGATTTAATCAAAGGCAAGACTCAAAGGCACTTGATTGCCTTAGTGTTGAGAAGAACTAGAATGCCAAAAGAAAAAAAAAACAGCAAAAAGTCCCACTTTGCTTGCCCTTACAGTCAAGTCAGGTGAAAAGGTCTCGTGGTCCTTAAGGCACAATGGCAAGGCAAATGGTAATACATCATCTTTAATGACATTTTCACTGATCAAATTATTTTAATTTCTTATGTTGAATCATTTAACAGTGCCAAGGACTCTGGTGGCAAGGTCCTTCTTTTCTGGGTCTTCAATAGCTGTAGCTATAGCATCTATGGGAGCCATTCGTTGCCTGATGCCATCTCCCATTCACAGAATGTTGACTATAGGGGCTGGGATGGCAGCAAGACCTATGATTTTTTTGGGGGGGGCATTCTGCCACTTCCAGGACTCTTGGCTTTCCTACCTATCAGTGGCAATTGGTCAGCGTGATGTTGGTGATATTGAGGAAGGTAGACCTCTCTTCCACAGTGATTTCTCCCATCAGGGATGTTTGTGGGGTCCAGGATAGTGCCAGGATAGGTGGCCTGTAGGCACTCAAGGCTTTTAAGTTCAGAGTTCTGAGTTATTTCCATGGAGGTTGAATGGGGGCTGATGGTCAAGATGGTTTGACTTGCCTAGTGCCTGCTGTCTCCTGTCTCTCTTCTGGGTACCTTGCTGCTCCAGGTAGGCTGGCTCACCTGCCTCCTTATTATTTCAGTCAAGAAGACTTGAGTTCACTTCTTGCCTTAGGCACTAGCTATGTGACTCTGGACAAATAACTCCCCATGCCTCAGCTCCACCATCTTAAAAATAAGGGCTGTGGACATATCCCTTGAGTTCCAGAGATCTGAGCTTCAGTGGGCTTTCCCAATTGGCTTTCTGGGTGTCTGAACTAACTTTAGTTAAATACCTTAAGCCCTCGGGATTGGGCAGAGTAGGTAGCATTTTCAACTGTGTGTGATGAGAAGACCCAATTAAAAAAATAAGAGAATTGGACTCAGTGGCTTCTAAGGTTTCTTCTAGCTCCAAATTTATAATCCTATGATGTTCTTAACAGCCGTTTCAAGTGGGAAGGGGCTGAATCCCAGAAGTGCCTGTGCCTCCCAGCTCTTGCCAGCCTCTGGAAAGGGTGTTATAATTGTTTCAAAGCATGACCCCTGTTGTAGACCTTAACCATATAGATACGATTTTTAAGGACATATGCCTTAATGAAAACCTTTGAACTTTAAAAAATGCATTCATGTTTATTTTATATTTCCACACTTTTATATAATCCACATATGTATATGTGTATATGATATATAATCCACACTTTTGTAAGAATAGCTTCTCCATATAGAGATTGACATCTTGGTACATTTCTAATTCTGACTTGGCCTAATGCCAACAAACACACAGGAATAGTTCCATTCGGTTGCTGATTTCCCCCAAGTTAAGTGATAATACATATCATTTTAAGCTATGACTGTCATGTGATAATGCTTTAACTGAAAACATAGTTTTTCAGCTGGTTGACTTCTCAGTGACTACCTGGGTGTATTTCAAATGATCCACTACGTGGAACATGGCTCTGTGATTTTCAGGCAACTTTCAAATATTACTATCAGTGGTTTTAAAACAAATTTAACTCATATTTTACAAGCTTGAATATGGGAAGATATGTTTCCTGTAGCTACTAGATTGCTGTTCAAAAGGAAACAGCATTGATTAAAAACTCTTCAAATTAGACGGCAAAAATGATGCAAACTTCGTTTATGATTTATCTTTCTTAAATTTCTATTAAGAAGATGAAAAATGGACGGGGCGCGACTTCCGTTTCAAGCCGTCCTCTTCCCGGCCGCTTCCCCGGAGCTGGGCGGCGCACCGCTCCCCCCCCCTCCCGGGAGCTGGAGCCCGAGGATTCCCGGGATGCGGTGACCGGAGCCCTGAGTCGGACGTGCCCCTCTCCCGCGGCCGGGGTGGGGGGTGCCCCGACTGGCCTCCATCACGTCGACTTCCTCCCTGCGCCGGCAGATGAAGAACATCGTCCCCAGCTACTCAGAGGCCAAGATCAAGGTGCACAAGGCCACCAGCAACGACCCCTGCGGCCCTCGAGCTCCCTCATGTCCGAGATCGCTGACCTCACCTACAACGTGGTCGCCTTCTCCGAGATCACGACCACAGCAAGAACTGGAGGCACGTCTACAAGGCCGTGACGCTCATGGAGTACCTGATCAAGACTGGCTCGGAGCGCGTGTCCCAGCAGTGCAAGGAGAACATGTACGCGGTTCAGACCCTGAAGGACTTCCAGCACGTGGACCGGGACGGCAAGGACCAGGGTGTCAACGTGCGTGAGAAGGCCAAGCAGCTGGTGGCCCTGCTGTGGGACGAGGACCGCCTGCGGGAAGAGCGGGCCCACGCCCTCAAGACCAAGGAGAAGCTGGCTCAGACGGCCACGGCGTCCTCAGCGGCAGTGGGGTCCGGGGCACCCCCGGAGACGGAGCAGGCCTGGCCCCAGAGTAGCGGGGAGGAAGAGCTGCAGCTGCAGTTGGCCTTGGCCATGAGCAAGGAAGAGGCCGACCAGGAGGAGCGGATTTGTCGAGGCAATGAACTGAGGCTGCAGATGGCGATCGAGGAGAGCAAGAGAGAGACGGGGGCAAGGAGTCGTCGTCTCTCATGGATCTGGCTGATGTCCTCACGGCCCCGGCCCCCCCACCCTCCCCTGACCCCTGGGGAGGTCCTGTCCTTGCAGCCATCCCACCCTCCCACCCCTGGGGGGCCCCCCAGGACTCCCGGTGCCACCCTCAGCTGATCCCTGGGGGGGTCCGGCTACCACCCCTGCCTCTGGGGACCCCTGGAGACCTGCCCCACGCCCGGCCCTGCAGCTGATCCTTGGGGGGGGGGGCCCTGCTTCCCCTGCTGGAGAGGGGGGACCCCAGACCCCTGGGGGGTAGCTGATGGCCAAGGAGGGGCCCCAGTCAGTGGCCCGTCTACCGCCACGAACCCGGGGGCACCACCGCCAGCTTTCTCCGACCCCTGGGGAGGCTCCCCGGCCAAGCCCGGCACCAATGGCAGCCCAGTGCCTGGGGGCTTCAACGCGGAACCGGATGAATTCTCTGACCTTGACCGCCTTCGGACGGCACTGCCCACCTCGAGCAGCAGCACTGGGGAGCTGGAGCTTCTGGCTGGAGAGGTCCCCGCGCGGAGCCTCGGGGCATTTGACCTCAGCGGGGTTGGGGGCTCCCTGGCAGAGGCTGTGGGGAGCCCTCCACCGACAGTGCCGCCGCCCCCACGCCCCCGACACGGAAGACGCCAGAGTCCTTCCTGGGACCCAATGCAGCCCTCGTGGACCTGAACTCTGCTGACTCGGCCAGGGCCTGCCCCTCCAGGACCCAAGGCCTCCAACCCCTTCCTGCCAACTGGAGCCCCTGGCACAACCACTGGCCCGTCCCTCACTAACCCTTTCCAGCCTCCACCTCCAGCCATGCTCACTGAACCAGCTGCGTCTCAGCCCTGTGCCCCCTGGCCCCGTGGCCCCACCGGCCTTCATCTTACCCCTGGGCCTGGCCTGCCTCCCATGATGTCCCCGGGACCCCCACCCCCTAACACTAACCCCTTCCTCCTATAACCGGGCGGGGTCGGGAGGGGGATGCCCGCCTCCTCTCACCCTCCAGGCGATCAGTATTGTGAGTGCATGTGAAAGGGGGGGACCCTTCCTCCCCCCCCCCCAGCCTCAGTCCAAACCTGACCCAGTCACACTACATCCTCTCCCCAGCCTCCTCCTAAAGCTGGAAACAGAAGGGAGACTTGGCAGGCAGGGAGACCCCTCTATCCAGAGGCATTAGATGGGGCTGGGGCATGTGGGCACCCCCTCCCCAATTTCCCCAGCCTTGAATCCTTCCCCCCAATCAGTGTCGGAGCCCTGATCTCCCCTCTCCCCCCACAGTGACTGTCCCTGGTGATCACTCTTCTGACCTCTGTAATAAATGACATTTCTGAAAAAAAAAAAATCTTGGATGCACTGGCTTTGTGCAAAAACTTTTCAATTTAATGTAATCAAAATCATCCATTTTGCATTTCATAATGTTCTCCATCTCTTGTTTGGGCATAAATTATTCCCTTCTCCATAAATCTGACAGATAAACTATTCCTTCTTCTCATAGACTGCTTATAGTATCAGCCTTCATATCTAAATCATGTACCCATTTTGACTTTATCTTGGTATATGGTGTAAGATGTTGGTCTATGTCTAGTTTCTGCCATAGTATTTTTCAGTTGTCCCAGCAGTTTTTGTCAAATATTGAGAAATTATCCCAGACACTGGAATCTTTGGGTTTATTAAACAGTAGATTACTATTAAAAAAAAAGAAGATGAAAAATAATACATATAATTGTGTAACACCGAGAACCATCCTGCCCAGCATAGTTTTAGAATCAATTTATCCATCCATCAATAAGCATTTATTAAGCATCTACTATGTGCTCACAATCTCTGGGTTCTGGGGATACAAAGAAAAAATTTTTTAAAATTCTAGACTTTAGGGCAGAGGTTACCAAACTTATTTGGCTTACTGCACCCTTTTCAAAAAGAAAAAATTTCTCAGTGCCCCCCCCTGGAAATCTACTTTCTTTAACCCTTTAACTTTTTAAAAAAGATTTGTGTCATTTCAAAAAAAACTTTTTTTAAAAATGATGCATCTTAAATTTAATAATTTATTGCAAATTTGTATGTTTTTCCAGCATTGAAATTTGATGATGCAACATTGCATCATGTAACTGTATAGTATTGTATTTTAAACAAGTCTTTACATGCATGTATTCCTGCTGATGTATGTCGGTCTTCCTGACAATGTGCTATATACACTTGCCTGCCAACACTTGCTTGTTAAGATTTGTCAGAGGACTTGACCACTGATTGGTTATAACTTGCATTTTGGGGGTTTATTTGGAAGATAATGTAATCACTATGACTTTAACTCTGTTACATAACAGATGAAATGTTTTTCAAAATTCTCTTCTTCTTTCCTTATGCTTCCATTGCCCCCTTATTTTATTCAATGCTCCCAATTGTACCCGAGGCTACTACCACCCCCCTGGATTGTTCCAGCACTCAACCAGGGATTGGTATCACCCATTTGGGGAATGTCTGCATATTGGAGGAGTACATGTTTACAGGATATATACAAATGAATTCAAAGTGATTTCAGGAAATCTGAAAAGTCTTCTTGATGGAGCTGATTCTTGAAAGAAGTTGGGAATCTCAAGGGACGGAGAGAAGCAGGAGAAAATTCCACTAAATGGTGGTTATCTCGATGCTAATCTGAGGCAACCAGGGCTGGCGACCTGCAGCAGTCCCTGTTTGAGAACACAGGAACTGGTGACCTGAAGAAGTCCCTGTTTGAAGACATGGGGCTGGTGACCTGAAGAAGTACCTGTTTGAGGACATGGGGCTGGTGACCTGCAGGAGTTACTAAGGGCACAGGGGCTGGTGACCCGAAGAAGTCCCTGTTTGAGGACATGGGGCTGGTGACCTGCAGGAGTTACTAAGGGCACAGGGGCTGGTGACCTGAAGTACTCCTTGTTTGAGGACACAGAGCTGGTCACCTGCAGTAATTCCTGTCTAAGAATATGGTGGCTGATGACCTGCAGCAGTCCGTGTTTGAGGACACAGGGGCTGGTGACTTGCAGGAATTCCTGTCCTCTACATGTCATTGAAGTTTGCCCTGGATTCATTGCTCTGGGGTTTCCTGACTTCTCAATAGAAGAGCTAGACTCCCTAATTCTCACATTCATTGGCTCTTCATCCTTACCTACCCAGGCTATTTTGGGGAAAGTTGCTACTTATAGAGTTACTAATTATAGAGATGGTTATGGGCTCAGAGACTGAGGCCTTTCCTTAGCAAAATGGGAAGTTAAAAAGTTATCCAATGTATAGACATGAATCAGGCATAGGGCAGCACTTTTTATTCCCACACAGAGATGATGATAGCCGTAGAAGTGATAGTGTACATTATGGCAGTTTAGAACCTAATTCAGTAACTTAACTAGCACAGTCAGCTGGGAGGCTAATGCTTAAGCCTTGCTGGAGCACAAACAGCATCGGCAAGGCTGTTGGGTTTACATTTCATCTCTGCACTGGCATTCTCTAGTTGAACAGGCAAGAGGGATGCTCTGGTGGTCTCTTTCTCCTGACAGTTCTTTAACTTTAGGCCTTTATGCCTCAGTCACAGTCTGGTAGTCTCTGGATTCCAGATGGCTTCTGCTGATGCCTGCTACTAAGGTGCTAGGGAAGGAAGGAAGATACCAGCTGCCTTTCAAAATTTCCCAAGGTCTTTGGCAAAGGAAAGAAGACACAAGTAGGGAGGTGTAGAGGGCTGGCTCTGAGAAAGTCCATTCTGGGATAAGATACAGGCCAGAGGCCTGTTCTTGCCCTTGGGCTGATAACTCGGCATGTGGCATCTCCATCTCTCCCTGGGCATACACGTGCTGCTCAGGATGAAGGCTCTTCAAGCCTCCTTGGTATACACGTGCTCTCTCCAATACCCCCACACACACATGCTAAATACCACCTGTGGGCTATTAATGCAATATTATTTATGGCAAAAGGAAAACAAAAGCATGAGGAGGAAGTCATGCGTTATGCAAATGCCTCGCACGTGGATTTGTTGATTCTGCTTGCCTAAAAGGTATATAAGCCCTGTCCCTCAGTTAAATAAATGGAGCTGTACTTTACTCTCTTGCCTGGCCCTTGTTATGTGTTTTCTTTTCACTCTCTGCGGCATTTGGCCATCTCCAGCCATTTTGGCACCACAGCTGCTGGTGGCATGGAGGGGCCTTAATCCCAGGCAGGACATACGCTAAAAGTTTGGGGCCAGGTGTGGCATGGACAGGATGCCCTCTCCCATATGACTCTCCAGGCAGCCCAGACCTGCCTCTCCTTACACGGGAAGAAAAGGGGTACTGAAGGCTGATTTACCCCTTTAATATATTCATAAAATTCGGGAGTCAATTAAAAGACTTCTCTCATCATATAGTACAAACCTCCAAGCCATTACAGCCACTGGGTAACATTTGGAAAATGTCTGTGCATACCCTACAGGGGTTTGGAGGAAAATCCATGTCCTTGACTGGATTGCTGACTGATTATGAGGCATGTGAATGTCATTAAGGGATGCTACAGTAGTCATGGGGCACAGCCTATTACAAAGTCATAGAAGTCTTCCCTCCTTCCTTCCTTCCTTCCTTCCCTCCTTCCTTCCCTCCTTTCTTCTTTTTTCCTTCCTTCCTTCCTCCCTCCCTTCCTTCCTTCCTTCCTTCCTTCCTTCCTCCTTCCTTCCTTCCTTCCTTCCTTCCTTCCTTCCTTCCTTCCTTCCTTCTTTCCTTCCTTCCTCCCTCCATCCCTCTCTTCTCCCCTTCTCTCTCTCTGTCTCTCTCCATCTCTCTGTCTTTCTATGTCTCTCTCTCCCTTCCCCCGCCTCTCTCCTTCCCTATTTCTCTCTTTCTGTCTTTTTCTGACCTTCCTTTAGTGATTTTTACTGAAATCCATTTTCTCTCTATAGTCTCCCTGTCAGAATCCAGATGCCATTCCAAAGCACTTAAGTTTTTTGACGGCAGATGTAGTCTGTGTCAAATGCTTTGTCGAAATCTGTCTAGGTTAGTTCTCCCCACTCCTGTGAATTGTTAAAGAGCCACATTTGAATTCAGTAAAATGTAGGGGGCGGAGAAGTGTAGTTTAGGGGAAAGAAAAACAGAATATGTTTAATTTTTAACCAACATCAGTAGAGATAACCAGGGTTTCACAACAGTTCAGAGAGACAGTCCAAAACTAAGATTTTGAGTCAAAGGAGCTGGGCTCACACCCTGACTCAGCTATTTATTCTCTGGGTCTCAGCTTCCTCATCTACAAAGTGAAGGAGTTGAAGAGCCCCAACATTCCCTCCAGTTGTAAGTCTATGATCCTATGAACTTTTCAGTCTTTTGCAGATAATTTTAGTGACATAGTAGAAAAATGTCTCAATATATAATCATTCCATTCATTTTTCTGTATTCAGACTTTATACATGTATAATTTCAAAGGCTATTGGAAAAATGATTATAATACATTAATAATGATGCAATGATTTGAGAATACAAAGCCTTGATTATTTGCTAACAAAATGAACATTAATATAATTTCATTGACTTCCTTTGCTTCTCTCGCAGCTCAACTCCTGACTCTCTAAATGTTACTGCTATGACTCAGCTACCTTCTCACCCTGGAAAGACCCTTCACCCCAAACCCCCTCCTCCCATTTATGTGACTTTCTCCCAGAATCTCCATTTTGAGGAAGAGCCCACACCAGCCATCCTTCACTCTTGTCCTATCTCCCCTTTAGATTTTCTCTGAGTTATCTGTGCCCCACTCCCACTCACCCCTATTCAGCTCATTTTTGTGTATTGTCTTCCCCATTAGAATCTAAGCTCCCTGAGAGCAGAGACTGTCTTTATTTTTGCTTGGATTTGTATTTCTGGAACTTAGCAGAGTTCTTGACATACAGTAAGTGCTTAATAAATGCTTGATGACTTAACATGATCTATTATTTATTGTGTCCAGTTATACTCCACCCAAATGCTAGCTTAACTTTGTGGTAGAGTCACTTGACCTTAGTAATTACCTAAATTGCTTACAAAATTAAGAATGAATGAATACTAATGGAAAGGAGGGGGAAGGGAGATAAAATAGATGACTTCTCAAAGCAGCTTGGTGTTGCACAAGTACTTGAGTTGTATCACGTACATTGAGTCCAAGCAGTTTGAATCTTGACTGTGACATCTAGCTGTGGGATCTTGGGCAAGTTGTTCTTGACTCTGAATCTTAGTTTCTTCCTCTGTATAATAAGGATGTTCCTTTCACAGCTTCCTGCCAGGATCTTGGTCAACAAAACACTCTATAACCATAAAGGATAGGGGCTAGATCTGTGATTTCCTGGGAACTTCTAGGAGAGGAAACTCACTGCACTGATGCAGGTTAGCATCTCCTTTGTAACTTACAGTATTAGAGAGTTGCTCAGAGTCTTGAGAGATTTAGGAACTCACAGGGATGGTATGTATCAGAGGTGAGATTTGAACTCAAATTTTTCTGATTTCAAGTCCAGCTTGTTATCTGTACCAAGCTGTCCCTTAGAAACCATAAAATGCTGTGTCAGCATCAAAGATTTAGCTTGTTTCTTTTACTTTTCTTCTACCTTGGCAAAACTGAAGGGTTGATTAACTTTATCAGCCCACTAATAACTGGTACTATAGAGCCATGGCAAAGCAGTGCCATTGGGGGTCTATCTGGGGGACTGCCTAATTTGTGAGGCGATCTTATAAGCAGCACGTTGAGGATTTCAGTGAATAAACCTCCTTTGCTAGGGTCCAAGATAGATTTGTCTCATCCTCAATTTCACTCTGAAACAATAATGTTTTAGTCTCCAATATAGTAATTTACTCAATGGGATTCTAGTAACCTATACTGTTTTTTCCTGGGGAAAATCAATCCTCTGTACTGACTTCTGTAACTTTTCTTTTTTTAAAGCCCAGCAAGTGGTCTTAAGTGTTAAACTACACCCAGATGTCTTCTGCCTGTATAAACATAGGACCTGACACATAAGAGACAGTTAATAAATGTCGGTTGAATTGAAATGACTCATAAGGGGCTCTCATGTGAATTATTTCGTTTGATCCTCTCTGTAACCTTCTGTCTGAGCAGGCCATGCAATTGGATGGCCATTTTAGAGATAAGAGAATTGAGGCTCAGAGAGATTAAGTGGCTTATCTAAGGCTGCGGGACCAGTAAATGGCAGAACAGGGACTGGGCAGGTGGAAGGGAATAAGCATTATATAGGCAACCACCTTCATTCTCAAAGACAACCCAAATGACATCACTAGGTTGGGGTCAAGGTGCAGTGCATCCAACTGTAGCTGATCAGACCAGCATGAGCTCGGAAGGCTCACAACCCCAAGAGATAGATGATATTATTACTCTTATTTACATCTGAGGAAACTGAGGCAGACAAGCTAAATGGCTTGCCAAGGATCACACAGCGAATAAGTATCTGAGGCCAGACTTGAACTCTGGTCTTCTTTGCCCAATGCTTTATCTGCTGTGTATGACAATGGTGGTGGCTATATACTAA
Organism: Trichosurus vulpecula; assembly: GCF_011100635.1. Taxonomy (NCBI): domain Eukaryota; kingdom Metazoa; phylum Chordata; class Mammalia; order Diprotodontia; family Phalangeridae; genus Trichosurus; species Trichosurus vulpecula. Next base: position 354,426,025 of record NC_050574.1, read on the forward strand.
GCTGGTGAGCAGTCTGTTAGGGCTATCAGTCACTCTTATGACACTCATAATAGACCTTTTTGCGAACCGGATTCGGTAGTATACTGAAACTAGCTCATATCAGCTGATTGTTAAATTTTCAGGAATTTTTTGAGCTGGGTGTTAAACATAGCCAGTGTTCAATACAATAGATTTCTTCACCTGGTAATGTTATTTGTTGGTTACAAGAATTGGTGTCAACCACAGCACCGTATATTTTTAACACATTATTATCTGCTTTAAATGATTGTGGCTTTAAAAATGAATATTTGAAAGCAAACTAAATTGCATTTCATTCTTATGGTGCTGATGCAATGTTGCAAGGAAGTCTGGAATAGAAAAACTTCCTAAAGTAATAATTTGGTATCATTTAAATCACGGTTGTACTTATTACTTGATGGTTCAATATCTAAAATAGAACAAATTGATTATTTAAAAATATTTTTAGATAAATTTTATTCAATTTATTACCAATCTAAGAAAAAAATCAAACCAAGATAGCAACTATAGGTAAACAACTTGAAATTGAAATGATTAAAATTGGTCAAGCACCAGGGTGGTGTGTGGTATATCCTGAGCTGCTGTTGCTACGTGTCATGCCTATCTTACATTTTGTATGAATTTTTCTTGTTCTTTTTTCTTATTCTGGTTTGGCAAAGAGACTAGCTAACATTCATTTTTTTGCAAGACATTGCTTTAATGATTGACATCCTTGAAGAATTTTCATTACTTTCAACTGCATTGCAGTCAAGATCAACTAACATTCAGAAAGTGCAAAAATTAATCAAACACATCATAAGAGCTTTGACGAATTTAAAGATTCACACCGGAAAGCATGAATCTCAAGTCGAAGATCTGATTAAGTCAGATAAGCATAAAGATACCCTATTTAATAAAATAATAAATTTAATGCTCTTCCTAAGAATATATTGCTCAAAAAATGTAATAGAGCTCATGAACTTACTTTTATGGGATATAAACAATGATGAAAGCATTTTAATTTATTAAAGTCATCTACTTGGGCTTAAAAAGGATTAACTTTACCACGGATAGATGGTGAAAAAATGACCATTTAAGTGAAATTTTAAAACATGAAATTGATTTGAATTTGGTGGGGGGGAGGATTTTAAATAATAATGTAGATTCAAACAATGTTCCAGTACTTGTAACTACACACACACACACACACACACACACACACACACACACACACAAAACTTAAGAAAAACCAAACCAACTAATCAGTAGTCCTGAATGAAAGCAGTTTCAGTTTAATGAATATAATTTGTACAGAGGTGAGAAATAGTTTAACATTAGACCACACAACAGATTTAATGACAATATATTTATTGGGGAAAGAGCAAGTGGATTGGGATGCAACTCCATTTGTTAAATCCTCCTTTGTGGCTGAGACTCTGCTACTTTTTCCTTTGGAGTTTCCTGTGGCTTTATCTCTTCTTTCTACAATTTAAGAATTGGAGGGGTGAGTCTACTAGTCAAAGTCAGCTCATTTTCTAATGCCAAATTCAGGCAAAACTCCCTTTAGAGGTTACCATGGAAGCGGGGTAAGGGAACAAGCATTCATTAAGCACCTATGCTAAGTACTTTATAAACATTACAGAGAGGAGGTAGCTGGGAATTTTCTGCCCATACCAGGAGGCATCCATCTCTAGCATAGTGATCTCCTTAGCAATACCTACAGTAGGCACAGTCAAGCAAGGGGTAGGGAACATGCGGCCTCAAGTCCACATTGTGGCCCTGTAGGTCCTCAAGTGTGACCCTTTGACTGAATTCAAAGTTCACAGAACAAATCCCCTCAATAAAAGGATTATCCCCACCCCTGGTCAAGATAGTTTTATACCAAATAGCATAAGATGGAATTTGACCTGGGTTTCCAAGTGTAACAACAATGTTGCTAGCAGCTGCTGTGGAGGTGAAAGAAGAACAACAAGAGCATACAGGAGGGCTGCTAGCACAGGTTCTTTTGATCTGCTTTTCTAATGAAAGCAGTTTTAAGGGATTAACAATCTCACTTTAATTAAACATACATATATCATTCACTTAGCTCAGGGGAAAAAGTACGCTGAACTTCAGAGCAAATACAGAGAAAATATAAAGAGATCAACAGATGGGCTTTTGTCTGATCAAAACATCACATACATAGTTACAAGAGAGAAGCACCAACTTCTGGGCTTTCAAAGTCAGGGGCTTCAATGGCTATCCAGAGTCTCGTCACCAACATTCTTCCAATGAGTGTACCCCCAAAAGCAAAACACCAACCTCAGAGCACATATACCCTGTTCACTCAGTGCCTACTTAGCAAAAGGGTGTTGGAAAGATCTTTAATCAATAGCACCACATCATATACATTGACTATACTGTATATATACATATACAATGACTCTTGATTCAAACAAAGGCAAGACTCAAAGACACCTGATTGCCTCAGAGCTAAGAAGCACTCTAAAATAAAAGACAACAAAAGATCCTACTTTACCTGCCCTGATTCAAACAAAGGCAAGACTCATTAAAGGTACTTGATTGCCTTAGCATTCTGAAAGAGAAAACAATAAAAAAAAGTCCCACCCTGCTTAACATTACATGAAGGAGAGTTAGAATTTTAATAGGTAGTGAATGGGAAAAGGAATAAAAGGCTGCCTGGCAGAGGGTAGTGGTATGAGCAAAATTGTAGAGGCAGAGAAGTAGAAGGTATGAGATAATACCTAATAGTTCAGCTTGCCTAGATACAGGCACATGATTATTGGCAATAAAGCTGGAAAAGTGGGCTTTAGTCAGATTGTACAAAGTCTAGAATTTTTTAGTGAGGTATTTAAGAATAATCTTGTAGGTTCATGATTTTTGAGCTGTATTCTGTGGTACTCTTAGGCTCCAAAAAACTGTCCAAAGAGGTCCATGAAGAAAAATATTGTAATGGTCAAGAAGCATGCATAGTATAATTATCCATTTTTCTGCCTATATTGGTAACACACAATGAATGTTGTTTGAAATCAATCAGGTTGCTAAAAACTTAGATACTAAATTTGGCCTCAAATCATGCACAAAACACTCTCAATATGTATAATGCCCTGTTAGTTGACTGATGATTGGTATTGTCAAAGTACAGGTAATATAGTCGGTGTGAATGAGGCAGCGGACAGAGTGCTGGATTTGGATTTTGGAAGATCTGGGTTCAAATTTTGCCTCAGACATTGACTTTTACTAAGTGGCCCTGGGCAAGTCACTTAACTTTTTGGCTTCCATTTCCTAATCTGTAAAAATGGCAATTAAAAATAACACCTACTACATGGGGTTGTCCTGAAGATCAAATGATATACATCTAAGAGTGCTTTGCAAACGTTAAGCTGTTTATATGTCAATGCATGCTGCAATCATTATTGTTGCTATTTATACACCTAGTTTGTTTTTTTATGCACTTTTTTTTGTTAACTATTCCTTTATGGATATTAGGGTAAAGTTGGAAAGTTGAAAAAAAAAACAAGAAAACAAATGACTGAGACCTAAATGGTAAAACAGACATCCTTGAATATAGTTTTAACACGGAAGAAACACTAAGATAGTGTTAGTTACCTCCAATTTGAGTTTTCTTCCAGGGATCCCGATGGGTAGCAAGCATTTTCCCAAATCTTAAGAAATAGTTCTAATTTCAACAAAATTTCAAAGGTGGGAGGAGGAACCAAGCATTCGAGGACCTACTGTGTGTTGGGCACTGCGCTAAATGCTTTTTAAAAAATTTATCTCATTTGATCCTAGCAGCAATCCTGGCTATTTGGTATTGTTATTTTTCCCATTTTACAGATGAGGAAACTGAGGCAGATCAAGGTTAATTGATTTCTCAGCCAGTAAGTGTCTGAGACTGAATTTGAACTCGTGTCTTCCTGACTACAGGTTCAGTACTCTATCTAATGTCCCACCCAGCTGCCAAAGGGCATTGGCAAACAAAACATACCAAATTTAAAAACAAAACACTTAAATTTCAGTATTTGTCCTCAAAGTCTCTAAGGTATTTAATCATGTCTTTCAGTTCCTGTGGCTTCTTAGATTCCACAGTTTTCTGGTTTTTCTACTTATCCCAAAAGTTCCCCCTGGCTATTTTGGAGCTTATTATTTTCCTCCCGACTCCTTAAGTGGATGTTACCTAAGGCAAGGGCTCTTTTCCCTTCTCCGTTCTTTCCTTCAGCCGTCTCATTTACTTATAGCGTCAGCTATCAACTCTAGGCAAATGATTCCTGAATTCCAGCCCCAAATCACTCTTCTGAGTTTCAGACTTGTATCTTCAAATAAATTCATTTCAATTCAAGAAATACTTACTAAATGTATATGCTATGCAAAGCACTGTGCTAGGCGCTAGAGACAGAAAATCAAGATTATTTTTTTTTCCTTCTTTCTGTCATGGCTTTTTCTGTCAGTAGCACCACCAATTACCTAGGCCTCTACTGTGCTTAAAGCCCTCTGTTACTGTTGCCCCTTCTAAGTCTGTTGCCTTTGCTTGAGCCCAGGACACTCTAGGCTTTCCTTATAGGGTGGGGGTTCCTTTTAGCTATAACATTAGGCTTGATGGGAAGTTTAGTCTGAATGAGGTAAATTACTGGTAAAAACAGATGGTTTATTCATTGAGTGTTGAGAAGTGGAAAAAGTGAAAGGAGTGGGATTATGCTTAGATGCTTAACTTTTAACGTGCATTATCAAGTGTGTGAAGGACATTGCTAGCTGGTTGTCACATTAGCACCTAGGCTGAACTTGTTCAAAACCCATTTTATTATCCTTCCCTCCCCTAAACTACTCCTTCTCCAATAGTTCTGTCAGTGACAGGGCCTTCGTTAAGTTCTTTAGGATCACAGCTTTGACATCACCTGTCATAGTGGCCAGGGAAATATGAGATGCGATGAAGATAGTAGCAAAATAAAAAATGATAGGGTTGATTAACAAGTGAATTCTATCAATCATTCAAAGAATTGTAATGGGAATTTTTGATTTTTTATTTCCTTTTATTCCTCCCACAACTTTTGATAACTGAAAGCCTGTCTTCTGTTAATATTAACCTCACCTGAGTAAAACCTGTACTGTAATATGTGAAAATTTTCTTAAAGCCTTAAATAGTCCTTAGATAAGAAATCAGAGGAAGAATCTCAACTTTTCCTTACCTCCTCCATGACTTGAAAATCTTTCCCTTCAATCAGCCTATTGGTGAACCCTAAATGTAGTTTAATCTGTGACCTGACTTAGTTTGCCTGTAGAGTTTAACTAGATTTGCTAATGTATGAAACTATGACTGTTTAACTAAGTTTGTTCAACTATTATGACATTGAAGGATGCATTGGAAATGTGGATGTAGCTTTTCTTTAACTCTTATCGACCAAGAGGAATGTACAAGATTGCAATAAGTAAAAGAATTATTTCTCCGTCACTTTGACATGATTTTTTGCCTATAAAAGAACTTGTTAGAATCCTAATGATTGTTCAAATTTATTGTTTTCTCTGAGGCCTGAACCTATACTTGAGCATAATAATAAAATCTAGGTTTTACCTCTACAATTTCTGTGTTATAGTAAAGATATTTTGGCAGCATCACATGAACTTAGAGTGGTGATATTGCTCCCATAACGGAACAATTAACTCAATATTACACAAACTGTTTTTTTTAGCATCCTACCAATATTTTTCTATAATAAAAATATGGTGTGAGAAACAAAGTAGAGAAAGACAACTATAGACCAATATCCCTAATGAACATAGGCACAAAAAATTTTAAATAAAATAATAGCAAGCAGGGGGCAGCTCGATGGTGTAGCGAGTAGAGCACTGGCCCTGGAGTCAGGAGGACCTGAGTTCAAATCTGGCTTCAGACACTTGACACACTTGCTAGCTGTGTGTGACCTTGGGCAAGTCACTTAACCCCAATTGCCCTGCCTTCCCCCCTCCAAAAAAAATTATAGCAATCAGGCAATAATAACATTTTATATAGATTATACACTATGACCAGGTAGGGTTTATACCAGGAATGTAGGATTAATTCAACATATGGAAGATTTTAAATTATATGATAAACATAATAAATTATGTTATTATGATACAATATATAATATAATAGTGTTATGATAAACATGATAGTTTATTGTTATAAATATAATAATTGTTATTAAATGCTATGGTAAATAACAAAAACATGATTATATCAATAGATGCTGTAAAGGCTTTTTGACAATCTAGGACCTATGTCTATTATAAACACTAGATTCAATCTAGCTCAGATAGATTGAATCTGTCCTGCTTGTGAAAACAGGTGTCACAAAGGGTGGAATTTCTTAAGACAATCCATTATGGTGAATCCCTAATGAACTTTGTCTTTTCCCTTGGCAAAAAAAGCATAGGAATAAATAGAACTCTTCTTAGTATAGTAGACATCTATCTAAATTCAAGAGGAAACATTATATGTATTGGAGAAAAATTAGAGGCTTTTCCAATAAGATCAGGGATAAAATATAAATGTCTATTATCACCATTACTATTTAACATAGTCCCAGAAATCCTACCTGTAGCAATAAGATAAGAAAGAGAATTTGAGGGAACAAGCAGAAGCAAAGATAAAGAAACATCACGTTTTACAGATATGATGAAAACACTAAATTGACAACCAAAAATTAATTGAAACAATGAACAAATTCAACAAAATTTCTGGATATAAAATCAATTAATATAAACCATTAGTATTTCTGTATATTACCAGCAAAACCCAGAAGGAAGAGCTAAAAAGGGAAATTCCACTCAAAATAACTACAGAAGCTATAAATAATTTGGGAGTATATCTACCAAGACGCACCTACGAACTATGTGATTCCAACTATAAAATGTTCTTTGCTTAGATAAAGACATACTTAAATAATTGGAAAAACATTAATTATTTATGGGTAGATTGAGCCAATATAATAAAAAATTATACTACTACTTAAATTAATCTACTGGTTCAGTACTGTACTAAACTACCAAGTGGATATTTTATAGAACTAGAAAAAATGATAATGAATTTCATTTAGAAGAACAATGATAAAGCATCTTAAGGGTAATAATGTAAACATAAGGGGAAGGAAGGAGGTTATTAGTGCCAGATCTCAAACTGTACCACAAAGAAGTAATCTTTAAAATAATTTGGTATTGGTTACAAAAAAGAAAAGTAATGATCAGTAGAGTAGATTAGGTACACAAAATACAGAAGTAACCAAACACAATAGCGTAGTCTTTGATAAATCCAAAGACTCTGGTTACTGGGGAAAGGACTCATTATTTGACAAAAAATGATAGGAAAACTGGACATTATATTGGCAGAAATTAGGTTTAAACCAGCATCTAACATTATATACCAACATAAGCTCTAAATAGATATGTGAACTAGATATAAAAGTTCGTAAGTAAATTAGAGGAGCAAGGAAAAAAATGACCATTCAGACCTATTGATAAGGAAAGAATTCCTGACTAAACAAGTGATAGAGAGGATCAGACAAAATAAAATAGATAATTTTGATAATAAAAGATTCAAATCTAAATGTTTAAAATTAGAGAGGAAATTGATAACAAGGGAAAATTTTTGTAGCAAATTTCATTTTGTAAATGTGTCATAGCCAAGATATATAAGGAACTGATTCCAATTTGTAAAAGAGCCATTTCCCAACACTCAAACAAAGGATATGGTAGTTTTCAAAGGAACAAACCTAAACTATTAATAACCACATGAGACAAATGCTCTAAATGACAAAATTTTAAAAATGTACATTAAGGTAATTTTGAGGGTCTTCCTCCCATCCATCAGACTGACAAATATGATCAATGAGGATAATGACAAATATTGGAATTGTTACAGGAAAACAGATCCATGAGGGTATTGTTGGTAAAACTATGAATTGTTTCAGCTATTCTGGAAAATAACTTTTAACTATAGCTCAAAAGTTACCAAACAGTTTATACCCTTTGACCCAGCGATACCTCAACAAGGCTTAAAACCCAAAGAGGTAAAAGAAGGAGGAAAAGGAGCTATATGTATGAAAATATTTATAGCAATTCTTTTTGTAATAGCCAAACATTGGAAACTAAGGGACTAGCTTCCCATTGAGGGATGGCTAAAGAAGTTTTGATATGCAAATGCAATGGAAAGCTATTGTACCATAAGAAATGGTGAAATGGATAGTTTCAAAGGAAACTAGAAAGAGTGCTTATGATGCAGAGAAGTGACTAGGAACATAAGACTATGTCTCTTTTCTCAGGACCATCTTAGCTAAATATAAAGATCACTAGGCTGGCCAGAAGTAAGAGAATAATTTATATAATGACAACAGCATTGTGGGAAAAAAGTAACTTTGAAAGATTTTAGACCTTTGATCAATGTAGGAGTCCAGAAAAATGAAGATGAAACAAAGCACTCATCTACTGCCTGAAAAGTTGATGAACTTAGTACGTAAGGAAAGACATACCCTTCTGGGGATGTGAGAATTTGTTTTTCTGGACTATGCATATTGATGATGAAGGTTTTGTTTTTCTTTTCAATTTTCTTTCTTTTTTCTTTTGATCCAAGTTTCAGGGTAGAGAAGTACTAAGAAGAACAGATTATACTTATGAGAATAAATGTCTTTAAAATATTTTCAATTTAAAATTTTTAAAAATTAAAAATTTAAACTTTAAAAAATATTTTAGAAAGAAATCATTTTGGATAGATCTAATTGGACAAATGGACTTTCTGTTTGTGGATTGGATTCTTTTGCTTCAACATCCTTGTATCTTGTGTTTGTGTTTACTGTTTGCTAAAGAAATTTAACTTCGCCATGCTCCATAGACCTCCAGAAGAGCCTTGTGGCTAGGAAAGCAGAAGGGAAGAGATGGAGTTCCCTGGCAATTCCCCCCCCAAATGGTTATAACTTAATAAATAATTGAATTTCTGTTTATAAATTGGTTTCTGTTTCCTTCTATCTGCATTAGGTCATGGTCAGAATGTGCTGTAAATTAAATGTTTTCAACTCACACCTGGCAAACTGGCAAAGATGACAAAAAAGATGGGAAAAAAGTCAATGATGACCAGATTTTGTGAAGATAGGTGCACTAGTGCCTTGTTAGTGGATCTACAAATTGGCCAAAACCAATCTGGAGAGGAATTTGGAATTATGAGACAAGAGTAAATAAAATGGTCGTACCCTTTGATAGGTTCCGATGCTTGGCATATGCCCCCAGGACAAAAAAGAAAATCTTATTTACACCAAAATATCTATAGTTGCACTTTTGTGGTAGAAAAGAGCTAGGCACAAAGTAGAAGCCCACTGTGGGGGAATAGCCGCAGGTTCCTCACCGCTGGCAGGCAAACAAAATGAAATACGTAAATGTAATGCAATGGTACTGTGCTATAAGAAATGAATATGATGATTACAGTGAAGCCTGGAAATCCCTATAATAGACTTATATACAAGCAGAACCAGGAAGAGAGTATGCATAGTGACAATAACAATAGAAATGGAAAGAATAACCACAATGTAATAGAAACTGAATTCTGAGAAATTATAATTACCAAGCTTGGCTCCAAAAGAGAGACAGGAGCGCCATCTCCCTCTGTTTCTTTGGAGAGGCGAAGGACCGCGTGTTTGGAACATTGCATAAGACATCAGACCTTTCGGATATGCTGGTTGGTTTGTCTGCCTTTTTTTCTTTCTCTTTTTTATTCTTTTTTATAAGGGATGACTGTCTGGGACAAGGTGGAGGAAGGAATACAGTAGAAAATGTAAGTTACATAAAGAGCGAATTTTATCAATAACATTTTATTGTAAAAAAGAACCATTTTTTCTCCTCCTGGTCAGGTCATGCCAGACAATTTCATTTCACTTTTTGACAGGCTTACTAAACTGACAGATCAGGAAAATGTAGTAGACATTGTATACCTAGATTTCAGCAAAGTTTTAAAATACATTTCTTGTGCTTTCTGGATAAAATAGAGAGATATTCACTAAATGAGACCACAACTGGGTATTCAGAAATGATTGAATGATGAAACACAAAGAAGAGTTGCTAATGGATTAATGTCATCCTGGAAAGAGGTCTCTAATGACCCTATGTTGTTCATCATTTCTATCAATGACTTGGATAAAAGTCTTCAAAGGTGCACTTGTCAAATTTGCAGATGATATGAAGCTTGGAGGACTGGCTAACACTGGATGACAGGATCCAAAAATATCTTGACAGGCTAGAATGATGGACTGAAGTAAGATAATATTTACATTGGGATTTGTGTAAAAATTCCTGCAAAAGTCTGATTCTGAATCACAATCATGGTTTGGAGGTGACTCTGGGTTCTCAGAGGTAATCCTAGTGGAGTGAAAATTCTGCCATGTTCTACTAAGTCACAGGTAAGGCTTTAAACACAGAATTACATGTTTTTTTTTTCCTCAGGGACCAGCCTAGCTAAATATAAAGAGGACCACCAGTAGGCTGGCCCAGATGGTGAGCCAACAGCACAACAAGGTAGTCAGAAAATGAATTGCTGACTTCTGCTGCATGAAGGAGGCATGATGTTCTGAACAAGGAATGTTGTTCTACTGTACTCTACCCTTGTCAAACCATGTCAAGAATATTATATAAAGGTCTGGAAGTCACATTTTAGGTAATTTATTAAGAACTTGGAGACCATCTGGAAGAGGGTGACTAGGGAAGTGACAGTCTTAAAGAATATGTCATAAAACATGCCCTTCTATTTTAAAAGAATTGTGAATGTTTACCTTGCATTAGAGAAGGCTTAGTGGGTGATGGGACAGAGGTCTTCAAATATTTAAAGGGCTGTCATGCTGAAGAGGGATTGGACTCACTCAGTTCATCCCCTTAGAGCATAGTCAGCAGCAGGGGGTACACATTGTAGAGAGGCTGGATACAGAAAAAACAGTCCGCATTATCAGAGCTCTCTGAAAGTGGAACGGTCTACCTTAGGATAAAGTGTTTTCTACCTTTACATATGATTTCTTGCAGAAGCAGTGCAACCATTTGTAGAGGTCAGTTTGGTCAGGTATGGTTTGTAGTAAGTCCTTTGAAGTCCCTCCTAATACTTACATTCTGTTCCTTGATTACATAGTGCTTTATGCTTTGTTGTTCCTCTTTCATTTTTGAAGAGGACCAATGGCATCGTAGTGTGATGTCTTGACTCCCAAGCGAATTGGATTTGAGCAAGGCAGAGTTGCACAGGGTCATCAGCTTTATTTGCTCTTCCAAAGACATCAAAGTTCAATGGCAAGACAAAAATCATGATGACTGGTGATGGCCGGGATGATGCAGCGAATGACCTTGGAGTCTTCAATGTCTGATCAAGCACTAACTGCTCCATAGCATCTGTTCTAGGTCTCCTTCATGGCCATTGGAACAAATTGTTCTCATCTATCGATTCTTCTAGGAGAAGTCAGCAAAAGGTGTGGTTACCACTCTTTCCACTCAAGCAGCTGTAGCTTTGGCCTTTTGCTTTTCTGGGAAGCCAGGGAAAACTACTGACCCCCTAAGGATTTGTCCCTCACAGGACAGGTGTTCCTCTCTCCTCTTGGTGAAGAGGGAATGGTTGGGTATTTAGTGACATCAGTGGCGGTTCAATGAGAAGCCAGATGGCCAACACCTGTGCCAATGGGCAGTGGCTTGGGGTGGGCCCAGTTTCCTGAATGCAGGGAGGGGAGGGGCTGAGGAGTATTGGGGTTGCTTTGGCTGCTGGTGCTGGCTTGGGGCTGTGTTCCAGGGGTGCTCACAGCTATTTTTTCTACTTATACTTAGCCTGTCACTCAAGGCTGTCCACAATCTGGTGTATCACTCAATATTCCAGTCTTTTGTTACTCTGGTGGATAGAGCCCTGGTCTTAGAGTTAAGAAGACCGGGGTTCAAATCCAATGTCAGACACTTACTAGCAGTCTGAATGAGTCACTTAACCTTTGTCTGTCTTAGTCTTGTCCTCTATAAAATAGGCATTATTGTTGTATTATTATAATAGCGTCTATCTCCCAGGATTTTTGTGAGTATCAAATGAGATAACATATATAAAGTGCTTTGCAAATTTTAAAGTAGTAAATAACATATAATGCAATAATATAAATGCTAACTGCTGCTGCTGCTGCTGCTGCTACTACTACTACTACTATATGCCACATAATTTATGTTCTAGCTAAAGAAGACTATTTGCAATCCCCAAAACTCATCCCACACTTTTCTGCCTGTATGCCTTTGTTTGTCTTATTTCCAAGGCCTGGAATGCCTTCCCTTTATCTTTTTCTCCTGCTCCACCCCCAATGTAGCATTGGAGTGGGAAGAAATTGTGTGTTTCTTTGATGCCATCTTTCATGTCACTTCTGCTGAGTTGTCTCTCATTTGTAAAGTGTGGCAACTTGCTCCTGTCCACCATGGCCTCTCCATTTCCCTTTGGATGATGCTTGACTTGAATTATTTGAAGACTTTAGTGTTCCAATACTCACAGCTATACAACTCACCAGAAGAATATTGGTGTTTTAAAAAATGGGACTTTGCTTCGGAGAGAAGCTCGGGGTCATTTAAAGAACGTTGCAATTTCCTGAAGACAATCCATCTTGTTGTCTTCCTCCTGTTCAGTTCTGGGCCCGGCTTATTGTTTATTTGCAGCATCTGTCCAGGATATAGGTTCTGATGGACAAGCTGTATTGGTTGTCCATCCTCCTGCATAGACTAATCTGGACAACAGGCATCCTTCATCCTCTTAATTATTGTCTAAATTTTGTATCTCTTCCACCTCTAGCACAGTGTTCTGTGCAGAGCAGGTACCGAATAAGACTTTTCTTGTACTGAATTTTTCAAAGGAAAATAGGATGGACTCAAAAAATATCCCAAAATATTGGCATAAGTGAGTAAAGGGGAAAAGGAAAATTGTTGTGAAACATCTGGCAAGATGAACCACCATTTCTCATCTGGTTCTAAGTTTAAAACAACTTATTGACAACGTGTAATCGTATCCTTCTCGGTAAATATCTGTTTGTAATATTGTTATTTTCAGAATAAAATTTATCCGAACATATGACAAAAAAGGGCAGTCTTGTTATTTGATGTTATCATCCCCCAGCCTCTAAAAATAATTTTAAAGAATTTACTGAAAGGGAATTTTTGTTTTTAGTGGAAAGAGCATGGATAGAAAGAGCACTAATAGTGAGGGTGTTATTGTTTAATTAATCAGTTGTGTCTGACTCTTCATGACCCCATTTGGGGTTTTCTTGGCAGAGATACTGGGGTAGTTTGCCATTTCCTTCTCCAACTCATTTTACAGATGAGGAAAGTGAGGCAAACAGAAGTTAAGTGACTTGCCCAGGGTCGCACAGCTAGTAAGTGTCTGAGCCAGGATTTGACCTCCTGTCCTCCTGACTCCAGGGCTGGTACTCTATCTACTACACCAGAAACAATGAGGTACAATAGAAAGAACAGTGATTTTGGAGGCAGAGAATCTGGGTTCAAATGCTGTCTCTCATGTATACCTATTACATCTATGTGGCCTTGAGCAAATCACCTACTTTCTCTGTGTCTCAGATTTTTTATCTGAAAAGCGAATGGGCTAGGGTCCCCTGAGGTCCTTTCCAGCACTAAATCTTTGATCCTGTTTAAATTCTTGCAGTTACCTCTTAACAGATTATAAATTTCAGGAAATCACTTAACTTTTCTGCCAGTCTACGTTTCAGCATTACCACACAGTAGACATTTAATAAATGCTTCTTGGTTACCTGATTGATTTTCACATCAGCAAGTGGAAATATTTACATCGCCTATCATCTCATAGGATCATTATGAGGAAGCTGCTTTGTTAGCTCTAGAAGTGCTTTAGACAGAGGTGTCAAATACAGGGCAACTGCCACGTGCAGCCCATAACACTCCCCAGTGAGTCTCAAAAAAGATTAAAATGTCATCAGGAAATATTTAACAGAATAACCAAAAATACAGTTATACGCAGATAAGCGGATAGAGAGCTAGAGCTGGAGTCAGGAAGACCCGAGTTCAAATTCGGCCTTAGACACGCACTAGCTATGTGACCCTGGGCAAGTCACTTCACCTCTGTTTGCCTTAATCCCACTGGAGAAAGAAATGGCAAACTAGTATCTTTGCCAAGAAAACTCCATGGACAGTATGGTCCACTGGGGCATGATGAGTTGGACACAACTGAACAGCAAATGATAACAACTACTTTTGTAGGCAGTAGTGAGGCACTGGAAGCTTCTGACTCCTTGACTGATATGGCTAGACTTTTTTCTTTGGTAAGATTAATTTAATTAGGCTGGAAACTAAAGGCAAGGAGACTAGTTGGAAGACATTTGCAAAAGTTCAATCAAAAAAGAGCAAGGGTGGGACCTGGAGTAGTGATGAGGAAGTGGATATATCCTTTGCTTCTTTTCTTGGAGAGATGGGGGGGGGCTAAGGGTATGGAATGTCATATATGTTACTGAATATGGTGACTGTGTCATTTGGTTTTGCTTAGGAGCTTTGTTTTTGTTCTGTTTTGATACAAGGGAGGTTCACTGAGTGGGGGGTGGAGTATATTCAAAAATCAATGTGATGTATAAACAAAAGGTGTCAATAAAACTTTCAAAACAAAATTAGAGGAAAGAGAAGAAAAAAGGGTGGGAGTGGATGTAGAAAGGAAGGACTGAGAGGCATTGAGACTCCTCCCCAAACCTTCCTGTATAATCCGGAAATAGAACTTCTAGCTCACTCCACTCTGCACCTGCTGCTCTGCCTGGTTACAACTCCAGGGAACAAGGTGCCCCTCCCAGGATTAGCTCATCCCTTCTAATCTCACCAGTTGTTGCTGTCATTGAGTCAAAAATCTTCTTTGTGACCCCTTGTGGGGTTTTCTTGACATAGATAGTGGCGTGGTTTGCCATTTCCTTCTCCAGTCCATTTTACAGATGAGGAAACTGAGGCAAACAGGGTTAAGTGACTTACCCAGGGTCACACAGCTAGTAAGGGTCTTAAGGCCAGATTGGAACTCAGGAAGATGAGTCTTCCTGACTGTAGGCCTGGCATGCTCTATCCACTGCACCATCCACCTGCTTAATCTTACCACCATGCTGCTAACTCAAGCTTTGATTGACTCTACTTCCCTCAATCGTCTCTCTCCTCAGATCAGAGGGGTGGAAGGTAGAGTACCAAACTCCTCTTAAAACTTTCCTTTATAGCAGACGGAAATCAAACTTTCAGCTCACTAAACTTTGTATTTGCTGCTCTGAATACTCCCTGGCCGCTCGTCGCCTCCCCCTTTCCTGCTCCATTTTGTGTGTTGTCTTCCCCCATTAGATTGGAAACTCCTTGAGGCCAGGGACTGTTTTGTTTTCTTATTTGTATCCCCAGCAGTGCTTGGCACATAGCAGGAACTTAATAAATGCTTATTAAATTGAATTGTAAAAGTATCGTCCGTAACACTCACTGGTACTCGGATGCAAAGAGACCGTTAAGCAAACACCGGGATAATGATGTTTGCAATCCACTTTTCCATCTCTCTAAACAGTGAGTCAAAGCTCCCGAAGCCTAATAGTTTTAGATCACAAGAAAAAGTGTAAACATGGTATTTAGACTTGAAGAGAATCCCAGAGGAGGCAAAGGCAATTCTATTCGCCAAATCCTTTACTTAACTCCTCAGCAACCCGAGAATTTTGTGCTCCTAGATCAGGGAAATGATGCGGATGAAATGAGAATGTGGTTGCCACTTCCTCCAGGTAGTATGGAGGGTATAGGGCATGTGCATCTGGGGCTAGAGCTCACAAGCTTTGTCTTTACCAAGAGGAAGCTTTTTTCTTTATATAGGAGGAAGCAACTTTTACTTTTTCTTGAAACTTGTGGGGGAAAGAGGTCACAGAATCCTAAATATAGGGCTTGAAGGGATTTCAGAGGTCGCATGTCCAATACTTTCATGTCACATATGAAGCAATGGGCCTAGAGAGATCAGGTGAGTTTTCCAAAATCTCATATGTAGTAGGGAGCAGAGCCAGGCTTGAACCCCTAGTACTCTGGCTCTTATCTCATGTTCTTTACTCTATACCATTCTGAAGAGATGGACCAAAATCCACTTTCTTGATTCCTTGTCCTCTTTACTTTATACCACGGTGGTTTCTAGCCGGTAGAGCTGTAACTAAGATGGGGCCTTCTATTGACCATAAGGTTATGGTCTTCCACAAATTCTTGTGGTGGATCTCCACTGAATCTGTGGCATGATTGCTTGGCTTTCTCTCCGGTTACCAGTTCTCAGTCACAATTATGCCATTCTTCTAAAGCCCAGTAACTGGTTTTGCTACAATGCAGCAAGACAAAGTTGAGGGAGAAGATTCTTAACGAATCTTTTCTTTTCCCTTCCCCCAATGTCTAATCTGTTGCTTTCCTCCTTCCTCCCTTGTTCCTTTCAGAGTTTGGGAGATTTAAGGGTCCAGTTGGGGCATGAGACAGATTAAGTGACATTACAGCGGTAGCATACTGAATTTTTAACCTCTACCACAATGTAAAAGAAAGCTGCCATATCCCAGGACATTCCTTTCTTCCCCAAAGGTGAACTCCTCCTGGTCCTGTTGCCACCTGCCACTCTCTCCTATTGCCTCCCCAGAACTGGCCTGGAGTGTCCTGGAATTTCGGACTCCCCAGAGTCAGAGGTATCTTAGACTGTCTTAACCAATAGGGCCTTGTGTCTCCAGGGCTAGGGTCTCTCCCCAAGTTCTCCTTATTCCCTTTGCTCCAGGCACCAGAATTTCTGATTATAGCTCTGACACCATGGTAGTGTTGTACAGGCTCGTGGCTGAAGTGTGTTTAGAGCCTTTCGCAAAGCTAAAACCAGGATCTAAATGCAACTTTGACTATCAGGTATTGCAGGAGAGAGGTATCACAAAAGGACCACCAATGGTCTGGGGAGGTTTGCTTGCTGATACTAATTGTGGTTCACTAAGCTGAAGTCCTAGCTTAACAAATCCCTTAGCTAAGGAAGAAAATTACAGAAAATAGATTGTCTCTGTTGCCAGACCTTAGCGAAAGCTCCGTTCATAGACCCTATCCTGATGCTAATTGGAAAAGGATTCAATGTCAAGTAGAGTTAGACACCAGCAATGTGAGGAAGATCTGGGTTCAGATTTTGCCCCTGAAATGTACCAGTTATGCAACCATGGACAAGACACAACTCTTAGTGCCCCAGGAACCTCTTTAAAATTTTATATATATATATGTATGGATATAAAATTAACCCAGATAGTTGTTGAAGAACCAATAGAAGGACTTTATTTACCAGGAGTTCCTAATGATAACGCAGAGTTTTTAGAAGCTTGATAGAAGACAACATGAAGGCGATGAATGTAGACAGATTTTTCAAGTAGTATAAGTGATAAAGGGAAGAGAAATATAGGATGGTAGCTAGTGGGGATGGTAGGATCTATTAAATGTTCTTTAAGGGGTAGAGAAAATGAGGTGCATTTATAGGCAGCAGAGGAGGAACCAATAGAGTGTGGTTTAAGATTAGAGAGAGATAGGGCAGCTAGGTGGTACCATAGCGCACAGAGCACTGGGCTTGGAATCAGGAAGACTCATTTTCCTGAGTTCAAATCTGGCCTCAGACACTTATTAGTTGGGTGACCCTGGGCAAGTCACTTAACTCTGTTTGCCTCAGTTTCCTCATGTGTAAAATGAGCTGGAGAAGGCAATGGCAAACCATTTCAGTATTCTTGCCATGAAGAGTCAGACACGACTGAAATGACTGAACAGTAGGGGTTGATAGTTGGATTGGATCAAGGATACATGCAGGAGGGTTGATATAGAAGAGCAGATCCATCTTTCTATCAGAGATTGGATAAGTCTCTGGAGAAGGTGGGCGATGATATCAATGGGGTTGTGAGAGAAGAGAATAGAATTCATAGTGAATGGTGTCTATTTTCTTGGAAAAGTAAGTGGCAAGGTCCTTAGCTGAGAGGGAGGGGAGATAGTGGTTTAGGAGGTTTGGAAAGGCATGAGAAGAGGAGGTTTGGAACCATCAGTATAAAGATATGCTGGGCAGTGTACAACCAGTTGAGATAAAGCAATAACATTAGAATGGACTCAGCATGATTGCTTGCCCTTCTGCAGCTCCACTGAGCAGCACAGGAATACAAGAGGTAATTTGTAAGAGTAATTCCAGATTGAGCTTTAGCAAGGTGTGACCAATGATAGATTCAAAGAAACAAGGGTGGCCGTTCCCCATGCCATAATTCCCTGGTCTAAAGTTCCTCCAGAGTTTCTGCATCAGCATCTGATGCCTGCCTCTGCTGGACTGACATTACATTTTCAATTGCATTGTGTTGTTACACTCCTACACCAGCTCAACGGAGGACTGAACTGTGTATTTCCTTGCACACTTGGATTCAAAACAGTTCCTCTATTTGAGACCTCTGTGTTCTAGAAGAGTGGCAGCTCCATACCCCCTTGGGATATAACTTTATTACATGCTGTGTTCTAGTTATTATGTGACTGAGTCCATGTGAAAACTAAAACCATCTCTAAACATGTATCTAAGTGTGTTTTCTTCTCTAAGGAGCTGAGTTCATCATCCCAGGGTCATGTGATTAAAGCTTACTGAAGTATGGCATATACTAAGGAGTAGGAAGGATCTGGTTTGTAGTAGATGGAGGACCAGAACTTATTTCTGAATAAATTCACAAAACCTTGACAGTGATCTAGATGCCGTTTTGTGGGGAGAGGCCAAGAGGAGGGATAGGGGATTGCTGACACTCTGAGAACCACAAAGGGTTCAGTTAACTTTTGTTGAGTGAGGCACAGGCAAATTGCCAGGATGGTGAGGGATGCCCCACTACCCTGTCCTTTTAGATGAACCGGACTGGGTGAGTGGTTGTCAATGACACCTCATAGTTAAATTAGTACCAAGAATTGTATTACAAATGCTGGAAAAGTCTGCTGTGTTTTTACAACACAAAGACATATTCTCCTTTCCTTCTCATGCACAGAGAATTGAATGTAGAGAGAATATTTACATAACTCCTTTATTTCTTAATGCTACTTTAATCAGTATGATAAAAAATACATAACCATCTCTTTTATTATGGTTTCACATCAGGAGAGATCTTTTTTTTTCATTATACAAAATGACCAAATTTAAATTTGAACAAGGAACACAAAAACACTTATGAAGAAAATATATTCTTTTGTTTCATTGTGTATGAAAGGACCTCTTCAAGGATGGTTGTAGGCCTATGTTATTTCCCATGCTTGTGCCTGAGGGTTTGCTAATTGTAAACAAAAGAACATGGGACCCAGAGGTGTTGGCTGGCATTAACCAGCTGGTAGGTAAGGGTTTTTCAATCTGCTTTCAGAGTTGGTAAATTCAAATCCTGTTGAAGTCAGTTCTCTTCCTTGTGGCAGAGCAGGTTGCCCTGATTTGCCCCTGATAAGCTGTTGGGCGAGAGGTTATATATATATATTGTCTGTAGGATGGAAGTTTCATTCATTCCTTTGTTCATTCATTCATTCAGCAAACGTTCTGACAAGCACATTTTGAAACATACAATGTTTAAACCTCTCTCTTCTGTACATCTTTCCCCAAGTGATCCCTTTTTATGAGAGGTGCTAAGAGCAGGCATTTGACATAAAATGTTTGATAAGAGAACCCCAGCTGAGATGTCTTTTGTGGGTACTATAGATAGAAATATTGTTCTAATGTTGACTGTGGAGGTGGTATGTGTGAGATCCGGGGAAAAGGAAGGTGATACTAAGTGAGCATGGGAGTGTCTAGTTGTATTCTTGTGGAGGTTAGTAGGATGTGTGTGTGTGTGTGTGTATGTGTGTGTGTGTGTGCTCGTGTGTGTGTGTGTGCTTGTGTGTGATTTCACAGAAGAAAAAGGTGAGTTGGCAGTCTGTGTGGAGGATATCTGGGAGTGACTGTGGGATAAGGGAAGAGCTATTAAGTGGGAAAAAAAACTTACCCTCTTGGAGAAGAGATGACAGAGTGAAAGCATATTGGACCTGGAGCCAAGAAGACCTGGGTTTAAATTCTGACTGTGACATTGTTGAGGGAGAAAAAACCCAGGGATTCAGGAATCCCAAAACTAAAGTTCCCAGGACTGGAGTTCCCATTTGAGGGGGAGTGCCTCTCAAGGACCTGAGTCCTACAGAGGGTCAGGGCAGTCCAGAATGAGTTCACGATCTCAAGCATTCTTTAAGTCAAGATGGCAAAGATTTATTATGCTTTACAGTGAGCAAGAGTTCTTAGGGAACCTACAACCTTAGAGGGGTACAAGGAGAGCTTTTATAAGAGATTTAGGGGTGAAACAAGCCAATTAGGTGTTTTGGGGTGGGGTTAGGGAGCAGTTAAGGAGTGGTCAGTTCTTAAAGGAACATGCACTTTTGTATCTACTGAGCAGACATATTACCCAGAGTTCACTGGGAAATAGCCCAAGGCGGGTCTACTAGGAGGAGTGGTTTTGACTGTGAAACATCACTAAGTTAAGTAGTGGTCAGGGCTGATGGGGAATATCTAGGTGGCTTTCATCAAATGTCTTGTTAGACAAAATAAATGTAAGAGAGTATACATTTGATTATATCTAGTATACATATCAGTAAGGTCAGTAAGTAGTGAATATGGTCATGACCCAGTGCACAGCCAGTTATCAGCACACAGGGAGTAGATAGGAACAGCTACCTACTGTGAAAGGAGTAGAGATAAGTGTGTTGTTGGAGCATGTTGCCCTTGAGCCAGAGAGACAGTACTTTGAGGCTAGGGAGAGATGTGATTTTAGAACTTGATGTGGTTTTCGAATTGGGGTTCAGGCACAGGCAACGAAGCAGAGGCTGTTAGAATTAGGGTCCAAGCACAAGCACCCAAGCACCCCATCAACATTTTCTTTGTGATTCACCTTCACAAGTCACTTCACTTTTATATTCCTCATGCAATTCCTTAGGACTTACTACTAAGTCATCAATTGCCATCAGGGTGCTGGGTGGAGGGAGTTTCTAGCCTGGGAATTCCAAATACTGATGCAACCACAGAGTATTCACTTAAAACATAAAATATTTGAACTTTTCCTTCTATATCCTTCCTCTTCAAGACCTTCTAGACTCTAAAATCTACAGTATGGCTTTATAAGTATGCAAGGTAGGTTCTCTATGAAAGATTCCTGGAAGCCCATGGAGCAGAATTACGTAGGATGATAAGTTATGGATAGATTGTGTTCTGCATCATAGGACAGAGTATTGCCCAGGATGAAATCACAGATATGTCAATGTAACAAAATACTAGTTTATGTATATATGAGGTATGCACATATATCTTTAAATAAGCTCCCTATATGGGTGTTTATTCAACTCAATAGATCTAAATTATATATTGCAACAATTTCTAAATAATCTCCTGTAATTAATAACTGCATTGTTAGGTCCTCAACAAAGTGATGAAAAAATCAATTTATTCTTTTTTTGCCCTGCTATGCCCGTCTTTGACCTTTTCTCCAGCAGCTCTCAAATCACTCAGAGGCTACAGTAGCTTGAAGGGCAAATACTGATGTTTAGGTCACTTTGGAGATTAACAAAGGCCTAGTTCACAGTGAGTTGCATGTATCTGCCTCTCTCTTCTTAGCCAGGAACTAGCAGGGATCTCCAGCTGGAAGGGTAGAACCTACCCAGGGATACCCAGAGACAATCACAGGAATGATTGTGCAGTTGGGTACTGCCTTCTGTGGCTTCCTATTGCCTCTAGTAAAAAATAAAAAATTAAACTCCCCAAACTGGTATGTAAAGCCCATCACAGTCTGGCTCTAGCCTTACTTTGTATTTCTCCCCTTCATACTCTCTATATTACATCCACAAAGTATTAACTATTCTCTCACTTCCATGAATTCATATGAGCCATATGGAGCAGCTAGGAGGATAGAGTGTTGCATCCAGAGTCAGGAAGTCTCATCTTCGAGTTCAGATCTGGCCTGAAGACCCTTACTAGCTGTGTGACCCTGGACAAGTCACTTAACCCTTTTTGCCTCAGTTTCCTCATGTATGAAATGAGCTGGAGAAGGAAATGGCAAACCACTCCAATATCTTTGCCAAGAAAACCCCAAATGGGGTCATGAAGAGTCAGACACAACCGAAAAATGACTGAACGACAATCGATAACCTGTGTGTGCTGTTGGTGTAGGGTAAAGAGTTACTCATGGCTCTAAAATCATAGGCTATAGGTTCAAATCCTATCTCTGACTACTTCAGTGACCTTGGGAAAATCATTTAATGTCACTGGGACTTTACAGCATCATTTGTAAAGTTAGGGGGTTGGACAAGATAGCCACTAAGGTCCTTTCCAGCTCTAGAGCTGATACAGTTTCTCCTCATTCGACCTTTCCTTATCTTCCCTCAAGACTTACCTCAGATGTGTGAACCTTTCTCTGACATCCCAATTGATATCTCCCAGATTTTCTTGCTCTCTCCCTCCCCAAATTACTTATCTAGGTGCATGTTGTAGCACCTCATAGAAGGTGAGGTCCTTGAAGAAAGAGATGGTGTATCAGTAATTAAGGTGGGACTTTCTTTTACTGTTTTCCCTTTTAGCACTATTTAATGTTGGTGAGTCCACCTTTGTTTCTTTGATTAAATTGGAAGTCTTTGATGACCTCCTTGCCTCAAGGGAAAGCCTAGTTTACATGGGTTTGAGTCACATATTTGTGACACCAGAAGCTTTTAGGTCACATGGGTTTGAGTTGCATGTTTGTGATGCTTTTAGGTCACATGGGTTTAAGTCGCATGTTAGTGATGCCCTTTGACCCTGAACAGAATATATAAATTCAAGAGGTTGGCATTTTTCCTTGGGGCTCTCAGTCACTGAAAGAGTAGCGTGGGACTCTGGGCAGCCATTTTAAGAGCCCCTGGCTTGTATACCCAGTTGTTGATGCTTTCTTGGCAACTATGAATTGTGATTTGGTCTGTTTATACTGTGTATGTTTGTAATTTGTACTTGCTCTGAAGTTCGGGGTGCTGGCTTTTCCTTCTGAACTAAGTGAATGATATTTGTATGTTGGACTAAAGTAAGATTATTAACCCCTTAACGTTACTTTCTTTAGTAAAGCGGATCAAAGAACCTGTGTTAGTGGTCTTCTGTGTGCTGGTTGTTGTTGGTTTTACACAGCCAGATAGCTGCTAGCAAGATTGCTGCTACAGATGGTTTCAGTTTTGTCATTGTCTTTGGGGGGCCTAGCACAGTATTCCCTTAATAAATGATCTGAACTGAGTACACCACTTAGCTTCCTACCCAGGGCTGCTATTTTGATTGTCTCCGTTCTAATTTCTAGGTGTGTCCCAATGTGCTATTTTGCCTAAGAGATTTCTTGTTCTATTTCCTTGATTCTGGAAAGAGTTTGGAATTAGAAGGCTTGTGTTCTTGCTCTTGCTGGGGCTGTTAGGTAAGTCATTTCATCTATTTAGATCTCAGTTTCTTCCTCTCTTAAATAAGGGGCCTGGACTTCAGGTGGCACAGTGGATGGAGTGCTGGACCAGGAGTCGGGAAGACCCTAGTTCAAATCTGACCTCAGACACTTGCTAGCTGTGTGATTCTGAACAAGTTACTTAACCCCTGTCTGCCTGCCTTTTCTAAAATGGGAATAGTAACAGTACCTACCTCCCAGGGATTTTGTGAAGAGCAAATGAGATATTTGTAAAATGTTTAAGATGGTGCTTGGTACATGTTTTAACAATCTGGCTAGCAGCTTCTGTGGGGGTATAAGATGCACCCACAGCCAGCACCCAGAAAGCTGCCAACAGCACAGGTTCTTCTGATCTGCTTAATTAAGGAAAGCAAGGTGAAGGGGTTGACAAGCTTACTTTTAATTCAGCATACCAATCATATCATTCAGTTAGTTCAGGGGAAAAAGCCAGCACCCTGAACTTCAAAACAAAATGCAAACAAATCACAAACATCAACAGACAGACTTTGTCTGATTCAAATCCCAACACATAGTTACCAGAGTTCACAAAGTCTCAGCATCCAGGTTTACAAGCTGGGGGGCTCCTTAGCTACAGCTGCCTGGAGTCTCCTCATCAACACCATCTCCAGAGCCCGGCACCAATGGCTCTGTCCTCCCTTCTTATAGGGCTTCAGACATCAAACGTCATCTGAATCACCAGAGCTGGTGATTGGTTCTTGAGTTGGCCCCTCCCCTTAGGACCCTGGGAGGTTCACATCCACATGGATTAGGTTAACACCTAATGGGGTTTGGGCCTGGGGCTTAGCACCTAGTAAGGCTCACTGAATTACTCAAAGAAAACAAAGGCCATTTTGCTTATCAACACAGTACATAGTAGGTGTCTAATAAATGCTTGTTTCCTTTCCCTTTGTCCCCTTCTCACATGGCAGTTTGACAAATAAAGCATGTGTGTGTGTGTGTGTGTGTGTGTGTGTGTTCCTTTGGAGATGGAGCTGTGGAGGTATGGAAGACTCCAATCTCTAAATGTGGCATAGTGGATAGAGCGCTGGGCCTGGAGTCAGGAAGACCTGAAGTCAAATCTAGCTTCAGACGCTTAATAGCTACATGACCCTGGGAAAGTCACTGAACCCTGTTTGCCTCAGGTTCCTCATCTATAAAATGAGCTGGAGAAGGAAATGGCAAACCACTCCAGTATCTTTGCCAAGAAAACCCCAAATGGAATCAGGAAGAGTCAGACACCACTAAACAACAAAAATTTGCAACTCTTCCTTATGAGGTAGTTGAAGCTTCAGCAGAATTTCACCTTTTGTTTTCCAGAGACATTGAAAGCCTCTTGATTTTCTAAATGAAGATTTCATCCTTGTCTTCTACCAATGTTTAAATGAAGGCAATTCCTTCTAATACCATTATTTCTCTGATCAAAAAGGCTCTTAAAGATTCTGGTTAGAAAGAAGAACCAGCTGTAGTAACTCTAATCCTTGATTTTGCTGGGGGGATTACAACTAGATTCAATTATTTCTTATTTAGAGAGTGTTTTAATTCCTCTAGGATTTTCTACAAATTTCAGAGGCAGCCTTCTTAGGAGAGCAAATTTAAAATGACATCTTATTTATATATGTACTACAATAGGATCTTGTCCCAGTTTATTAAATAATAGAGAATTCAATTCAGTTGTGGCTGAGAAAAACAGATAACCTTCCATTTATGTTACGATTCTGTCTCTTTGTGTTGCTATAATACATATCATCTATTTCCTTTTCACTAGTTCTTGTGATTTTAGAGTTGTTCTGATACCTATATAAATGTAGTCTCCAGAAAGACACGAATAACTTGGCTCCCTTATGGCTTTGTGTTTGTCCTTCATTCTCGAAAAGGACCATGACATCAGGGAAATGATGACATGACTTGCAGTTGACTTTGATTTGAGTGAGGGAGGGCTGTACAAGGTCACCAGCCTCACTTTCTCCTCCAGAGCCATCTGGGTCCAGTGGCATGATATTCATCAGGATGACTGGAGAGGGCCCAGGATGCAATGGGAGACCCTGACCCTTTCAGGCTAAGGCTATTTCTTGTACTCATTTTGAGTGAGGTAAAGCCCATTCAGTGAATAGGCCTCCTTAAGAAGTTAATCAAGGGATGGTCCCTTTAATCACAAACTCAAAAAAAAAAATCAAACTGGGAGAGGAAGACTCTCAGGGTTCCTGGCCAAAGGAGAAATAGTTACTATTTTGTATTTACATTCACTCTGTGCTTGGAGGACAGGGATCTACTGTCCAATCTATGAGCTCCGGGGTGAGGTGGGTATGACCCCTCAGAAGTAGGTCCCAGGAAAATGGCTATTTATTTAATTTTTATCCTTTTTATTGACAAGAGATTACTTCCTGTGTCTTATGTGGTGGGATATATTGGTAATTTTATTTGGAACAATCTATTTGTTTCCTGGTTTTGTTTTAATTTAATTTTAATCTGCTTTCAATATTATCCATTATATGTTAATTAGAAGAGATAGAGGAGAAAGACAATACTGCAAACAGATTTAACTAAAGAAAAATGAAACAAAATTAGCATAAACTAAAGCAATAATCAGGATCATGAAAGAGTCTGGCAGGAAAACCACATAATTCAAAAGAAGGGATGTTAAAAGAGGATCATTTTCCTTAAATGTAGACTATATTGCATCTAAGATCCTTTCTGGTTCCAAGTCTATGGTCCATGTCATCAATATTAAGATTTTTCTAAACTTAATAATAGTTTCTGAATATTACCAGTAGTTATAATGATATCATATAAATAACAGATCTAAGAGTCAGTGAGCTACCTGGGAGAAATATTGACAAGAAATAGGGCGAAAACATTTATTCAGACCAGGAATAATATACTGTCAATTCAAAAACTTATACCAAGTATGTTATTATTTTGTGTCATTTAAAAATGTAAACATCAGCATTAGGTACAATCTTTCATGCTCATCAATTAGCTCCCTGAAATTTAATTCTAAACCCTTTTAAAAATAGGAATTCAATTTTACGTGTAGGCTACAGTTCTAATTATTGTGTTTGAGTATTTGATTGTGCCAGTCTATCCCATTAATATAGTATGTTTTTTAGAAGAAGCAATAATTCATAGGATTTAGTGGTATGGGTTGGGGCAGGGGTGACATGTGTCCAAAGTGTTCCTATTATGGTATGTCTCAATGTGGAAGATTCTAGGCAGTTGCATTTGGGAAGCTGACATATAATTGGAATGTCATGTAAAGAATCTTAGAGCCTTAGATAGAGTAAGAGGCATGTGTAGACAGATATTCTATAACCGGTTTCAGTTGTCTAACCACTTTTTGAAGAGGAGGCTTTTTGACTGGTTGTAGATGCATTTAAAAATCCTGTTGGCTTCAGTTCTGGAGCTTGGCAAGTGGTGAAGGAAGTGTGGCCTATGCCCTTTTGAGTTTGAAAGGTCCAAAGGGCTCCCTGGCATCCTATCATTCCAGTCGGAGTTTTGTAGCTGGTGCAGCATCAGAGCTCTGAGGAGCAAGGAGCTACTTTTGGGAGTGACCTTCAAGGACAGGTGGCTGAGAAATGGGCTCATTTGGCAGTCATGCTGTGTCTGGACATGAACTTGATGGGGCCACTGCTAAGTAGGAACTGAACTAAATTGTGGGCCCTATTTTTCCTCCCCTCTACCCTTACTCATTCCCTATGGTCTTCTCACCATGGAACATCCCTCTGCCCACATATCCCCTCTTCTCCCATTGGTGAGTTCTGCCTGGAACCTCCATTTTGAGAAGCCCAGGACAGCCAACCTGTATTACTCTCCCAGCTCTGCTTTTGACTCTCTAGAATAGACTTTTCCTTCATGCTCCTGTGTGGTGTCCATAGTCTTTTCAGCTTCCCTCATGTATTATCGTCCTGTGTTAGAGTGTAAGCTCTTTGAGGGCAAGAACTGTCTTTCTTCTTGCTTGTGTTTGTATCCCAAGCACTTGGCACAGTGCTTGGCATGTAGTAAATACTTAATAAATGCTAGCTGATGAGACTTGGCTGGAATGAGGTAGTACAGGGTGTTCCTAAAGTCTGGACACCGGCAAAAATGCATATTTTCAAGAAATGAAATGAATGAAATTTTCAACAACATTATATTTAATTGGAATTTTAACAAATAACATCTCCAATAGGATTTCCATCATTTGTGATGCAAAGGTTGCAAGATTCACGTGAACTCGATGCAATAACTCCACATTGCTGTCCATTGCCTATGTGTCCAGACTTTAGGAACACCCTGTATAAGGGGGGGTTATGCTACTGAGGTATTGGGGAGAAATGTTGCTATATTTGTTCTTGCTATATCTCTAATGTAAATATTTCTTTATAGAAGCTACCTAAAGTACCAAAGTGACATTTTACTTTGTAAAATCTATAAGAATATGAGTCATTCCCCAACTGATAAATGGTCAAAGGATATGAACAGGCAGTTTTCCAATGAAGAAGTCCAAACAATTTATAGTCATATGAAAAAATGCTCTAAATTATTATTGATTAGAGAAAAGTAAATTAAAACAACCTTGAGACATCATTTTATACATATCAGACTGGCTAAAATGATTGAAGGAGAATGGCGATAAATGTTGGAGGGGGTATGGAAAAATTAGGATGCTAATTCATTGTTGGTGGAATTGTGACCTGATCGAACCATTTTGGAAAGCAATCTGGAATTACACCCAAAGAGTTATTAAACTGCCTTTGCCCTTTAACCCAGCAATACCACTGCTAGGTCTAATTCTAAAGATGATTAGGGGAAAAAGAAAATAACCTGTATATTCTAAAATATTTATAGCAGTTTTCTTTGTGGTGGCAAAGAACTGGAAATTGCAGGGATTCCCATCAATTGGGGAATGACTGAACAATTTGTGGTATAGGATTGTGATGAAATACTATTGTGCTATAAGAAATGAGGATCCCAGTAATCTTAGAAAAACATGGATAGACTTGTATGAAACAACAAAGAGCAAAATGAGCAGAACCAGGAGAACATTGTATACAGTAATAGCGATATTGTTTTAAGAATGGCTTTGAGGGACTAAGTCATTTTGACTGTTATAAATACCCAAATTAACTACAAAGGACAGATGAAGCAAGACACTTTTCCATACCCAGAGAAAGAACTGGTAAGTAGAAGTATGAACAGAATGATTCTGCAAACATATACATATTTATGTCTAATGGTAGCCATCTCTAGGGTGGGAGGGGGGAGGGAAAAAGCCATAAGGGAGCCAAGTTATTTGTGTCTTTCTGGAGACTACATTTATATAGGTATCAGAACAACTCTAAAATCACAAGAAATAGAGAAAAGGAAATATATTTAAAAGGAATGGCAGGCCAGATTTGTAGTTTCACGTACAGTCATCTTCTTTATTATATTATGTCATGGAAATGTTTGTTTTATTAAAAATAAAAAAAATTTAAAAGAAAATAAAAGCTACCTGATGTTAAGTGATCAAATGAAACTGGTTTCTATTAGTCACTGGCACCCAATAGAGAACACAATCAGTGGGGGGCTACAGACAATGTCAGAGAAAAGAGACACACAAAACTCCTAACACATGTAACAGACCTGGGCAGAAGAGAGTAAGGTCAGAGTCAACCATTTTATCTGTATAAAACACAAGAGAAATCACCTGGGATTCATTGAATTGAAAACAAATTGAACAAACCTAATTTTCTTTGTCTTCTCTTTAGAAATATCCTGATTGTTTTTTTCAAAGCTGAGAGTTTTATTGTCTTAATATCAATCAATCAGCAAGTATTTATTAAGCACTGTGTGCCGTGTGCTATACTAATCATTGGGAATACAAAGGAATGGTGTAAGTTCAGAATCATAGGATTGTGAGCATAGGTAAGAAAATTCAGGGAATAATAACTCACATTTTGATAGAACTTTCAGGTTTATAAGGTGCTTTTCTTACCATCCAGGGAAGAAGATAATGTCAGTTTTATGGTCCCAAGGTGTAGTGCATATAGACCTTGTAGTCCAGAAGGACTGGGTTCAATCCCTCCTCAGATACTGACAAATAGTGGGATCCTATGCAAGTCATTTAATTTCTTTAAACCTCAGTTTATGTCTGTAAAATGGGTTTAATCATAACACCTGCCTCACATGATTCTTTTGAAGGTAAGTTGAGTTATCATTATTATTTTTTCCATTTTTATATAGAGAGAAATTAGGATTTAAAGAGGTTAAATGACAACTAAGGTCACACAGTAAGTGTTAGAGCTAAGATTTGAACCTAGGTCTCTTTACTCTCTGTCAATTCAATTTAATCATCTCTTGAACTCTATGAGGTACTTGGGATAGAAAGAAGAAAAGAAAACAGTCCCTTCCCTTGGGAAGCTTTCATTCTACTGAGGAAATATAGAAATGACATTGTTAGAACAGTGAACAATGTATATAAAGGTAGGAGATGCAGTAGCATGTATGAGCACTAGTACGTAGGCCAATGTGGCTCCCCTGTGAGGGGGAGTCATGTGAGATAAGTCAGGGAGCCAGTTGGGGAAGGCTTTTACCATATTTCCCCATGTATAAGATGCACCCTTTTTTGAAAAATTTGGGGTCTAAAAACTGGGTGCGTCTTATACAGTGGTTGTAAATTTTTTTACTTGCATTTCCCACTTTTTCTCGCTTGTTGTCCTCGTGCTCATTGTTTTGCATTTGTTACTGGTATATTAGGTTACGTTTTGCCACACTCTGCCCAGAAATGTCTCAGAAAAGATTTTTGTACAGTGCTGAATTCAAGTTAAAAGTGATCCAGTTTGCAAAAGTGAACGGAAATCGTGCTGCTGAATGTAAGTTTGGTCCTCCTCCAACTGAGAAAACAATTTGAGACTGGCTATGGGAAGAAGAAACCCTACTGAAAACGCCACAGCAGAAGAAGGCCATGAGAGGCAAGTCAGCAAAATGGCCTGACTTAGAGAGGGAATTGAAGATATGGATCGAAGAGCAAAGGGCAATTGGAATTCCTGTGTCCACAAAGATGGTTCAGCATGAGGCCAGAAGAATTGCTGATGAAAAAGAAGTTACTGATTTCAAAGGAGGACACAATTAGTGCTTCAGGTTCATGAAATGAAATGGACTCAGGATGTGTACATGCACCAGACTTGCCCAAAAGATGCCTGAAAGCTATGAGCAGATGAATAAAACTTGAGTTCAATAACTTTATGTAATACATTTTTTTTCAAATTCAAAATTAAGGTGCATCTTATACATGGGGAAATATGGTATTTTTCTTTTTCTTTTCTTTTTTTTTTTTGCTTTTATGAAGGTTTTGTTGATGCCTTTTTCCTGTTACACCAAATTATTTAGTATACCTCTCTTCTCCAATTAACCCTTCTTTTTACTAATTTGTTTATTTTTAGTTTTCAACATTCATTTCCACAAGATTTTGAGTTCCAAATTTTTTCTCCATCTCTCCCCTCCCCCCACCCCAAGATGCATTCTGATTACCTCTTTCCCCAGTCTGCCTTCCCTTCTATCACCCTAGCTCTTATCCCCTTCCCCCTTACTTTCTCGTAGAGCAAGATAGGTTTCTGTACCCCATTGCCCGTATATCTTATTTCCCAATTGCCTGTAAAAACAATTTTTAACGTTCACTTTTTAAAACTTTGAGTTCTAAATTCTCTTCCTTTTCCCCTCCCCATCCACCTTTATTGAGAAGGCAAGCAATTCAATATAGGTTATATGTGTGTAGTTATGCAAAACACTCTACAACGGTCATGTTTTGAAAGACTAACTGTATTTCCCTCCATCCTATCCTGCCCCCCATTTAGGCTCTTATTTTCTTATTGGAAGAGGTTGCATTTTATCCTAGGAGCATTGGGAGACACTGCACTTTTTAAGGAGAGGAATGAATTCATCAGGTGTGTGCTTTAGAAAGATAATTTTGGTAGGTGTGTGGAGAATGGATTGTAGAGAGAAAAGAGTGAAAGTGGGGACACTACTTACAATAGGAGACAATTGCATGTGAGACATGATGAGGGTCCAAGTCACAAGTGAGTAGAGAGAAAAAGATGAACCAAAGAGTGTTGTAGTGGTAGAGTCAACAAGACTTACATTTGATTGGCTGTGGAGGGAGGAATGAAGTGTTGAGAGTTGAAGATAACTCAGAGGTAGCAAATCTGGATGACTGGAAGGATAATGTTGTTTTCTACAAAAATCAGGAAGTTAGGAAGAGAAGGAGAATATTGAGTGAGGACCAATCATTCATCAACAAGCATATTTAAGTATAATTTATTTTGTTCCAGGTGCTGTGCTAGGTGCTAGGGACAAATACAGATGTGAGACAGTCTCTGCCAGACTGGAAAGATACTGAATTCCCTTTTATACATGTTGAGTTTGAGATAACTATGAGATATCCCAGGTGGCAATACCCAGCGGAATGAGGAGGGGACCAAGGGAAGAAAGAGCAAAGATACATGGAATTGAGAATCATTGGAAACATAAGGACGTGACCAGATCTCTGGAAGGATGAGATCTATTCAGCTGGTGAAAGGGAGTACAGGCAGGCCTCAGGTGAGAGACAGCTTCAACATAAGTAAAAAGGCACAGCAGATAGAGTGCTGGGCCTAGAGTCAGGAACACTCATTTTCCTGAGTTTAAATCCGGCCTCAAACACTTACTAGCTGTGTGACTCTGGGCAAGTCACTTAATCCTGTTTGCCTCAGTTTCCTCATATGTAAAATGAGCTGGGAAAGGAAATAGCAAACTGCTCTAGTATCTTTGCCAAGAAAATCCCAAATGGGCTCCTAAAGAGTCAGATGTGACTGAAATAAACAAAAGAACAACAAAGGAAGGACAGCAATAATCCTGCAAAAGGCAGCCCTCACAACTGGTACCCAGGTTATGCCAGGTTTCCTTCCTTCCTCCTAGTTTGATGAGAAAACACCTGGATCATATCATAGACTGAGGCTTCTCAGTAATGCAGATGAGGGACAGGTATTGTATTGGGGAAAAGGCTCTCCTCCTGGCTCTTAAATTTAAAAAAAAAAATAATGAACTTAATCAGGAAACAAACATTTCAACATACAGAGAAAACAACAACAAAAAAGGGGATTGTATATGAAACTGTGAACTTTTTTGTACAGTTTCTCGTTTTCTTCCTAACACATACAGCTTGTTTTTTTTTTTTAAATCAAATTTAACACGGGAATTCCAACACTGTCCTGCTTATCTGTGTCCCCTTCTAAACTTCCTCTTACTCTCTTGTTTATTTTTTGTAATGATTTATTGACATTCTTTTCTTCCTGTTTTTTTTTTAATCATCAGTATTGCTCCCAAATTCTCTCACACAGAAAAAGCCAACAATAAAAGCCCTCCATTGGAACAAATAAATATAGTCACACAAAACAAATCCCCAGATTAGTTGTATCCGAAAAACATATATCTTGTTCTCTGATTCTAGTTCATCACCAATCTGCTAGGAGATGGGATGCATGATTCATTGTTAATCCTTTGGAGTCATAATTGGGCATTATGCTGATTACAATTCTTAAGTGCAAAAAAAGGACTGCTATAAATACTTTTGTACATATGAGTCCTTGACTTCTTTTTCTGTTCTCTTTGGAGAATAAGTCCACTAGTAGTACTGCTGAGTCAAAGGGTATCCTCATTTTAGTGATATTTTGGGTATGGTTTCAAATTACTTTCCAGAATGGTTGGACTTCTTCACAACTTCATGAGCAGCAGTCTAGTATCCCTGTCTTCCCACTGCCTCTCAAATAATCATCATTTTCCCTTTTTAGAATCTTTGTCAATCTGTGGTGGAACCTTTTGCCAATCTGGGATAGAATGTCAGAGTTGTTTTAATTAATGTTGTATCATTATAAGTGATTTGGATAATTTTTATGTGGTTGTTGAAAACCTGCCTTTTTTCTTTTGAAAACTGCTAGTTCATATTTTTGGGCCATTTGTCTATTAAGGAATGGCTCTTATTTTTATATATTTGTATCAATTCCCTAAGTGTATTAGATATTAGATCTTTGTCAAAGAAATCTGCTAAGATTCTCCCCCTCCCACCCTCACTTAACTGTTTTCCTTCTAATTCTCACTGCATTGATTTTATTTATGCGAAATCTTTTCAGTTTTATGTTAATGTAACCTGGCTTCTACACAAACCTGAGGAATTTTTCATGTTGCTATACATATGTAGAGGGAGTGACTCCTGATAGGTGAATCAAAGGCTGTGTAGGATGCTTTTTTGGAAATAGAGGCAGAGGTTAAGTGACAGCTAGTGTGTCTGAGGTTAGATTTGAATTCAGTTTTTCCTGACTCCAGGCCCAGTGCTTTATCCACCGTGCTACCTAGCTGTCCATTAGATTCTAAACATCTCATTATTGTTTTTTACCTTCCAGCTGCTTAAATGTATTTACTTCTTTTAGTTTTCTTTTGACAACTTTATTTTAAACTGAGTTTCTACTCAGTTCTCTTCTTTCTATGAGGAATGATCTAAAAAAATTCTAGTCTATTAAAAGTTTATTTTCCTGCATACCACTGTGAGTTATTTATAGTGGTTGCCTTTTGGAATGTTGTATTCCAAGATTTCTTCTCATTTTAAATATTTGCACCATGGACTTGGGTGATCCTGACTTTGTTTCTTTGGACTTGAACTTTTTCTTTCAGAATGATTGTAGTATTTTTCTTTAACTTAGAATCTCTGGCTTTTGGCCATGGTATTCCTGGGTGTTTTCAATTTGAGGTTTGTTTCAGGAGGTGACTGGTAGATTTTTTTCCTATTTTCATTTCCCCCTCTGGTTCTAATAGCTACGCAAAGTTTTCTTTTTATGATTTCTTGAAATACAGTGTCCAGGTTTTTTGTTTGATTATGATTTTCAGGGAGTTTTATGATTCTTAAATTATCTTTCCTTGACCTATTTTCCAAGTCAGTTGTTTTTGATATTCAATACTCTATGTTTTCTTTTTTAAAAAAGAAATCTTTTACTGATGGAGTCTGAGTACAGATCAAAGCATACTTTTTTAACTTTATTTTTCCTGAGTCTTTTTTTGGTTGGTTTTCTTTTATAGCCTGACTAATATGGAAATATGTTTTGCATGACTACGCATGTATAACCTATATAAAATTGCTTGCCTTCTCAATGATGGAGATGGGGAGAGAAGGAGAGAATTTGGAATTCAGCATTTTAAAAATGAATGTTGAGAATTGTTTCTCCATGTAATTGTTTTTACATGTAATTAAAATAAAATACTAAATAAATAATTTTTAAAATAAATTTTTTGATTTCATTTTTCTATTTTTGGTTGTCTCATAAAGGCACTGAGTTCTGTTTTGTTTGTTCTCATTTTCAGGGAGCTGACTTCAGGAAAGATTTTTCTACCTATGTTCTTTCCAAATCTTTCCTCAAATGCTCTGGCATGCCACATTGCCATCTTAAGCATACTTCCCCAATATCTGGCACTTTTGATTGCTCTCTCACCTCTGAGGTCAAAGCCAAGGAAACTCTAATTAGCTATATTATATGTGGTATAAAACCTTCTAAGGGAGTAAGATTACAAGTATAAGATATTCCAGAAAAGTGAAAGGAGACAGGTGTTTTCAGGCTCAGGGGAGGGTGTTTGGTCTAGAGCAGATATAGTTTGCAACAAGACGAGCTAAGTCTAAAACCTTAAGTTCTTTGGACTCTCAGACTTCCCAATTAGGTAAATAGTCTATGAACTCAAGTAGGCTTAATTCGCCAAGAATAGAAAACAAAGTAATTCTAATTCATTAAGGCAGGGATTCTTAAGTTGGGGGTTCATGAATTTGTCTTAAAGATATTTTGATAATTATTTTTAAATATAATTTTCCTTTGTAATCCTATTTATTTTATGCATTTAAAAATAAGGGGTCCATAGGTTTCACCCCACTGCCAAAAGAATCCCATGACACTAAAGAGGTGAAGATATCATGTGTTAAAGTCATATTGTGGTAAGTCAGTGGTAAGACTAAGAATAAGACAGCCCATGTTCTTCATTGATATTCTCAGTGTCAAGAGAAAGTGAGAAAATTCCCTCCACTCCTCCCAACACATTGGGTGGAACCTCAGTCGTAAATTTATGGAAGAACAGGAGCAAAAGTCTTCTCAGGTTTCCCTGAGATGGACCCTTTCATGATTTCTAACAAACAATAGTATTCTATTATAGGACGGGCAGGCATGGATGGGTTGCAGTCTGCCTCTTTAGAGGTACTATCTTATATCAATGAGGTCATCAATTCATTTTGATTATTTGGATTGTAGAATTTAGCTTAGTCTCAATTTAACCTTGTTCTGTGCATGAGAAAAATGGGCAATTTTTTGTTATCTTGATAACGGGAAAACGATGATGGAAGACATAACTACTCTAGTGGTAGCTAGGGTACCTAGTGGATAGTGTGCAGGCCATAGAGTCAGGAAAACTCCTCTTCCTGAGTTCAAATCTGACCTCAGACACTAACTAGTTGTGTGACCCTGGGCAAGTCACTTAACCCTGTTTGTCTCAGTTTTCTCATCTGTAAAATGAAGTGGAGAAGGAAATGGCAAACCATTACAATATCTTCACCAAGAAAACCCCGAAAGGGGTTACAGAGTCTGACAAGATCGAAAGATGACTAAACAACAATAACTTACCCTGGTGTCATAATATGCTACCAGAGCAAATTATTTCTGAAAAAGCCCTGAGAACACATTTGCAGATTATGTCTCCTGCTGCTAGAGCGAGCACCATATTTTCCACCAAACTTTCACCAAATATACTTCAGTTTATTAGTGTCAGAACTGCCTGATCATTTTCCCACAGGGCTATTATAAACAACCACTGCAGTAATAAATTATGCAAAGCATTTTTACATGATGCATCTACAAACAATAGCTTAGAGGTGGGGAGAAGGTAAAGGGAAGCAGTTTTGCTTATGGAAACATCTTAAACCAGAATAATCAAAGTTAATGAAGAGTATATAGTTTAACACACTAGATGAATTTAATTATTTAGTTGAATTATTTTACTTTAACAAACTAAAAAGAATAAACTTGTAAACTAAAAAGGATATACAGTAAGGATTTTTTTCCAAGCTAAGATGCAGTATAAATGATTTTCAAATTTTTTTTTTTTTGCTATGCAAAATGATTATGATGAAATGTGTCCGGGACAGCCCACAAACATAGGTGTATGGGACAGAATCTTTAAATAATAGGAGAGACATCTTTAGAGAAACAAAGTAAATTTATTCTACAAACCTTTGTATGGGAGACATAAACAAAGTAAATTTATTCTACAAACCTTGCAAGACTTGGGCACACCTCCATAAGGGAGGAGGCGAGGTAAAAGGGAACCTGCCTTAATTTATACTCTTAATGAAGAAGATTCCCACCCACCTCTATCCCTTCTCACCATTGGCTAGGTTGGGTGGGCTTACAGTCTAGGCGCAAAAACTACACAGAGGACCAAGATTGATCCGGTTCGTTCAGGTTTTTCTCAACTGCCAAGGTGGCATCGGAAAGTCTAGGGGGAGAAATGGGATGGGGGAAGGAGAGACCCTTCCCAGAGCAGAGAACAAATAGCTCACAGGAAGTTCGTTATCATCTTCTAACATCTGAGAGAGAGGGGGGGAAGGGCATGCCTTCACAAAATTACAAGGCCAAATCCCCAAACCTCTCCATTAGACATACCCTGTGAAGTCTTCACAATTATCCAACCCACACATAGGGCTTCTAAAAAAGTATGATCATTTGAGTAATTTTCTGCTGTTATCAAGCACGCAATGGAGGCTAGAGAGTTTATTTCTCCTCCCAAGGCTATCTTGGGGTCCATCAAGTTTTTCCTCCATTTTAGTGGTATCCCTCCACCTTGGTGTCCTTTTTTCTATAATTCCTGCAAATCCCCATTTAAAATTTTTAAAAAAGGAACTTTCCCAAGATCCCACTGTGTAAAAAAAAACAAAAAACAAAAGGGAATTACAAGTTATGCCATGCTAAGCCTGGGTTAACATTTCCCATTTGCCTCTTTTGAAACTCCTCTTAATTCCAGCCAGAGTCCATTTTCTTTGGCCTTTTTGAACTATGAAGAAGGAACAATTGCTATTTTTCCCCTCTGTTTGAGTTCTCCAGGCCTTATGCCCTCCTCTACAGGCCAGACTGAACTCTAGTAAGTTTCTAATAATAAAGGTCACAGGAATCTCCATGAGCTAGTTTACTTCTTTCCTAAATTTTCAGCGCAGGACAAACATCCAAGAGTGGCTTCTTTGCCCTCTTCAGCGCCTTCAACTCTCCTGCTTAATCATTCCTAACCTTTCATAAAATTTCCGAGCTTTTCCAATCTAACTACACAGTTTCATATATAACCTCCTCAAGCTCTTTACACTTGGTTTAGAAGAAAAGTTTCCTCTTTTCTTCTCATTTTTCCTGGCCAGTCATGCCATAAATTCAAAAAGTTATTGTTTAACTTTCATTGTGTGCAAAACACCTTATAGAAGTGTTGAGGGGAAATCCAGGGCAAACAAGTTACTGTTCTTGTCCTCAAGCAATTTACAGCCTAATAGAGCAGTTTAGGATAGAAAATGAGGTCTGGACTGGATTTGAGATTTAACTGGTATTCAGTTATGCCCGACTATTCATGACCTGATTTGGGGTTTTCTAGAGTGGTTTGCCATTTCCTTTTCTAGCTCTTTTATCGATGATGAAAATGAGGCAAACAGGGTTAAGTGATTAGCAAAGGGTCACACACCTAGTAAGTGTCTAAGGCCAGATTTGAACTCCGGGAGAAGAATCTTCCTGCTTCCAAGCCTGGCACCATATCCACAGCGGCCCCTCGTTCCCCCCTCTCTGCCCCATCACTGGTATAGGGAAACAATGAATGTGGAAATTTCCTCTCCCCATGCAGATCAGCACCTTCTCTACATAATCTTGCAGATTTGCTTAGAACACCGAGATGTAAAGTGATTTTCTCAAGGTCACAAAATTGGTGTGTGTATAGACTTGAACTCAGGTCTTCCTGGCTCCGAGGCCAGGTCTCTATCCAGCACCAAATTGCTGATTAATACAATAACCAATTAGTGGATCAGCAATGCACTGGTGAATAGCACCGTGCTAGCTGCCTCTGGGAATATAGAAGCTGTTTGAAACATAATCCCAGCCCCCGAGGAGTTTATAATATAGCTAGGGAGTGAAGACTAAGGCACGTGAATGATAATAAACAATGGAAGGCTATGTGGTGCTAAATTATGTAGTACAGATAGTAAACTCTTCAGGCATCCAGAGGAAAGCACACCGAGGAGGGCAGGAGGAAACAAAGAGGGCTTCATGGAGGAAGTAGAGTTTGAGCTAGGCCATGAAGGCTAGATGGAGCACGGTTGAGAGAACAGTCTGGGTCAGACAAACAATACAAACAAAAGCTGATTAACGTAGAAATAACCTTGCTCCCTGCTCCCATAATGGCTTATATGCCTTCTTTCTACCCATCTAGACCCAGTTTTACTTGTCTGCAAAGCCATCCTGAAAGATCACAACCCATGTTCATCTCTCTCCTCTCCCTTCCTTTTCCCTTCCTCAACAACTGCTTCTAGATTGATTGATTAAAATAGTTTCCTATCCCTAACCGCTGACAAAATTATGAAGTCTCTCAGACCTCAAGGCTGACATTAGTTATAAATGTTATCCTAGCCAGATGCCATTCTTATTTATGGAACAGAAGAGATCTAGTTCTGAATTTTATTTAGGTATTGGCCTAAGGCATAAATATATAAACAAGGCAAAAATCACTACACATTTGACGAACAACTCATTCAGTTCAACTTGAAAGAAACTGCTTACTTTATGTTTCAACTTACTTTTTTATTCATAAAAATATGTAATGGTAGAGTGACTTTCCATTCATCTTGTATGTAGTTGCAAAAACATTTTCCTATATGTAATGGTTAAAACACTTTTTATTAGAAAAATGTCAACACATTCTCTCTAAAAATGTGTGTAGATATGTACATATACATATATATGTGTGTGCTGTATATATAATACACACACGTATATACATATACATTCTCTCTCTCTCTCTCTCTCTCTCTCTTGTTGTTGAGTCATTTCAGTCCTGACTCTTTGTGACCCCATTGGGATTACCTTGGCAAAGATACTGGAGTGGTTTGTCATTTCCTTCTCCAGCTCATTTTACAGATGAGGAAATGGAGGCAGACAGGGTTAAGTGACTTGCCCAGGGTCCCAGTTTCTGAGGCTAGATTTGAACCTAGGGGAAATGAGTCTTACTGACTTCAGGCCTGGTGCTCTATCCACTGTGCCATCTAGCTACTCCATGTGTATATATGTTTTCATACGAGTATAATATATCCTTACAAATTTCACATGAGAGGATATTCCTCACTGGAAACTCCCTAAAATGATGCCCCCAAAAGAATATGCATACATACATACCTAATTTTCAGCTGCAGAAATGGAAAGAGAGTGTTGTAGAGTGTTATAGGACTAGTTCATACAGGCCCTTGTTACTGGTAAATTAAGTCAACATTTCTGGGCCTCAGTTTCCTATTTTATAAATTGAAGGGCTTGGACTACACCCACTAAAGTCTTTTCCATCTCTAAGATTTAAAGCAATTCATTGTCAGCTGGTTCCTTTTTCAGAGTAGCTGAATATTCGGGAATTGTGAATGAGACCTAGGGGCAGGGAATACTAGTTCCCTTTTTTTGTACTAGGCCAATTTGAAATCACTTGCACATGTTGATTTAACCACTAGGTGGCAAAAAATTCGCATCACCTGTTTAGCAAAACAAATAAACACTAGCTATGTAATTCAATTATCTATTCATTCATTTATGGATTCACACACCCATTAACATTTACTGAGCACATATAGAGTACATGGCACTGTCCAGATGTGATGATGTTTTTATACAGTCAAAGCATTTGGAAATTTGCAGAAGCTCTGTTTGCATCAGCTTCTTAGTTTACATCAGGACTTTTGGGGGAAAAAAAATTAATTTCTTATTTTTTTTCTGCCAAGGATAATGATATTGTCCATCCGAAAAAGGAAAGCTTTTGAGTATTTGCACAGAGGGGAAGGATTCCTCCCCACCCTGTCTTGTAGGTATTGTCATTTCCTATTCCTATGGAGCTTGTATATTTCTTATCAGTATCTACAAACAACCTCCGCTTTGTTGAAAAGAGGTTACCTGAGCTAGCTTTTGTCTGTGGTAGGGCCTTTCAAGCTCTTACCTTCAGTAGGGTCTTTACAACCCTTACATTTAGTGATTCTTTCACCCTCTTGACAGCTTGTCACCTGTGTGCAGGAGCTGGCTCAAATGGATGGTTAAATTTTCAGTATTGGTATTTATACCTATACCTTGGAAAATGGCAAATGATGTAAATCATGGGCTTCATTTATAATTTTGATGATTATCTAGATTTAAGAAAGTGATAGAGAAAATGTGAACAATGTAGATTAAACTTAAAAGTCTCTCTCTCTCTTTCTCTCTCTCTCTCTCTCACACACACACACACACACACTCACACACACACACACACACACACACACACACATGCATGCACTACCCTCAAGAGAAGGCTTTTAAATATTTATCAGCACACCTGCTGCTTGAAACCAACCCTAGCTCCCTAACCTCCTCCCCAGGTGGATGAAGCCATATATTGTTGCCTGTGTATACAGGTGGATTCAGACTCTGAGACTTCTTTTTGTTCTGGCATGACCTCGGTTATCTAGGTCAGATTTCTTTATGATTAAGCTCCCTCCTATGCTTTGATTGTAGTACCTTTGACTCAATCTACCTTATTAACTACATCCCAGACCCCTTGCCTTTCTCGACCTCTGAGATTCCCTGCTCCTTTAGCCTTGACTTCCTGGAAGTCTGGACTCCCAAATGGTGACTCATTAGGCCTTTTGATGTCCATTTTGATTGTGCTTGTCCTTGGCCTCTGCTTAATACCAGACTTCTGGCAACCAGGAAGTATCTAACAGTTGGCTTGATTGCCTCAAGCCATAATAACTCATTGGCATTCTAGGAATGACATCCACTCTTTTATCTTTGTTCTTGTCCTTGCTCTAGTTTCCTACCACCTCAGTCTGACCCTTGACAGAGAGGGTCATGGCTAGCATGGACTGACTTTCTTAGGGGAATCAGAAAGCTTCTTAAGAAATTATACTAGTTGTTAGCCACACAGTCGCTAGCCAATGAATCCATTTCTACCTCAATTCTCTTTTCCTCTGTGATACTCTACAGCACTGCCTTTCCATTTCTACAGCTGAGAATTGGGGAAGTGGTGTATACGTAATCTTTTTTTGGACTGAACCTATGCTTTTATCAGGCTTAGTGGTTTAGTCAAACCTCATGCAAAGTGGTCTGACTAAAATCAGTAACTTCCTCCTCTTCCCCCATAAAAATCTGTCAACATACTTAATCAGTAAAATAACAATTTTTGTAAGTACACTTGACTATCAAAAGTTTGTGCTTGTGTGAATTTTTTATTCCGTCATTTTTTGTATGTGATATGGGCACATCCATATAGTGATGCTGTTGCATTTACCTTAAGGGACTTTTGGTGTTTCTACTAAAATGAGAAAGTCATCCTTAGAAATTCTTGGGCCAATAAAAATTTCAAATCAGGTTAATGTGTGCTATATATCATGAAACCAGTTCAAATTCTTAAAATAGCATTCTTCCCCTCGTAACTTCATAAGAGAGCTTTTGTAATGAACTCATTGAAATGTTTCAAGAAGCATGCCTTTCAAAACGAGAAGTGAAAAGTTGTAAAAAAAAAAAATCTATGTTGAGGTTAATGGCTATGGATTATAATAAGGTATAAGGCCACTGGGTTGTACCATTATTAAGGAGGTTTCCCTCTAGCCTTTGGTGCTTATGTGTCAGAAGCACTTATTCTGTATGAGTTTTAGCATTATTTTTCACCATTCTTTTGCATTAAAAATAAAGAAAATCCAATAAAACATCCATAATCTAGTTTACTCAACTGTCTAATATATTTTCACTTCTAACACCATTTAATGTTGATCTATAAGAAGTGAGATTAATTATGTCAAAATTAACTCTGCTTTTAAT
This sequence comes from Trichosurus vulpecula, assembly GCF_011100635.1. Lineage (NCBI taxonomy): Eukaryota > Metazoa > Chordata > Mammalia > Diprotodontia > Phalangeridae > Trichosurus > Trichosurus vulpecula. The sequence continues at coordinate 354,468,566 of NC_050574.1, forward strand.
ATTTGGTTCAAGTGATATGTTATCTTGTTCAATGTTTCAAAGAATTTGTTGTTTTCTGGTAACTGGGGCTTGATGAATAAATATAGCTCATATTCTTTTAATGTCAGTTTGGAGAGGAGAATGCATGATGTATAGAGGTTTTAATTTAATTTTGGGGGCGGGGTACATTTGAATGAGGAAAGCTGTGGAATGGAAAAAAAGTGACTCCCAAATACTTATGGTTAAAATAAGGAAGTTGAGTTTAAAAAGAGATGTCACTGCTGAGATTAGAATGCCTAGTGGGGGTGGAGAAGGAAAAAAACAAATAAGACTAGAGATCTGAAAGAGCCCTCAGTGGCTATCTAGTCCAATCCCATTTTACTGATGAGAAAACTGAGGCCCAGGAAAGTTAAATAATTTATCCATGTTCACACAGGTAGAACTATATCAGAGACAGGCTTTGAATCCAGGTTATCTGATTTCAGAATCAATGTTCTTTCCTTTGAATAACACTGCTATCCAAGTAGATTGGAGGTTGGGTTTTTTTTTTTAACATGATGAGAATGTTGTATTTGTCTCACTAAAGAAGATCTTGGTGAGTAGGGCCTACTGAGATAAAGGGAAGGTCAATATGGGACCAGATACCGCCCTTATTAGGTGAAAGAAGGGCACATATGTGAAATATGTGATTTATGCATCACTTATTTTCTTATTGGGATACTTGGCATGTAGAAATTAACTCTTGTGAAATCTGGAGTCTGGAAATTCATCCCTTCCCTCATCCCACTCCACTTGGGAATACATGGACATGAACCATGACTAAACAGCCCGAGGCAAAAATTCCAGAAGAGTCAAGAAAAGGTCCTAGGTCTTTATAATCCCTACCTTATCAAGGCGCTGAGAACAAGGGCTTCTGGAAACATGAACTCAGTAAGAAGATAGCCATTGGGTACAGGTTTTGAACAAGAAGAGTTCTCTGTTTAGAAGACAACACCCTTTGGAAGAAGCCTTTGATAGTTGAGGCCCTGGAGAGGGAATCCTGGCAGTCTAGATCACATGGTCCCAGGCTGTTTGGCCTCAAGAGAGGAAGAGGCCCAGACACTTACATAGAACAATGAGGTGAAGGAACTATTTTCAGAAATAAGGGCTGCATCAACCATTGCGAGGGACTAGAGAAAAATAATAATTATTCAGAATTGTAGAGTGCTTTAAGATTTTCTTTTAAAAAGATTCTTACTGATATCTTTTATTTTACAATATCTACATTTCACCCTCTAGTGCTTCCCTTTCCCTTTCCCAGAAAGCCATTCTTTATTACAAAGATTTTCTTCAAAGAAGAAAAAGAAAAGTTAAAAAAAAAAACAACAAAACTTCAGCACATCAAAACACATCAAACAAAGTCTGGCAGTATGTGTAGTGTTCCATATCCATGGAACCTGACTCTTACAAAGAAGGTGGGAGATGTGTCTTCTCCTTTCTCTTTTTTGGGGCCAAACTTGTTTTTTAAAAATAATTTTGCAACATTCAGTTTTGATTGCTTTGTGGTGGTTGTTCTTTCCCTTTGTATTGTTGTAGTCATGTTTTCCTGGTTCTGCTTACTCCACTTTGTATCAGTTCATATAAATCTTTAAAGACTTCCCTGAATTCATCATTCCCTACATCACAGTAATGTTCCATTATATTAATATTGCACAATTTGTTTAACCCTGCCCTAATCAAATGGCATTTAATTTGTTTCTGGTTCTTTGCTACCACAAAAAATGCTGCTGTATATACTGGGTATATGGAATTTTTATTTTTGTCAGTGACCTCTTTGCAGTATATGCTTAGCAGTAGACTGTCTAGGTAAAAGGTTATCTTCATTTTAGTCATGTCATTTGGATCATTCCAAGTTGCTTTCCAGAATGGCTGTACCAATTCATAGCTCCATCAACAATGCATTAGTGTTCCTATCTTTTCGTTCTCTCTCCAATATTGGCTGGTCCAGTGTTTTGTCATCTTTACCAATTTGCTGGGTGTCAGGTAAAATCTCAGGCTTGTTTTGATGTACATTTATTTTATTAATAATTTAGAATATTCTTTCATGTAGTTGATAATAGTTTCTGATTCTTCTTTTGAGAATTGTTCATATCCTTTAACGAATTATCTAAAAGGGAACGATTTTGATCTTATATATTTCTGTTAGTTGTTTATAGATCTTGTATATCAAACCTTTATCAGAGATATTTGATACAAAATTTTTTCTTCCAGTTAACTGCTTTCCTGGCTTTAGAAATGCAAATTTTGTTTATGTGAAAGCTTTTTAATTTCGTGTAATCAAAATTATCTCTTTTATCTTTTATAATTGCCTCTGTGCCTTGATCAGTTAAGAATTCATCCCCTAGCAATAATTATGAAAGGTATCTGGTCTTACTCTCTCCTGACTTTTAAAAAATTATTTCATTTTTTGAATTAACAAACATTTATTTTCTCCCCCTTCTCTCCCCACATTGGAAAAGAGGAAAAAAAAACCCTTATAGTAAATGTGATATGATCTTTAATATTTAAGTGATGTATCCATTTTGAATTTATTGTGGAATATGGTGTAAGATGTTGGTACAAGGCTAATTTCTGCCAGACTGTTTCCCAGTTTTGCTAGCATTTCTTATCAAATAGGGTGTTATTTTTTAAGTAATTTATGTTTTGGGGCTTATTGACTCACTAGATTTTAGAGTTTAATTATTTTTTTATTCTCCCTTGCCTAATCTGTTGCATTGAACTACTTTCCTATTTTTAACTAGTACCAAATGGTTTTTATGATTGTTGCTTTATAATATAGTTTGAGCACTGCAAAACTTTAAAATAGTCAAGGTGCTTTCCTCACAACAACCATGTAAAGTAGGTAGCTGATGTATTATTTTACATTAATATTTTGATGTATAGTACACCCAATCTGTTATTGGTATCGCAGGGTTTGAAACTCATAAAACATGCATGTAAGGCCTGTAAGGATCATCCTAGGGAATGTAGGTCCAGTTGCCCTGGCCAAATCCAGGGAAATACGTTCACCCCTGAAATACTTGCTCTTTGCGATGATTATGCTAGGTTAGGCTTCAATAGTCCTGACACTGTCAGGAAAAGAGAAGCAGAGAGCAGATCACTTCTTTTTACAGTCAGTGGCTGTTTCTGCTCAGTGGCCAATAAAGACATTGCTTTGTTATTTCAAAGAACAAATCCCTCAGAGGTAAACATGTTTTGCTGGAAGTGGTCAGCTTGGCTCAGCTAAGCCGTGGGATGGCCCATGTGGTCCTAGCACTATACAACATCCCTCTCACACTTGGGTTAAATGTACAAAGCTTTTCCAGAATAGTTAAACCTATCAGAGGTTTCAGGCCTTAGAGAACCCAAGGTAACCTCTACATCATGATAAAACACTAGAGTGGGACTTCGTGGAAAGTGCAAGTTTTATGATCCTCATTTTACAAAAGAGGAAATTGAAGTTCTTGATTCTTAAATGACTTGTTCAGTCATAAAGTTAGTATGGATCTGAAGCAACTTTTAAAACTCAGGTCTCTCGACTCCAAGTTTGGCAATCTTTCCTCTATTCCACTCCCTCTCTTCAACTCAATCAGGAAGAAAGGAATGACCAAAGGTAAGAAACCAGGAACTTCCAAGGCTTCATGTATCCTCCAGACCTCTAAGAAAAGGGGTGAGGGAGGAGAGGCAAACTTCATAGCATTGCCCTATTGGAAAGAATCTCAAAAGCCACCTAGTCAGACCCATACTCGAACCAAGAATCCCTTCTAAGACATATCTGACAAGGAATCATCTCGACTTTGCTTACAGTCACCTAAAGAAGAAAGGTCATAATCCATTACTTTCTAAGGTCAGAGGTTCTGGGGAGAAATATTGGGGAGGCCCAGATGGGAAAGTTCTTTTATCCAGTTACCTTCTTTGTCTCCTGGCCAGAAAGTGGAGAAAAGGTTATCTTGGGGAGCCATGGAAAAGGGATGTTGGTCAAGACATGGAGATTCTCTGCTTAGAGATAAAGTTAGGAGAAACGAATTCCAGGAGGCCGAGAAGCCTTAAACTTTGCACAAATGAATCCATTGGCTACATGGCAAGAATGGGCTTGTAGGGTACCTGCTGAACTGGAGGATAAGATTGGGGTAGGTCAGCTAGACAAAGGGAGAAGGAATTTTGAATTTTGAAAGAACATGGCCTAAGTACTCAGGAAGTGTGTGGAAGAACAAGACTGAGTGAAAAGAGCTTATAGTTTTGGCCTCATGCTTAGCTACTCTGAGGTTCTATGTGGCTCTTTTACAGTGAAAACTATGCAGTGCGTGACCTGAGTTGTGTTACTCTATTTCTAGTCATAACAAAGACATATATATACATGGGATAGCAAAAGTATTTAAGATACAAAGCAGCAGAAAAAAAAGAAGGAATCTAGTGGAAGTAGTAGTGGTGGTGGTGGTAGTGATGGTGAGGATGAGAAAACCTAGCATTATGTAGTGCTCTAAGGTTTTTAAAGTGCCTTACAAATATTATCTTATTTTTATTTTTATAAATAATCCTAGGGGGTAGGTGTTATTATTATCTGAATTTTACAGATGAGGAAACAGGCAAACACAAATTAAGTGGCTTGCCCAGGGTCATACAGTTAGCAGTTGTCTAAGGCCTCATTTGAAGTCAGGTCTTATTGATTCCAAGCCCGTCCACCTATGTCCATACACAAATAGGCACAAATCTCCTATAAACTTCTGGGGATTATAATATCTCTCTCCTCTTCAATCCTCCTGACTTTCCAGCATAGCTGGAGAGGACAGTCATTTTGTAGACAGTTCAAATGGTCACCATGTTGTTGTCAGCTTCTTGGAATCTGTCAGGACTACTATTCCCCAGAACAGATGGGATGCCAGGATTTAGGATTCCATAACCACATCCACCTATGGGCCACCTTTTCTCTTTCTACCCCAACTGCTGCTCTATATCTTGCCACTCCCATCTACTTACCTCCATAGTTTTCTCAGCCTTATTTTTAAAAATCTCCTTGCCTTCTAAAGCTTCTTCATCTATTAGAGTTCTTGCCTGGTATAATGTCCCATGCCGCATCCCAATGAGAAATTAAGTGCTACGGAGAATTTTCTTTTATAAATTTTTCCATCGATTGTTATCGGAAGATATTCACACATTGCCCTGTAATACTTAATTTTAAGACCCCTTAACTGTAAGCAGGGCAGTAAGCTTTCTTCAGGAAGCATGGAGAGGGGCCTGTTTCCTTTCCCAAAATACAATCTCAATGTAGAGGGGACTCAGCTCAGAAAAAAGTCAGGAGTAGTTAGCAATCAGTAGGGCCCACTAGTGAGCCAATTGTTAGGGCTTAGTTGTGGGAAGGAAAAAAATATGGTCATGTTAAAGAAGTGGGCCCATGTCATCATACTCACATTTGTCCTTGCTGGTAGCCAAGCAGGGACAGCAGAAAAATTGAGTGCCAGAGGCAAGAATGGGGTAGCTTTGTCTCTTGGCCCTGAGGAGTGCATAAACCCTTCCAGTCAGTACATTCAACCTAGAACAAACAAGACCTCTGCTGTCCGAAATTGCCACTGCAGAGACGACGTGCCTGGGGCCAGAGAGAGATGAGGATAGGCTGAAGCATTGTTGGGGCAGAGGAACATGGCTGTAGGATTCTGACATTTATTTCCCTTTTTCTGTATTCTGTGTGTAGCTTCTGTGTGTCTTGCCAACCCACAGTATCTGAGCTCTGGGCATGCGGTGTACCACTGAGGCCTGATCTGTGATGAGTTCCTGATGTAAGATCTGTAAGGCTGAATCCCTGAGGCACATTGAATATTACGTCTCCCCACTCTTTAATACTGGAGTGAGAAAGCTCGGTAGCCTAATATTTAGGTGGTAAAGGGAAGATCCTTTTTATACAAAGCTTATCTTCTCACCCTTCAACAGAATGATGTGTCCTTGAGTTGTTTTTTTTAACTAGTAGTGATATATTATGACTGCTATTTATATACTTTTTCAAAGTTAAAAAAAAAACCTCTTCCCATACATTGTTTCATCTGAACCTCATTCCACCTTTGTGAAGTAAGTAATATGTAGAGGTGTATGCTGGGAAATGTTTAACAACCTGCTCTCTTGGCGGGGGCGGGGGGGGGGGCGATATATGCCAGGCACACATTTATCTTTAATCTGCATTATTAACATCTTCTTCATTATTTTCTAAAGTCTAGACAATCCAATAAAAAAAACAATAAATTAAGCCCCAGTTCATTGCATTTGAAGATTTCTGAGGGGTAAATGCTCACAGTGAAAATTTAGTAGCTGATTCTTGAAAGTCACTAAGAGCTGGCTTCAGCATACTCCTATTATAGATATCATCATCATACTCATTTTATGTATGGGGAAACTGAGGCTTTCTTGAAACTTCAGGGTGTCTGTCTTATTCCCTTCAAACACACCCAAGTCGCTTCTATCTCAAAAAACCCTTCACTAGATCCTACTATGCCCTCAAGCTATCATCCTTTCTCAAATTCCTTGAAAAAGTCTACTTCCTCTCTTCTCGCTTCTCAAACCTTTGCAGTATGGTTTCTGACCTCATCCCTCAAATGAAACTAAAACTTCCTAAAGAAAAACTTCATCATCTCAAGCATGCTTCACCCATCTCTAAAAGTACCTAAATATTGTTGTTTTTAACTCTTATTGTCTTGGATCAGATCTGTGATTTCGTTGGTAAAAGGAACGACCAATGACTTACTTACTTGTCCAGGGTCACCCAGTCAGTGTTTGTCAAAGTCTAGACTTGAGCCTAGGTCTTTTTCCTTCAAGGCTAACTCGACTCTACCACAGCTACCTAACTCATTATCTGCAGGCAATGAAAAGAGGCACTTCAACGAGGGTCACTGTCGGCTGTTAGAATTAGTTGTCCTCAGAATCTATTTCTCCAGGGCAGGGAACCAGACAAGATTTGACACTCACTTGTGACCGTTGGCTCTTCCTACCAAGATCTCACTCTCCTACTCACCTTTGCCAATTAGACACTCCAAGTGCCCTGATTGGATGAGCTCGAAGGCATCATGTTCCCACTCCCTTGTCTTTGGTCACATCTCACAAAGTCAGTAACACTAAAAGCCTTTTGCATTGGATTTGGGGAGGGGAGTAGGTCACCCCTCACCTTTCCTCATTGCTTCCTCTGTGCCTCCTTAGTTAAACATAATGTGTACCCTTCACATCACTTAGACTTTATAAAAACCGGAGCCTTTCTCAGACATTTCCTATTCAACATGTAACACCTCATTATATGTTAATCCTTCCACTCCAGTAGTGTGTCATTTGCTGACCGAAGTGACACAGTTTCACATACCAGTAGTTATATTAAGAGGGCCACTTAAGGGATTGTATTGAGTGTCTCATTCTTCAGCTCCTGTCTTGCTTGGTCTGTACAACAAGTGACATAATTGTCTCCGGCTTTGGAATTAAAATTATATTTAAAAGGGGAAAATGTGCTAGAAAAGAGAATTACTCCTCTAAAACCCCCCTCTAAAATCTGGTGATTGATGATGGCAGGATTTGGTGATATGAATAAATTAATTTTTGATTATTCACAGACTTTTTAAAGCATGAGCGTTTAATAAGCACTGACTGAATTGGAAAGAGGTAGTGGATAGTGTGCTTAACTTGGGTTGAGGAAGACCTGGGTTCACATCTCACTTTACCTACTTATGAGCTGTGTGGCCCTGAACAAGTCACTTAACCTCTCTGGGCCTCAGTTTCCTTATATGTAAAATGAGGCAGTACTATATTTGATGACTTCTAAGGTCCCTTCCAGCTCTAAATATATGACCCTATGCAATAAAGAAAATTATTAGGTGAATTGACCTAGAAATGTTAGAGTTTTTTCCCCTATATCCTAAGATCATGGTGTTGTTTATTCATTTTTAGTCATGTCTGACTTTTCGTGGCCTCTTTTGGGGTTTTCTGAGCAAAGATACTAAAGTGGTTTGCTGTTTCCTTCTCCAGCTCATTTTACAGATGAGGAAACTGAGGTAAACAGGGTTAAGTGACTTGCCCAGGGTCACACAGCTTGTAAGTATCTGAGGCTGGATTTGAACTCAGGACTTTCTGATTCCAGACTTGGCACTCTGTCTACTGTGACACCTAGCTGCCCTAGGTCCTAAGGTCATAGAATCATAGATTCAGAGTCAGACATTAGAGGGCCACTGAGTCCAAACCCTCCACTTTACAGTTTAAGGAAACTGAGGCTGAAGGATCTTAAGTGACTTGATCATTCACACAGCTAGTAAGCTTCTGAGGCAGGATTTGAACTCAGCTCTTCCTAGATCTAAGTCCAGTGCTCTGTTGCCTCCTGGCCTTGTCAGAAGAATAATTAAAAACATAAATATAATAATTTAAGTGTTATCATCTCTGAAATGAGGGGTTAGATTATATGAGTTGTAAAGTCTTTTCCTGCTCTTTTTTTTGGCAGTCACAGTGGTGGTGGTGGTGGGTGTCCAGACCTGTGGTTTCATCAGGTGTGACTTGGTTTATAGAACGGCTCGAGATGTAGATCAGTAACTCACATGTAATTTAAGAGTCTTAGGGATCTGCCTGAGGCATTAAAATCACAAGTGACTAGTCTACTATCAAACAGTATAGATGAGAGGCAGGATGTGAACCCGGGTCAGCCTAGAACTGCTCTCTGCACTTTGCTGCCTTTTTTGTATTCTATGATTTTAGAATCCTACAACTAGCTGTGGATGAGAACAGAGAAGTCAATACAGGCACAAATCCATATCTACACAATCTAACTGAAACTACATCTGATTTAAAGCTGGAATTCTATCAGCTCAACGGACTGAGGATCGTGTTAATAAAACTGTCTTTGTGTCTCCAGTGCCAAATACAGAGCCGGGTATGTATGAAGTGCTTATAGATACTAAATGAATGAATGAATGAATGAATGGATGAATGAATGAATGAATGGATGAATGAATGAAGTAGAACTGATGCTTTTGAAGTGCTCACTTGAATGATCCCCGGAGACAACTCACAAAAAAATGGACCAAATGCATTTTTCAGTTTGGTCTGACATAGCCTTCATCATCTAGATGCATCTAGTGTTGTAAATACAATGAGGAAGATGTTTTTGCCTGTTTGTTTTTTAATCACCAAAGAAGTTTAAAACTATCATTCCCTCTGATTTTCTACCCAGGGTGAAGTGAAGAGACTGAGGCTTTAAAAAAATACCCTGATTCAGTGATATCCTAACATTGTAAACATTAGCAGAAATATCATAAGTGATTTTTTTTTCTGGAGCCATCTTCTTTTTCCTTATAGTTATGTTGTTGTTTAGACCTGTGATTTCTATCATTGTTGTCATCAGTTCTATCATTGGTATCATCATAGAGAACTTCTATGAAGGAAACTCCGTGTATCAATACAGATTGCCAACAGTTTTGCAGTTTATAGTCTGAGAGAGCTGCCTGGGAACAGCCGAAGGATAAGTGACTTGTCCATGGTCAGGCAGTGTCAGAGGTGAGACTGGAACCCAGGTCTTCTTGATTCGTATGACTGGTTCTTTATTTGCTATTCTATGCTGCCTCTCTTTTCATTGCTGTAGATGAATAGATTATAGTTCCTTTTATTGCATGGCAGGCTTAGTATTTACCTGGAAAGGGAAACCATCACACTTCCTCAGAATTCAAACATGCTGATTGCCCTGAATGACATGAGTAAGCAGAATTTTTAAGTGAGTGGGGAGAAGAATATTGAGGGCAAGAACTGTTTTTGCACGCTTCGTATCATTGCTTGAGGGATTTTTTTTTCCTAATGACCATCAGGAAAACATACATTTATCTATCTTTAAAATACATTTAAATTTATTTTTCCTATGTATTTAAATAGATTTTATTTAAAATATGTTTCATATTATAGATAATTAACAGATTAAGATAATGAAAGGTACGTGCAGTGAAGAAAAACAAGGAAAAGGAGGCAAGGCTGGAAAAAGGGAGAATCAGACAAAGCCAGACAAGAGAGAGTCAAGCCACTTTGGCCCTTGCTGCTGAGATCCTGTAGTGGGGTTAATTGGCCCAGGGTGCAGCCCGGGGTCAGGAACACCACACCAAACTGCCAAGGGAAAGAAGCAATTAGGAGTTTGGATCAGTCATTAAACTGGACTTGGAAATAGAAGTCAGAGTGGCTGGGGCCTGGTGGAAGGGGGAGATGATGGAGGAAGAGGCAGCTGTGGTAGACATAAGAAGAAACGAGATCAGAGGCGTACGAGTTCCTAGTCTGCTGCTGGGTCCAAGGTAAAGAAGACCAGATGTCAGGGTCAGCAGGGGGAGGGGAGCCCCCACACAGGTCAGGCTGGAAAGGGGTAGGGCCAGAGAGTCAGATTTCCTACTGGAGTCTCTTCCAGCACCTGCCCCTGCTATCAGCTAACCTCTGTGTGCGTGGGCAGCTGGCCTGCTTCTACAAAGGGAAGACACTGATTGGGCAGTGGGTGAGAAGAGTTAGATGGACAAACTGAAGGGAAAGGGAGAGGCAGAAAGACAGGCAGGGAAAGGGGAGAGAGGCAAGGGAAAGGAAAGACAGGGATGTAGAGATATAAATGCCCGGAAAGAGACATGTATAGAGGAAGAAGAGACAGGCATAAACACGTGAAAAAATGAAGTAAGACAAAAAAGAGACACATATAGAAGAGAGGATCTGGAAGAGGTGAGGTGATGAGTCTCTCCAGATTTAACTAATCTGGTTCTCAGAATAAATAATCCCATTCATACTTAATTCTTTCCTGAGGTTACAAGCTTCAGAGTAAGTTATCACTGGCCTTCTAAAGCTCACAAATTGATTAACTATTGTTTACAGCTTTTCAACTGTTCTCCTTAAACCTCTGGCAGAGGTTTTTAACCTTTTTTTAAATATCATGCACCCCTTTCTTAGAAAAAATTTTTTTTTATAAATTTATTTTTTATTTTTAGTTTATAACACTCAGTCCCACAAGTTTTTGGGTTCCAAATTTTCTCTCCCTCCCTCTCCTCCCCTCTACCCACCAAGATGGCCGGTAATCCAATGTAGGTTCTTAGAAAAAATTAATGCAAAACATAAAATGTGTAGAATTCCAAAGGAAACCAATCATATTGAAATATAATATTAAAAATTAAAAAAACCCAAGTACACAGGCCTCAAATTAAGAACCCTAGCAAAAGATTTTTTCTTCTCTAAATGTAGTATTTACAGCAACATGTAGGGGAGTGGGAGAATGATTTTCCAGGTTATAGGAGCAGTGGCCAGGATTCTATTGTTTTGGAAGGTTTTATAGAATCATGCCAACAGCTGAAGGCTTCCCTCACCTGTTCTGTGTGGTATTAATGTGATTGTCTCATCATCTCAAAGCAGAAGAGTTTTTTAGTTCTGGGACACACCTGGATGAAAGGAAGCAACCAGGAATTTCATCTTCTCACTCACTTTAGCATCACTTTATTCATAAAGTGATCATGAACACAATACATTTTTTTTGATGGAAGGACAGAATTTGGGATAGGAGAAAGGGAAATTGACACTGATTTTCTTTAAAGTCTGGTACTTGGGTATCTAAGAAATTCTGGTTTGGGCTCTGTTACCACCTAGCTGTGAAACCTTAGACAAATCACCTAACTTGTCTGTAACTCCACTTTGTCAACTGTAAGATACCTGTCTTTCCTCACATGATTGTTGAGAGTAAAAAGGGGATGTGAAAAATGAAAGTGCTTTAAAAAATTAAGGTGCTATAGCTCACCTTTATGAGGTACTTTTACCATTTTCAAAATGCTCTCCTCACAACAGCCCTGTAGTGTACACAGGTAGTAGCAGCATGACTGACCCCATTTCACAGATGAAGAAATAGATTTGGGAAAAGGCAGGCCTTATCTTTCATATTTGCTTTTGATGGGAGGGAAAGATAGAGAAGAGACAGGGAGAATAGATACAGAGAGACACAGAAAGAGAGATAGAGATGGAGAGAGGAAGGCAGAGAGGGATAAAAGAAGCAAAGATAGATAATGATAACAGACAGAGAAACAGCAGCAGAGAGAGACAGGTGCAGAGACTGACAGAGATAGAAAGAGACAAAAATAGAGAGAGAAACAGAGATGAAGAGAAACAGAGAGAAAAAGAAAAGCAGAAAAAGATACAGAGATGGAGGAGAAAGATAGAGAGGCAGAGACAAAGACAGAAGCAGAGGCAGAGAAAGACAGAGACAGAGAGAAAGGGAGAGAGAGAGATAGAGCAACAGAGAGACAGAGGCAGAGAGGCAGAGACAAAGATTGAAGTAGAGACAGAGAGACAGAATCAGAGAGAAACAGAGATAGAGAGGCAGAGAGATAGGGAGGAAAAGAGAGAGAGACAGAGACACAGAGAGAGTCCCTACCTTACAGCAGCAATATTCTAAAGAGGAAAGACAGCACCTACATGGGTGGCTGAAAAGGGGTGAGGAAGAAGGAAGAGTCCAGGTGCTAGAAATGGTGCAGCGTGGCAGGAGATGTCCTTCCTATAATGGTGATAGTGGTGGTAGGGAGTCACCAACAGGGTGGAAGGTTCTCCAGGGTGGAAAAAAGAATTAGGTTGTTGTTGTTAAACTGAAATTCTAAAGAAATGAAAACTAATCACAGAATGTTCATTTAGTTTAAACTGCTCATCTTCCAAACAAAGAAATTGAGGTCTGGAGATGGGAAGCAATTTACCCAAGACTATTCTCCATTCCTAGAATTCAGTCTTTTCAGCTCTTTCTTTCTGGAAGCTTTAGTTTTCTTAAACATTCAGTTCAAATATCATCTCCTACATGAAGATTTTCCTGATCTCCACCCCGTCAACTGCAAAAGTTACTACATGTATGTATCATATATCATATTTACTTATACAAATACATGTTGTTTCTCTGGAAGAATATAAGTTCCTTAAGGGCAGGGACTGTTTTATTCTTTTCTTTGTATCCTAGTGCCTAGCACAGAGCAGCCACTTAATAAATGCCTGTTGATTAATTCACTGATGAAAGTCATTCAGGGGAAACCAGATCTCCTAGCCTAGTCTTCTTTCTGTTATTCCACAATGCTTCTTCACTAGTTCATAAACCAAGTGCTTCATAGGAGTGCTGCAAGACGAAAAGGAGGAAATGCTCAGGTTGTGGCACTGCATTAATTAGTTCTTTCACAGGACCAGGTTAAATCTTGTTCAGTTTGGTTTTCTAGGATGTTAAGTGGTCTCTAATGACAAAGTTACCTATCCGCTTCTTACCCAAAGGATTAAGTCCACTGTTTTTCTTGGCCAGGCTACTGAATACCAAATCTCAACACTAGCTTCTAATAGGTAACGTCATGAACTCAGCTGTTACTACTTTGATTTTATGTAATTGTGTGTATATAATATCTAACTATTTCTATCTGTCTACATCTCTATCTATCTATCTATCTAAAATAACATATTTAAACTGCTAGCCAGTCTATGGTTTTTCTCCTGTTTAGAAGATTAGGCTGCTATGAACACAATATCATTAATACTACCATGATATGTCTCTGAGGGCTATAATCTGATTAGAGTTATTAACTAAATAATTACTAATGTTGTTGTTGTCAGTTGTTTTTCAGTCATGTCCGACACTTCACAACTCCTTTTGGGATTTTCTTGGCAAAGATACTGAAATGATTTACTATTTTTTTTCCATCTCATTTTAGAGATGAGGAAACTGAGGCAAACAGGATTAAGTGACTTGGCCAGGGTCACACAACTAGTAAGTGTCTGAGGGTGTATTTGAACTCACATCTTCCTGACTCCAGGCACTGCACTGTATCTGTTACTCCACCCAGCTGTGAATTCTTAGTGTTATATTTTGCCAATATGAGTTGACTGTGGTCTATATGAGAATGGTGAATACATTTCACTTTCCTGGAAAATGAAAGGTGTCTCCCATCTGCTATAGGACATCACCTTGGAAGAACTTTCCTTTCAAAAGAATGAATGGATGGAAAGGGATTAGACCTGTGATTTCATTGGTCTAGGGAAGTCTTAACAAGCAGTCTCCCTCTACCCAAGCAGGACTACACTGATATGTTAAGTGACTTGGCCAGGGTCACACGGTTAGCAAGGAGGAAGCAGAGCCTGAACTCCAAATTCTTTCTGTTTCAGAGATCAGCTCTCTAGCCTGCACACCAAGCTGCAATTAATGAAGAAAACACCTATACAGAATTAAGCTGTCACCTGGACACATTTTAACACTTTCCTTCTATTTCCTTCTTGATTCTGCAAAGAAAGTAGTGTTAGGGAAGTAATGGAGTCCACTGCTGTGCAGTCCTGCTTGGGCGGAGGGATTTTGCTTGTCAGGAGTTCCTTGTACTGGGGCAGCTAGGTGGTACAGTGGGTGGAGCACTAGCCCTGGAGTCTGGGAGACCTGAGTTCAAATGCAGCCTCAGATACTTACTAGCTGGGTGACCCTGGGCAAGTCACTTAACCTCCATTGCTTGTCCCCTCCCCAAAAGAGTCACCTATACCAATGAAATCATGGGTCTAATTCCTATCCATTCTTTCCATCCATTCATTCTTTGAGGGCAATGTTCTTCCAAGCTGATATCCTGTAATGCACGTGAGACATCTTATGATAAGTAGAAGATGGAAGCGGGGGAAACACCCCTTTTTGATGTTGCTACACTCTTGCCTCCTATGTCATCCCATGAAATAAAGGGAGAGAATAGGAACATAGAGAAAAGCAAACTGAATTGAGCAGCTAGGTCGTGCAGTAAAGAAAGTGCTAGACCTGGAGTTGGAAGACTCTTTCCCCCGCCCCTAACCAATCTCAGTCTCTTGAGCCCTCGCTTCAAGTCAAAGGAGCCACCACTTGGGTCTTGAGACTGTGGGATGTCCTCTCCCCTATTCCAAGTGTTCAAGATGTGAGGGGAAGGGGAGTCTGTTACTGCTGTGACAGCTGGATCTGGAGGAGATGAGGCCACAGGGCATAAGCCTCATCAAAAACTTAATTTCCCCTTCTGTGAAGCTGAGATAATAATAGCTGCCTCACAGAGTTGTTTAGAGGTTTCAAATGAAATATATGTAATATACTTGAAAATTTTAATAGATTAAAATCTAATGTAATTATTGTTATTATTAAAGTCATATTGTTATATTATTTTTAATTATCGAGGAGTAGCTTGGTTCATGAGCCAAAGGCCAGTCTTAGAGTCAAGATGACTTAGGTTAAAGTGCTATTTCTATCAGAGTCTGGCTGTGTCACCCTGGACATGTCATTTATCCCTCAGGGAATAGTTCTAAGATTGTAAATTCCAAAAACCTGCTGGTCTGCATTGGTAGATGCAAATTTCTTACTAGGAGTTCCGTACAGCAAGGAAAAAAATAGGGTTTTTTTCAAAAGGTATATTGATTGTTATTATCATCATGATATATCATAAAAATCTCTGAACTGGGCGACAGAGAAGTAGATTCGAGTACCACTTCTGCCATTAGCTAGCTGTATGACTACGGTAAGTCACTACCTCTCTGGGCCTCAGTCTCCTTACCTATAAAGTGAAGGACCTGAATTAGATGATCTCCAAGGTCTCAAACCCTCCCACCCTATGAATCTATGTCACCATATCCCATGATGGAATCCTAGATACATTTCCCAATAGAAACACATGAAAAATAGTATTTAGGTTCAATTGTTCTATCTGTGCCATATTTTGGGTACATAATGGGGTCATAGAGACTTTTGTGGCTTGGACTGGAAAACTAACCATCATTTAGAACATTGTTTCTGTGGAAAATTACGTTCCTAGTTTCAAACAACCAAATGAAGAATGAACTTTTGGAACATAGCCTGTTGCTAAGTCGAAAGAATGTAGAAATAAAAATGCCTTTTGAAGACCAAGGAAAATCATTCTGAAAGTTAGCAAAGGTTTTTTTCTACATAGCTTTTTGAAATTGGATTCCATAATTAATATTACACATTTAAAATCTCCTTTGCTAGTTCCTTATCTGTCATGTCAGCTAACCATGGCTATCTCCCAAGGCTCTCTCCTGGGCTCCCTTAATTTTTTTTTTTTTACTTTTACATGTATTTGAAATTTTTCCCTCTCACTATTCCCCTCTTACTGAACAATAGCAATAAAACAAAAACCAAAATATAAAACCCTCATCATAAACATGTGTAGTCTAGAAAAACAGATTTCCAGATCGGCCATTATGGAGAATGTATGTCTCTGGCAGGAGGTAGGTGTCATGTTTCATCTTCAGTGTTCTGGGCTCATGATTTATCATTGCATTGATCAGGATTCTAAAGTCTTTCAAAGTTGTTTTTCTCTATAATGTTGTTGTCACTGTAGAAATGAATCTCCTAGTTCAGCTCACTTTGCTCTGCATTAGATCATAAAGACCTCTCCAGTTTCCTCTGAAACTGTCCATTTCGTCATTTCTTATGGCACTATAACATTCCATTATACCCATATAGGCTATTTTGTTTAGCCATTCCCAACAGAATAGCCTCTTAGTTTCTGATTTTGGTCTGCGATGAATGAAGTTAGAAATATTTTTTGTACATATAGATCCTTTTCCTTTTTTTATTTATCTCTAGTGGTGTGGCTGCTTCAAAGTATATGCAAAATGGAGTAATTTGGGGGCCACGGTTCCAAATTGTGTTCCAGAATGGCTCTGACTAATTAATCCACAGCTCTACCAACAGTGCACTACTGGGGTGGGCAATCTTCTCCTTTCACTCTGTACCATCTTACTTGGTGATCTCATAACCTCCCATGGGTTCAATTATCTTCTCAATACAGATGAGTCTCAGATTTTTATATCTAGCCTTAGTCTCTCTCCTGAGCATGCCATACATCTCTAGCTGCCTCTTGGACATCTTGAACTAGATGTCCCATAGGTATTTCAAACTCAACACAAAACAAAATTCGTTATCTTTCTTCTCTCCTCTTCCAAACTTTGCCATTACTATAGAGGCAGCCACCATCCTTCCCATCACTCAGGCTTACAACCTTGGTATAATCCACATTCATCCAATATAAACCAAATGTTGCTGAATCTTCCTGTTTCTACTTTTACTTCTCTTATCTATGTTACCGTTTCTCCACTCATACTGGCAATCATCCTAGTACAAGCCTTGATTATCTCTGTCCTGGACTATCATAATAACCTTTGCTTAGAGAAAGAACTAATAAACAGAAGTATGTACAGAATAATTTTACATATATATGTATATTCCTGTTTGTGTCTAATGGTAGACATCTCCAGGGTGGGGGTTGGAAGGAAAAAAAGAAATTTACATGATAACTGTTATATATTTGGAGGGAATAGCAAATTGTACATGGTAAATTTGCATTTTCATATGTAATCATCTTTTTATTGTATGGTGTTATGGAAATGCTTGTTTTATTTTGTGAATTGGAAATAAAGTAAATTTTAAAAAATACTTTTTGTTTGGCTTCTCTGGCTTCTAGTCTCTCTCTAATCCAAACCGTCTTCCACTCAGCTGCCCAAATAAATTTGTTAAAGTATAAGTCTGACCATGTCATCGCCCTACCCAATGAACTCTAGCAACTCACTATTACTTCTGGGATCAATATCAAGTCCTCTCTTTGGCATTTCAAGCCCATCACAACATGGCCCCTTTCTACCTTTTCAGTCTTCTTTCACTGTCCTCCATACACGCTAAGATTCGATTTCATTGGCTTATTTGCTGTGTCTGGACACTCCCTATCCTAACTATGTCTTTGCACTGGCTGTCTCTTGTGCTTGGAATGTTCCTAGGATGTTCCTAGAAACGTTTAAAAAATTTAAAGTTTGTTTTTAAAAAAAAGTTTTTTAAAAATTACTGAATATATAGACTTATTCCCTAAGGTCATAGGATCTGAGAATTAAAGTTGGAAGGGGACTTTGAGGTCATTTATTCCATCCCCCTCATTTCAGAGATGAGTAATCAATAAGGCCCAGAAAGGTCGAGTGATATATGGTATCATTGGTGTGGAAATAGAAGGAAATCACCTTAAAAGTAATTGAATCAAAACCCTTCATTTTACAGATGAGGAGATGAAGGCCCAGAGAGATGGCAAGACATGCCAAGGACTAGTAAGTATCTGATGTGGATTTGAACTTCTTCTCCTTGATTCCCACCCTGGCACTCTACCCACTACACCGTGCTGCTTTCCAATATAGCTTTAGCAAAGTGTTTGACTTTTAACCTCAAACTTAATTACTAAGCTAAAATAACAAGGTGGTGTTGATTTTGGAGCTGAGTTGGGCACTATTGCCAGGTAAGAGAATGGAATATGTTGTTACAAAGGCAAATGCTTCCAATCGAGTTATATTATTCTTCCCTAAATTTAGCTTTTTCACTTACACTCCCTGACCATGTTTCTCCTTTATCCTGTCTGCTGCTAAAAGGATGAACAGAAGCTAATGGATATGATAGACTTAAATTGACTAAATCTAGAGAGTCAGTTCATTGCTCAGACCAGCAGTAGAGTTAAAATTAGTCTTAGGTTTATCATAGCATCGTTAAATGAATGTCAGATGGTCTGAGAAACTGTCAGATGGTTCATAGTTTTTTTTTGTGTGTTTGTTTAATCTGACATTTTCTTCATCATTTGTATATGATTCATTAATAGATAATACCAAAGACATGTAGGTTAGGTCCTGAAGCTGAAGTCTTGGCTAGAAATGACATCAGTTTCAAGCAAACATTTTATTGAGACCCGTACTGTAACTGTAACATAATGGAACAATTTTGTTTTGCCACCTGTGAAAGTGAATCTCATTGTGTCCCGGTCATACTGTAATGTTTTCTACAACAGGTTGGGATTCCATTTAGAACTGTTGCCCCCAACTACATATGCCAGATTGTTTAATCTCATTCCACAGTTCGGCACCACAAACATTTGTCACAAAATCGCAGCAACGCAGAGTTGGAAGGGACCTCAGAGGCCATCTTATCTGAACAGGAATCTTTTCTACAACATTCCTAACAAGTGGCCATTCTGCCTTTACTACGTGAACTTTTGTGATCTCTGGAAGCAGCTCATTCTGCTTCTGTGCAGTTTTAATTTTAAGCAAGTTTCTTGACATCGAGACCAAATTTGAGTATGTGCAACATCTTTCCTTCACTTCTGGTTCTGCCCTCTCAGGCCAAGCAGAAAAGTCTTATCTTTCCATGTGGCAGATAGGGAAAATACTTGGAAACAACTTTCATGCTCCAAGACACAAATAATTTGTGTTATCCAGTCTACATGTGCATAGGGCAGGGAGGAGATAGAAAATGTATCTAAGTTAGACTCTCTGCCCTAATGGAGCTGATGGTCTTGCAAAGGCTTAAGATATCCATAGATAAAATTGTGGCTCACACTAATACATGGCAAGTGTCTTAGAGAACCCAAAACAAAGTGATATTTGAGGGCCAAGAGAAGTCTTTCCATGTGGGGAGAGGTCAAGGAAGGCTTTATGAGGTAGGTGGCCTTTTAACTCAACTTGAAAGGACTAGAATTCAACCAATGATGAATGCAAGGGAGGGTATTCCAGATACAGGGAACAGCATCAATAGTGACATAAAGAGAGGAAAGCATGATAAGAATCCTAAGGAACAATATGAGTGCAGGGGAGTGAATGGATGCAAAAATATCATGGAGGAAGATTCAATGGGACTTTATCATTGTTTGGCTATGGAAAGAGAGAGAGAGAAGGAGGAGTGGAAGGTCAATAAATAAATTAATAAGCATTTACTAAGCACCAATTATATGCCAGGCACTGTGCTAGGTGTTGGAGGTACAAAGACACAATGAAATGATTCTTGACTTCATTGAGTTTATTAATGTCCTATGAAGGGGTCAACGTATGGATATATAAGTATACCGTACATATAAGATTAAGAATCATCAGTGATTTCCTTAGTACAAGGAACTCCCACATTCTCACTCTCTCTCTCTTTTTCTCTCTCTCTCTCTCTATCTCTGTCTCTCTCTCTCTCTTTCTCTCTCTCTGTCTCTCTCCTCTCTCTCTGTCTCTCTTCAATTCCCTGGAAATTATATTTTTGGAGAGTAGCCTAGAGCCCAGAGAAGTTAAGTGAGTTGCCCAGGGCTACACAGCTAGGATGTGTCACAGAACTTGAAACCAATATAGAAGACAAATATAAGGTCATTAGGGGAGGGGAAGTCAGAAAGCATTTTTATCTGGGGAGATGGGAGAAATCAGAAAAGACTTCATGTATAAGGTGATGTTTGTGATAAAATAAAGATAGCACCAAGTTTTCAACCATAAGAGATTAGGTGAATGGTGATGTCACCAATAGAAATAGTAAAGACAGAAGGAGAAGCAAGTTTTGGAGGAAAAGATTCAGTGAAGTAAATATTTATCAAAGGCCTACTATGTGTAAGGAGCAGTTAGGTGGCACAGTACAGGGTGTTCCTAAAGTCTGGACACATAGGCAAAAATACACATTTTCAAGAAATGAAATGAATGAAATTTTCAACATTTTATTTAATTGGAATATTAACAAATAACATCTTCAATATGATTTCCATCATTTGTGATGCAAAGGTTGATTTACTTTGCAAGATTTACATGAACTAGATACAGTAACTCCACGTTACTGTCGATTTTAGCACATTCACTCTTTATGTGTTCAATCGACTGTGTTGCATCTGTGATTTTCATTGAGTACATCTTCTCCTTTAGCATACCCCAGAAAAAGAAGTCAAGGGGGCTAAGGTCTGTTAATATTCCAAATATTTCAAAATATGCATTTTTGCATATGTGTCCAGACTTTAGGGACACCCTGTAGCTAGAATGCTAGGTCTAAAGTCAGGAAGACTCATTTTCCTGAGTTCAAATCTGGCTTCAGTCACTTACTGTGTGATCTTTAACCCTGTTTGCCTCAGTTTCCTCATCTGTAAAATGAGCTAGAGAAGGAAATTGAAAACTACTCCAGTATCTTTGCCAAGAAAATCCCAAATGGGCTCACAGAGTCAGAATGACTGAAAAATAGCTGAACAAAAACTATGTGCAAGGCACTGTGCTAGCCAGTACTGGGACTTGTCACCATGAGCTGAGTTTTAATTCTGCTTCTGTTATAGATGTGGCATATAGTCTAGATCATCAGAATGAATAGATATGTCTAGAGTCTCCTTTACCCATCCTTCTCCAAAATGAGTCTTCGATTCCTTCTAGGAAGGGAGTAGAAGGTTGGAGTCAGAGGTTGGCTACTCCCCTCTCCTCATAGAAAGGGTACCAAGCTAGAATCATATCTGTCCCCTTAAATATTGGTGGTTTCAGGCTTGTAAATTCAGTAGACTCTGGTATAAAATCTACCTCTTCTATGTTGCATAGAGGAATTAGGTATGTAGAATAATCTCTGTGTGGGTGTGGGACCTGGGACAAATCATGTCATGCTTTCACCAGATTTAAACTGATATCAAGGGAAACCTTGAAGATGTCACATAAATGAATGGATATCAAGAGGCAGCCATGGGGTGGGGGTAGGGGCCATGGTAAGGTGAAGAAGATGGAAGGAGGAATCTGCCATTTTTCCAAGGTGACAATGGGATGGGATGATTTTTTTGTATGTGAGTCTTGGTCCTTTTTAGTACCAGCTGAATAACCCCTGGTTCCCAAGGAGGCTGACACCCTGAGCTATTGCCTGGGCAACAAGTCTCTGGTTGCTATGTCAGCATAAGACCTTAAAAGACACTGAGATATACTCATCAGATTGGAAAAACGACAAAAAATGGAAAATGTTAATTATTGAGGGGGTATAGGAGGTCAGGCAGAGTGATCCAGTCTTTGTAGCACTGTGAAATGATCTAATTATACAAGAAAGCAATTTGGAATTGTACCCATAAAGTGACTTTATTTTGTTAACTCTTTGATCCAATGATACCCCTACTGGGCATATATCCTCAAGAGGTCAAAGACTGAGGGAAAAGTAAATATATTTGTAAACAGTAGGGTGTATTGTGTTTTGCCCATGTAAATTATATGAGTGCATATGGGTTTATCTAGACGTGGCTTACATGGAAGCCATGAATAGTTATCTCTAGAGTATCTTTTCTGCAAAGGGAGTCTGATTCTAGACAAGAGGGGAATAAGAGGTTGGGGCCAGAGGCTGGCCACTCTACTCTTCTGAGAGAAAGAGTACTGAATGAGAATTATATCTATCTCACTCGTTAAATAGCGATAGTCTAGAGGAAACAAATTTTAGGTTCAAACTGAGCTCCTGATCACTATCCCTTAATGGAGAAGGAATACTTCAAACTGTACATCCAAGGCTTGACTCACTTCCCACCAAATGCCCAGTCCAACCTCCTAATTTTACAGTTGAGGAAACTAAGGTCCAGATAGGTTAAGTGAGTTGCCCAAGGTTACACAAATGGTCGATAATAGCACCAGGATTCAAACTCAGGGCCTCTGACTGCATAGCCACCACTCTTTCTACTCAATCCATCTATGAGTCTGTCTTAGCCCCTTGCTGAACTGTCACCTTCCTTAAGGCAGGGATACTGTCTCCTTCTTCACTTCTTTCTTTAAATTAAATTTCATTTTTTAGGATTAATTTAATAATCATCAATAAATATAAACATTTTACTTTACAAAGAAGATTATGTATAGAACCATGAACTTGTGTTTTATAGTTTGTTTTCTAGATGCATATTATTCTAGTTTGTGACCCATTCTGAAATTCCTTTCAGAAATATTTTAAACATATTATCGAAGCCCTTTTTTTCTTCTTTTAATCTCTCTCACCACACATTAACTCACCTTACTCACCAAAATAAAATCTCTCTTATGACAAATAAGCATGTATAGAGAGGCAAAACAATCTGATACATTGGCCATATATACCTCCTTCTGTACCTCTTGTCCATCACCTCTTCTCCAAGAATTGGGTAGTATGCTTCAGTGTCAGTCTCCCAAAAGTCAGAATTGGTCAGTGCATTGTTAAAAGTTCTGTAATCTTTCAAAATGATTTTCGTTTACAGTACTGTAGTCATGTAAACGGTTCTGGTTCTGTTCACTTCACATTGTTTCAGTTTTAGGTTGTAACTTGCATTTTGTGTGTTTTTTGGAAGATAATGTAATCACTATGACTTTAACTCTGTTACACAACAGATGAAACATGTATGAATGGTTTTTCAAAATTTTCTGCTTTTCTCTTCTTTCCTTATGCTTCCACTGCCCCCTTATTTTTATTCAATGCCCCCAATTGCACTAGAGGCTACTACTGCCCCCCTCCATCAGTAAGATGCCAACTATGTGAGAGGGGCAGCTAGAAGGCACAGTGGATAGAGTATGGGGGCCCTGGAGTCAGTTTGATTCATCTTCCTAAATTCAAATCTGCCATAGACTTTGACTTCAGGCCTGCTTTGCTGCTTCTCATGTGCTTATACATTTAGAAGTCTTAAAAATACCTCTTAAAGTTCTGTTAAAGTAGTATGACCTTGGCATCACAGATTTAATTTTAAAAAGAGTATCAAGAAAAGGGTAGGAAGCTGGGTGTTCCTCCTTTATGAGGACCTCTGGCTACTGGAAGGATACCTTTTTGCTACCCCAGGTAAGACAATCAACATATGGTCTTGGTCTGTCTCTTATTCCCCGATATTACTTCTATCCATATTTGAAAATAGGGTAAGAAATGAACCTTTGCCTCAATTTTCTTTGCTGGTTCTTCATCCAGATCACATTAATAAAGTCTGGATATCTCCCAAGGCTCTCTGTGCTAGACTTCTGTCTCTTCTCTCTATATACTATTCACTTGTTCTTATCAGCTATCATGGTCCAATTATCCCCTTTATGTACATGATGCCAAATCTATATATCCGGCCCTAGTCTCACCCGATCTCCAGTCCTGGGTTACCAATTGCCTTTTGAAAATCTCAGACTGTCTGCCCTATAGTCACCTCCAACTCAAAATGACCAAAAGAACTCATGATCTTTTCCCTCAAATTCTCCCCTCTTCCATACTTTCCTATTACTGTGCAAGGCACCACAATCCTTTTAGTAACTCAGGCTTGCAACCTCAATGTCATCATCCATGACTACTCTCTCATACTTATTGTATACATCTAATTAGTTGTCAAAACTTGACATTTCTCCCTCTACAACATTTTTCATGCACATCTCCTTTATTTCTACTCAGCAGGTTCTTTTCACCTCATGTCTGGACTGCTGCAAAACCTTCTGGTTGATCTCCTTGCCTCAAGTCTTTCCCTACTCCAATCCATCTTGCTTTTCCTGAGGAGTAAGTCTGTCATCCCTATTCAATAATTTTACTAGCTCTCTATTACCTCCAGGATCAAATATAAAATGCTTTCTTTGATCTTTAAAGCCCTTCACAACTTGGCCCCTTCCTATCATTCCAGTCTTCCTACCCCTTACTGCATTCCTGATACTTTATGATCTAGCAATACCTGCCACCTACATTCTGGCTGCTTCTTGTATGAAACACCCCCCTTCTCCCCAATGCTTTGCTTTTACACTGGCTAGCCCTGATGCTTGGAATGCTCTCCTATCACTTCCACCTACAGCTTTCCTGGCTGCCTTCAAGACTTGGATTAAATCTTAATTTCAGCCAGAAGCCTCATCCAGTCTTACCTTTCTTTCTCCCTACAATTGCTAGTATCTTTCCTTGGTGATTATCTTCAAGCCAATCTGTACCTATTTTGTACGTATGTAGATGTTCAAATGTTGTCTCTTCCATTAGAATGTTAACTCCCCAAGGATGAGGGACTGTGTTTTTACTTTTCTTTTTATCCATAGCAATTAGAAGAATGCCTGGAACATAGTAAGTGCTTAACACATACTTGTTGACTAATTTGTGATTGCTCTGGTATTAGGAGCCCCACCATGAGGAGACTCCCTTTACCGATACAGGTTAGCAAGTTATAACATTAGAGAGTTACCTAAAAGGTTAAGTGACTTGTCCAGGGTCATATAGCTAGTATGTGCTAGAGGCTGGATTTGAACAAATCTTCATAGCTCTGAGATGTTCTTTCTAGTACTTCACACTACCTCTTTTGTGTTAGAAGCAAGCCATAGGGATAAGGGACATTGACAACCCATTCCTTCAACCGTGTAGGAACAATTGAGCTCCGCGTCTAGTTTAGCAAGAATAATTAAAATAAGAAGATACCCAGTTTGCATGATTCTTTCCTACCTGCCTCTCAATCCTCAAGTAGCCATGCTATAGGTCTATTTTTGGTTAAATCCTGCTCTGTTCCCTTCCCCTGGGTAGCAGCATCTCCAGTAGCAGTGTGGGATGTTCTGGAGTCTCTATCTCTCCTGATCGAGGTGATGTCCCCAGGTCTTGACCCCCATAGGGCTATGTGCCCTAGGTTCTCCCTCTCCCAACCCTAGATGGATTTTTTTTCTTTAAATATTGATTTGAAAGCTCTTTCCTGCTGTTTGTCCTGAGTGCATTTTTTGAAACTTCCCTAGTGCACAGAAATTGCTAGTTCTGGGTCTGGTAAATCCCCATGAAATGTCGCTATCAGTATCACCAGGAAATGGATCATGACAGAACAGTTGGAGCCCATGCCTGAACTTTCTGCTCCTATTCAGAAACTTGGCAGAGCCCTGACTCAAAAAAGGAACATTTTACAAAGCAGGTCCCTGCTGCCAAATAGACAAGTGACTACCTGGGGCAACCAAGATACATTTATTTCATGTCAGTCAAATCATGAGATAATAGACTCTCTAAAACACTCTACATTCTAGTTACTTGTTCTTTTGTAGAATGAAAAAAGCAGTAGAGGTAATTGAAAGCAGATAGACATAGAGTAGTCAGGCATGTGAAAAGCCCAGCAAATGGATAATGTCTTTGGGCTATGAGCTGGGGCTTTCCAGGGAAGACTGCTGGCCTAGTAAGGACCCATTGGACGAATTCTTCCAGTTTGGTAGCACTGAGAAAAAATCTCCACTTCCCTCCATGGACAAAAGTGAGTTTGATCCATGTACTGAAGTCTGGATAAACATAGATATTTGAATTTTCTTTCTTTAAGCTTCTTACTGAGTTTTCTTGACTATTTTCCTTCAAAGTTTTTATCAGCTGAGAGCCAGCTTTTTCGTCTTGGTGCAGTCTAGATCCTGATGTGCCGTGGACTTTCTCTAGTTCAGCTGTGGCCACCGCTGAATTCTGTTGAATTGTAGGTCCCATGACATTGTGGATTAGTTCCACTATCTCTCTGTTCTCCTCTCCATCAGAAATCTCCGCGCAGTGTAAGGGGGAGCACGTACTCTGAGCTTTGAGATCTGTGGCTATCTTCTTCAAAACTGTAACATCTTCTTTTATTAAGAGGAGATCATTAGCCATTTTGAATTGCCTGTCTTCATTAATACTCACCCTGGTTTCTATCACTTCCATCTGCTTCTGGTAAGTGTCAATTTTTTCCTGGATTGTGGACACGGCAGTAACAACATTACTCAATTGCCTCAGAAGGACATCTTGTGAAGTTTTAATGTCATGAAACATTAAGGTTAAAGGTAAATTCTTTTCCTCATCTCTGTTAAAGCTGTTTATGGGACGACCATTTGTTGCCTTAGATAGCACTCTTACTGAAGTCGGAGGCTGTATCTTGCAATTCTGAACATTGTTTTTAAAATATTTTTGCACTGAATAGTTATTTGTGGTCCTCATGTGCCCAGCCACAGTTTTTGCCCTTTTGGTCAGAAGCCGAAGCATTTTTCGTAGTAAAATAAGGTGGATGTGGTTGAGGTGAGAGGTGGGAAATTAGGGGAAGGGAAGGAACTGAACCCAAAACACAGAGTAAAACAGCACTGGAACAAAGTAGGTTTTCCCTTTACTATTTGTTAGATGACTTCCGTGTATGCCAGCTAGAAGGCCCTAGAATGAAGAACACCAGGGGTAAAATTAAAGGATGCTGGGTTGCTCTCTTCTCTTAGGACAGCCTAGAACTCTTTGGAATATCAGCAAACTCCACAGACTCATTTGTGGGTTGGCCCGGTGACCAGACTCTAATGTCACAATGGTTATTGCCATGGAAGTAGTTCAAGTTTAAAGCTATAAAATAGCATTATGTCATACTTTTCCTAGATATACTAATTGCATTTTATATTTCTGTAAATAATCATCTTCTGAAAAACTGCTTTTGGAAAAATGGAACATTTAGCATATTTGGAGTTTGTTGTTGTTGTGTCACTTCACTTGAGTCCAAGTCTTCCTGACCCCATTTAGGGTTTTCTTGGCCAAGATACTAGAGTAGTTTGCCATTTCCTTCTCCAGCTCATTTTACAGGTAAGGAAACAGGGTTAAGTGACTTGCCCAGGGTCACACAGCTAGTAAGTGTCTGAGGTTGTATTTGAACTCAGTTCTTCCTGACTCCAGACCTAGTGCTCTATCCACTGCTCCACCTAGTGGCTTTTACTTGGTGTTAGCCCTTAATTTTATTCCTTGGACATTCAGCTTATTTCTAATAAGAATATCTTTGAACATCTTGGTGATAAAATGACTAAGCGTATAGTATGATTCTGTTTATCAAGGGAACTAAAATTTATTCCTTAGATTTATCTCCCTCATTTCATCCTATTCATGATTAATTATTTGCTAATTTCAATATTTTAAAGATTGTGATTTTGTCAGCATAGATAAATCCACCCATGCAGTTCACAATAACTTAGAGAATTGCCTAGAGCACTGAGAACTTATTAAACATTGGTGTTGGATGTGGTCCAAGAAATCATTAATTGGTCACCAACTCTCTGATAATGGGCATCTCTGAACTTAACTAATTCTGTCCTGCGATGACAGATCATCTCTTGCTGGGATTGTACTCAAAGCCTTTCCGCTTGGAAGGACGTACCAGAGGTTATGATCTGCTAGATACAGGGTAACCCTCACATTAGGGTGAAGCATCAGAACAGGTACATAACCCTTGACATGATCTTTATATTAATAGAAACAGTTGTCCAAAATGAGGATGCTAACAGTTCCACTGTACTCTGCCCTGATCAGATATATCTGCAGTATTATATTCAATTCTGCATTTGAGAAAGGATATTGACAACCTAGAGGATTTCCAAACAAGGGATAATCAGAGACTATGTCATATAAGGGCTTTTGGGGAGAACTAGAGATGTTTATCCTGGAAAAGATGACTTGGGGGGGGGAGGAAATGATAGATCTTTTGAAGTGTTTGAAGGGTTGTTATATGAAAGATGGATTGTATTTATTTTGCATGTCCCCAGAGGAGAGAATTAGGAGAAGTAAGTGGAAACTGAAGGGTGGCAGACTTTAGTTCAATCTAAGAAAACCTTCCTGAGAATAGGCTACCTTGGAAGGCAGGTGGTTCCCTTGTTCTGGAGGTCTTCCAGCAAACGTTGAACATGTACTGTTCAAAATTTTTATCAGTGGCTTGGTTAAAGCCACAAATGACATTAAAATGTGGATGACAGGTGAATACTAGTTGGGAAGTGGCTGAAGCCAGTGTTTGCCTCCTTGAGGGTGATGTTGGTTAAATTTGAAGTATAAATATTTACTTTAGAAATCAGCAGATGCTCTTTTATCTTTAAAACATATAGATTGAAAATGGGATTTCTGGCTATCTCAGATCATAATAATGTTTGTGTCTGCTGTCATATTTTTGTTTCATATTGAGCTTAAATTACACTGAAACCTCCAAGTCATTCTTTGTTTTCACTTGGGCTATTGTCTGACTACATTTCTCTACCCTCTGTCCATACAGCTGATTTTTCAAATGTACAATGACTAAAAAGGAAAGTCTCAAATGTATGTTGGACATTCTCAGGAGGATTCCTGGAAGGAACACAAGACTTAAGAGAAGCATAGAAAGGCAAACATGAGTGAGAAATCATAAGGAACACACCAAGGTTAAACGGGTTTAGGGAAAGGGAATTGAGTGATGAGGTGGGAGACGGGGGCAGAAACAAAAGAGACATATGAGGAGAGGACAGGATAAAAAAAGAGAAGGATAAATAGGAGAAAATAGGATGGAGGGAAATACATAGTAAGCAGACATAATTGTGAATGTGAATGGAATGAACTCACCCATAAAGCAGAAGAAGATAGCAGATAACATACCTAGAGTAAAATGAGAACCTGGAACAGAATCTATTATGTGTAAGATGAAGTTAAAAAAAGGCAAAGTAACAATCAAATTATAATATTACCTAAATTTATTTATTTAGTGCCATATCAATAAAAAATTGCTTTGTAGAGCTAGGAAAAATAACAAAATTCATTTGGAGGAACAAAAGATCAGGAATATCAAGAGAATCATTGGGAAAGAATATGAAGGAAAGGGGCCTAGTGCTGCTAGATTTCAAAATATACTTTGAAGTGGTACCATCAAAACAATTTAGTATTAGATAAGAAATAGAGTGGCTGATTAATGGAATAGATTAGGTTCACAATATACTGAAGTAAATGAGCACAGTGACTTAATGAGTATGGTTTGATAAACCCAAAGTTATTAGCTACTGGGGCAGGAACTCATTGTTTGACAAAAACTGCTGGGAAAATTGGAAAATAGTCTAGCATAAACTAGGAATGGTCCAACATCTCACACCATATACCAATGTAAGCTCAAAATAGGTATATGATTTAGACATAAAGGATATTATAATCAAATTAGGGGAGCGTGGAAGAAATTACCTGTCAGATCCATGGATAGGGGAAGAATTCATGACCACACAAAAGATAGAGAGGTTCATTTGAGGTGAAATGGAATAATTTTGATTGCATTAAATTAAAAAGCTTTTGCATAAGCAAAATCATTGCAGCAAAAAAATAGAAGGAAAACAGGGAACTGGGAAACATTTTGCAGCAAGTTTCTTTGATAAAGGTCTAATTTCTCAAATATATAGAGAACTGAGCCAAATTTATAATAATAAGAGGCATTCCCCAATTGATAAATGGTCAAAGGATATGAATAGACTCTACATTACTAATAATTAGAGAAATGCAAATTAAAACAACCCAGAGGTACCACCCCACAGCCATCAGTTTGACTAAGATGATAGAAAAACAAATTGACAAATGCTGGGGTGGGGGGGGATGTGGGAAAATAATTGTGCTAATGTACTGTTGGTGGAGCTATGAACTGTTCCAACCATTCTTGAGAACAATTTGAAACTATGTCCAAAGGCTGTAAAACTATGCCTTCCTTTGGCCTAGCAATGCTACTACTAGATCTATACCCCAAGGAGATCAAAGGAAAAGGAAAAAGGGCTCATATGTGCAGAATTATTTATAACAGCTGTTTTTGTGGTAACAAAGAATTGGAAACTGGGGGGATGCCCATCAGTTGGGGAATGGCTGAACAAATTATGGATTATGAATGTGATGGAATACTATTGTGCTATAAGAAATGATGAAAGTGATGGTCTCAGAAAAACCTAGAAGACCTATATGAACTGATCTAAAGTGAAGTGAGCAGAACTAGAACATTATACACAGAGAGAGCAATATAGTAAATTATGATCAACTGCGAAAGACTCAGTGACTCTGAACAATACAACAATCCACTACAGCTCCAACATACTCATGACACAGAATGCTATCCACCTCCAGATAGAAAACTAGTGACCTCTTAGTGTAGAGTTAAGCGTATTTTTCTCCTTTGTATATTTTTCTTACTTTTCCCTCCCATGTCTAATGTGGAAATATTTTTGCATGACTTCATATGTATAATAGGTATCATATTCCTTGCTTTTTCAATGGGCAAAGAAGGGAAGGAGAGAATTTGAAACCAAAAATAAAAAAATAAGTAAATAAATAAATGGATGAACAAATAAACAAGCAAATAAATAAAAGAATCCTAGTCCAAAGGGCAATGGAAAGACTGATGATAGACACAAGGAGGCCAAAACATATCATCTCCAATGGCATCTATGTTTTAAATGGTGATAGCTATGAGATTATAATAAGAACTCTGTATAATAGAACTTGATTTTAAATCTTAGTTCTGATACATTCTATCTATGTGACCTTTAGTAAATTATTTAACCCTCTGGGCCTCAGCATCCAGTAGTATCAATGTGATCGGAGATCTTCCCTACCCATTCAACAGGTCTCAGGTTGGGCTAGGTGGGAAAGCTTGGTTGTATCTTTATTTGTAAGTAGGCCCAAAGCCTCTACTTACCAGGTACTAAGCTTGAAGCCCTCAGGGCCCTAAGGGGAGTTGCTAAGACCAGAGCCAATGGTATGTGCACTGAGTTTGTCAATCATGAATTCAGCCAGAGACCTGAGTTCTAGTCAATCAGCCACTAGGACTGTATATAAGGAGAGCCTAGAGGGTGAGGACCAAAATTGAAGAGGGACAGAACTGAAGAGGAGCAGAATTGAGAAGCAGACATCAAGAAGACATTGAGGCAGTCTGCTGGCTGAAGAGCAGACATCGAGAGAGCCAGCACTTCAGAAGAGAGTGCTGAGCAGAGAGTTAGCATTCCTGAGTGATTGTTTACAGGAAAGCCCTAGAGGGAGAAAGATACAGGACGACTTGGTTCTTTGCTATAATACCGTGTTATAATTTCCTTGTTGCTACTTTGAGGTGGGCTTGCTGGTTTTGGAATATAATTACTACTATATTGAATTGGAGTAGCTTGTCTTGGGATTTGATACTCTGGTGGCTAAATAAATGTTATATTTCCTCTGCCTTCTACCTAGACAGTTTTTCATACTTTGTGATTCCAAACCATTCAGGCATGTTCATGGTCATGCTCGAGGTCATGAATCTTGCTTTACTGATACACGTCCATGTCTAGAAAATAAAAGGATTGAAATAGATTGCCTCTAAGATAACTTCTCTTCCCCTTCACCCCAAAGTCCTTTTCTGATGCCTTATCATGTCATAGAGATGACACTGAGTTCTTAATGCCAGAAGAGTGAAAGCTCAGATAGGTTTTACCATGTTGGAAGGGCTTCAGGTATGTTCTTGGTAACATATTTTATCTGATTTCTGAAGACTAGATTAGCTAAGAACAGAGAGTTTCCTCAACAATGGAGAGTCAACTGGCAAATACATACATACATACACACACATATACACACATACATGTATACATGTAAGTATATATACTGTGTATGTGTGTATGTATACACACATTCATGTATATATGTATCCATGTATGCATGTATGTGTGTGTGCATTACCATGGTAGCTCAGGAAACAAAGAAACAAATTTTCAAAAAATTATTATTGCTTATTCTTATGTGTCCTCCTTTGTTAACAGAGTATCAGAAAAAGGATCAAAGTGCATTAAGTGCCCCCCTTAGTTTTTATTTTTTTAAGGGGTTTACAATCTTACTTTAATTAAACATACATATATCATTCACTTAGTTCAGGGGCAAAAGTCAGCACCCTGAACCTCAGAGAAAACACAAACAGAAATTACAAGCAGAAATTATATAAACAGAGCAAATAACACAAATCAGTAGACAGGGCTTCTAACTGTCTGTCCATAGCAATATATACATAACTACCAGAGAGAGAAGCACCAACATCTGGGTTTTCAAAGCTGGAGGGCTCCTTAACAGCAACCCAGAATCTCGTCTGGCCAAATCACATGAACACTCTTCCAATGAGTGAGCCCCAAAGCAAAATGCTAACCTCAGAGTATACATATATACCTCTTCAGGGTCAGAGAGTATCACAACCATATGACTCAAACTCATGTGACTTAGGCTTTCTTGTGACTTAAGCAGATCATCAAAGACTTGATCCAATCAAAGACTCTTGATTCAAACAAAGGCAAGACTCAAAGACACTTGATTGCCTTAGTGCTAAGAAGCACTCCAAAAGAAAAAAACAGCAAAAAGTCCCACTTTGCTTGCCATTACAAAGTCATAGATTGAAACCAGGTTGTGAAGGCCTTTTTTTTAAATTAAGATTTTTTATTTTTAGTTTACAACACTCACTTCTGCATGATTTTGAATTCCCGATTTTCTTCCCCCCACCCCCTGCCTCCTCCCCAAGATGGCATGGAATCCGATCTATCTTCTACATATAACTTCTCATTAAGCTTATTTACACAATAGTCAAGTTGTAAAGAAGAATTATGACCAATGGAATGAATCGTGAGAAAGAAGAAACAAAAACAAAAGAGAAAAAAAAACAAAAGAAATAAAAGGAGAGCAAATGGTTTGCCTCAATCTGCATTTGGTCTCCATAGGTCTTTCTCTGGATGTAGATAGCTCTCTGCATCATGAGTCCTTTGGAGTTGTCGTTGAACCTTGTATTGCTGAGAAGAGCCAAGTCTATCAAGGTTAGTCATCACAGAATCCATATATCTGTGGTTGTGTATAATGTTCTCCTGGTTCAGCTCCGCTCCCTCAGTATTATATTGTGTAGGTCTTTCCAGGTTATTATGAAGTCCGTATCTTCCCCATTTCTTATCGCACAATAGTATTCCATTACATTCATATACCACAACTTGTTCAGCCATTCCCCAATTAATGGGCATCCCCTTGATTTCCAATTCTTTGCTACCACAAAAAGAGCTGCTATAAATATTTTTGTACATATGGGTCCCTTTCCCATTTGTGTGATCTCTTTGAGATACAGCCCTAGAAGTGGTAGTGCTGGGTCAAAGGGTATGCACATTTTTATAGCCCTTTGAGCATAGTTCCAAATTGCTCTCAGAATGGCTGGATCAGTTCACAACACCAGCAATGTAACAGTGTTCCAATTTTCCCACATGCTCTCTGGCATTTATCATTTTCCTCTTTTGTCATGTTAGCCAATCTGACAAGAGAGATGTGGTACCTAAGAGTTGTTTTGATTTGCATTACTATAATCAGTAGCGATTTTGAGCATTTTTCATATGCCTGTAGATATCTTTAATTTCTTCCTGTGAAAACTGATTGTTTATATCCTTTGACCATTTCTCAATTGGGGAATGACTTGTATTCCTATAAATTTGGATCATTTCCCTGTATATTTTAGAGATGAGGCCTTTATCAGAGATACTAGTTGTAAAGATTTTCTCCCAATTTTCTGCTTTCCTCCTGATCTGTGTTGCATTGGCTTTGTTTATACAAAAACTTTTAATTTAACATAATCAAAATTATCCATTTTGCATTTTGTAATGCTCTCTATCTCTTGTTGTATCATGAATTCTTTCCTTTCCCATAGATCTGACAGGTAAACTATTCCTTACTCTCCCAAATTGCTTATAGTATCAGTCTTTATTCCTAAATCATCAACCCATTTTGACTTTATTTTGGTATATGGTGTAAGATATTGGTCTATGCCCAGTTCTCCCCATGTAGATCATCTATAGTCAATAACTTAATTGTTGGCACTTTAAAAGTGAGACCCCTTATGAGATACAAACAGGTCCCTTGAGTCAGTTAGAAAGGGAGAAACACATACAACAACTGGCCACAGCTCTAAGAGACCTTTTAGAATTCAGTTCAGTTCAGTCAGTATAGGAAGTCATGCTCAAAGAGGAATCCAGCCCCTCATCAGACATGTAGAGAACACTTGGGGAGGTGAGGCTTTGAAGATCTGTATGAAAGTACAGTAGAAAGTTTAGACAAAAGCAGCATCCACAAGGCCCAGGACAAGGACTGCAGGAGCAAAGATGTGAAGGTTGATCTAGCACAAAGAGTAGCAGGACAGATGCTATGGTGCTTACCTCCTCCTTCCTCCCACCACCATAGACTCCAAGGTGGTAATTCCATATCTTCTTTTTCTGCTTGAGTTTCCCCATGGTAGCTTGAGGGAAGCGGTCCCTCCAGTCTATTTATCTTTCTTTGTTTTAAATATTTGCTTTTCTTCACAAACAGAATTAACCACAATTATATTCTAGTATTGGCATACTTAGGGATTTTGCAGTTGTGAGGAAGCAATTGGGGATGGAGGTGGGGCAGAGCATCCCTGGAAAAGAATGATCGATTTTATATTTAGGTGTTTCACCAGAACACTGTTATTGTCTGAGGACTCAGAACTAAAAATACATAATTGCAGATCTTTTTATTACTATTTCCTGGGTCAAAGAAAGAAACCCATCTAGGTAATGAATCAGTACTAGGAGGAGTGCAACAAATAACAGTGGTTGAGCAGCCTTGCTCACCAGACCACACTATTACTACATTATGACACAAAATAGGAAAGAGAACAACAAAAAGAAGATAAATAGAAAAGATCTGTCAAGATTTCTAAACAAACTTTTTTTCTCCAATAACAGTGGAAATACCACACATGGACTTTAACATCACAGTGCCTATGTGGAAGCAGAAATGTCACTAAAGAAAACACAGACAAGAACAAGAAACTAGATTATACCAAGAATACAAAGAAGTCTCTTCTGGACGGAGTATTGATAGTATTGAGGAATCCATTTTCAAAATTTCTAAAAGCCATGAAGATTTTAAACTCTTAACATGGATCTTAAGAAAGGATGCTCTAAATCACTATTGATTTTTGAGGTTGTTCAGTTGTTTCAGTTGTGTATAACTCTTTGTGACCCCACATGGGGTTTTCTTGACAAAGACACGAATGGTTTGCCATTTTTTCTCCAGCTCATTTTACAGATAAGACAACTGAGGCAAACAGGTCTAAGTGATTTGCTCAGGGTCACACAGCTAGTAAGTGTCTGAGACGAGATTTGAATTCACTTCTTCCTGATTCCAGGCCTTTTGCCCTATTCACTGTGCCACATAGCTGCTCCACTACTGAATGGAAAAATGCAAATTAAAAACAGCTCTGAGGTAGCACCTCACACCTATCAGAATGGCTAAGATGATAGAAAATGAAAATGACAATGCTGGAAGGGATGTGGGAAAATTGGGACACTAATGTACTGTTTGGTGAAGTTGTGAACTGATCCAACCATTCTGGAGAGCAATTTGGAACTAAGTCCAAAGGGCTATAAAACTGTGCATACCCTTTAACCCAGTAATACCACAACTAGATTTGTATCCCAAAATATCAAAGAAAAGGGGAAAGGACCTGTATGTATAAAAATATTTATAGCTTCTCTTTCCATAGTGGCAAAAGAATTGGAAATTGAAAGGATGAGCATCAGTTGAGGAAAAGGTGAACAAGCTGCTGTTACATGATTGGGATGGAATGCTATTATGCTATAAGAAATGACAAGCAGAATGCTTTCAGAAAAACCTGGAAAGACTTACATGAACTGATGCAAAGTGAAATGAGCAGAACCAGGAGAACACTATACATAGTAAAAGCAATATTTTAACAATGATTAACTGTGAAAAGACTTAACTACTCCAATGAATACAATGATTCAAGACAACTCCAAAAGACTCATGATGAGAAATGCTATCCATCTCCAGAGAGAGAACTGATGAAATCTGCATGCAGAATAAAGAATAATTTTTTCACTTTCTTTTTCTTGCTTTTTTTTTTGCAACATGGCTAATATGGAAATATCGTTTGCATGATTTCACATGTATAATTGATATCATATTGCTTGTCTTCTCAAAGGCTGGGGGAAGAGCTGGAGGGAGGGGAGAATTTAGAAATAAAAAAATTAAATGACTGCTAAAAATAAACATTTGTATTTTAAAAAAATAAAAAATAAATAAAATCTCCCAGACTATGAAGAATTAAATACAAAAGAACTTACTGTTGATCTTATTTACTGAAAGGATGTGATAGAGAAAATACTGGGTCTGTAATATGTACCTTTACATCTGCAGGGCTTGATCCTATTAGAAGTAGCTAGGGAAGAAATTGCTCATCTTGTAAAAGATAATTATGGTAACTTTTCCAGTCTCCTGGGGGGTCATTTAATAATTCTTATGTAGTGATTTTACTAAATGTATCCCCAATGGCCTGAAAGAATTCCCTGTGTCTGATGGGTAAATCGGAGATAAGGTAGAGTGGCTGCAACATAAATTTGGAATTAGATTCACATAGAGCAGTGAATAAGGAATTTATACCCCCATAAAGCTAAGCACCAGAGCAAGTGATGAATTCATACGGAGGCAGTAAGCTGAGACCTGCAGAGGAGTGGGG
The DNA here is from genome assembly GCF_011100635.1 of Trichosurus vulpecula. Lineage (NCBI taxonomy): Eukaryota > Metazoa > Chordata > Mammalia > Diprotodontia > Phalangeridae > Trichosurus > Trichosurus vulpecula. The sequence continues at coordinate 354,505,513 of NC_050574.1, forward strand.
CATACAGTAGGTGGTCCACCTTTGGAGCTATTTTAACTCTTGCAGGTCTCTAGGGGACTACACACAAGTAATTGGTGTTTTCTCTAGACCCCTAGAGGCACATGAGCCGCTGGTAATCAGCTACTTATCTCCTCACTCATATTATTACTGGACCTAATTCCAAATTTACAATAAGCTCAAATTACCTTATCTGGCTCACTCTTCCTGCTATTTACTTTCAGGACCCTGGAGATTTTTACTCTATGGCTTGGGTAAGTCATATCATCTCTGATTCTTCTTTCCTCTTCTGTAAGACGAGAGGTTTGGAGCAGAAGAAAATCAAAGGTCCGTTGCAGCCCCAAGTCTCTGTGAACCTAGGATTCTAAGCTCTACTCCCTGCCTCTCCATTCTTTTCCGGGTGTCTGGGCAGTCCCCTGGTTATATGTTACTCATTTATAATGTTATTGTCTCTGCGATACTGAATGTCACCTTCAGGCTTCCCCTTTAAAATCTTCCTTCTCTGGAGGTTCCATTCACTTTATGATTGACACTCTTTATAAAGTCTTTCTAAGACTTAATGGGAACAATGTTGTGTCTGTAAAAGTCAATTACTGGAAAGGGAAGAAAATAACATGAAGAGTGTTTCTGTTTAGCCTTTCATCTGTTGCTTTTCATGAAAATGGTAAATTGATTCTGTTTTGTTAGTCTATTTAAACACCTTATTTTTACTGCATTGACAGTATTTAGCCTATCTTTTTTAGAAGTCATTTAATACTAACTTTCCAAATGTGGAAAGGGACAATATATCTTTAGAATGGTTTATAATACTATTTAAGGAACTATGGAAATGAAAATCTTTGGAATATAGATATCAGATTTTAAACAAACACAGAAGTAAAAATCAATAAAAGTTAACTATAACATTTGGGGTCACTTTGCCCTCAGTAGACAACTAATCACTTAGCCCCACCTTTCAAGAGGACCACTTAACACCTAAGGGCTTTCTTGGGGAACCCAAAAAGCTCTTTCTCTGGGACTCTGAGAGCTGGTTGTTATTCTCCCTTTAATTTTTCTGCTTTAGGTATGGTGTCACTCAACTCTTGTTAGTTGAAGGGTTATTATGGAGTATTCAATCAGAATATGGTTCATTTGGCCTTGTCCTACTCTAAGAAAAATCATCCTCTTTGTCCCGATCTCTGCAGAATTTCTTAATTACTCAAAGCTCCATGCAAAATTAGAATAAACGTTTTGTCAAAACAGATAAGAACAAGAATCCAAGATGGTCAGCATAAATTCGCATTCACCCAGCTTTAAAATCTATTCTACCACATAAATCCTCAGCATTCCTATACATTACTGACAAAGCCCAACAGCAAGAGATAGAAAGAGAAATTCCATTCAAAGTTACTGTAGGCACTATAAAATATTTGGGAGTCTATTTGCCAAGACAAACCCAGGGCCTATATGAACGTAACTATGACACACTTTTCATGTGAATAAAATCAGATCTAAATAAATGGAAAATATCAGTTGCTCATGGTTAGGTTGAGCTAATATAATAAAAATGACAATTTTACCTAAATTAATCTATCTATTCAGTGCCATACCAATCGAACTACCAAAAAATTATTTTACTGAGCTGGACAAAATAATAACAAAATTCACCTGGAAAAACAAGAGGTCTAGAATATCTAAGGTATTAATGAAAAGACATGCTAAAGAAGGTGGATTAGCCATACCAGATATTAAACTGTACTACAAAGCAGCAGTCATCAAAACTGCCTGGTACTGGTTAAGAAACAGGGGTGTGGATCAGTGGAATAGGATAGGTACACAAGTAGGAGAAATCAACAAGTTTAGCAATCTACTCTTTGATAAACCCAAAGAGAATAGCTTCTGGGCTAATAATTCACTATTTCACAAAAACTGTTGGGAAAACTGGAAAACGGTAGGGCAAAACCTGGGCATAGACCAATATCTTACATCATATACCAAAATAAAGTCAAAATGAGTTCATGATTTAGGAGTAAAAGCTGATACTATAAGTAATTTGGGAAAGAAAGGAATAGTTTACTTATCAGATTTATGGAAAAGTAAAGAATTCATGACCCAACAAGAGATAGAGAGCATTACAAAATGCAAAATGGATAATTTTGATTATGTCAAATTGAAATGTTTTGTACAAAAACAGCCAATGCAACAAAAATTAGGAGGGAAGCAGAAAATTGGGAGAAAATCTTTACAACTAGTATCTCTGATAAAGGCCTCATTTCTAAAATATACAGGGAACTGAGCCAAATATATAGGAATACAAGCCATTCCCCAATTGAGAAATGGTCAAAGGATATGAACAGGCAGTTTTCAGAGAATGAAATTAAAGCTATCTATAGGCATATGAAAAAATGCTCTGGATCACTATTTATTAGAGAAATGCAAATCAAAACAACTCTTAGATACCACATCTCTCCTGTCAGATTGGCTAAAATAACAAAACAGGAAAATGATAAATGCTGGAAAGGATGTGGGAAAATTGGAACATTGTTGCATTGCTGGTGGAGTTGTGAGCTGATCCAGCCATTTTGGAGAGCAGTTTGGAACTATGCCCAAAGGGCTATAGAAATGTTCATACCCTTTGACCCAGCAATACCACTTCTAGGATTGTATCCCAAAGAAATCACACAAGTGGGAAAAGGACCCATATGTACAAGGATATTTATAGCGGCTCTTTTTGTGGTAGCCAAGAATTGGAAATCAAAGCGATGCCCATCAATTGGGGAATGGCTGAACAAGCTGTGGTATATGAAGGTGATGGAATACTATTGTGCCATAAGAAATGGGGATGATGCGGACTTCGTAACAACCTGGAAAAACCTACACGACATAATGCTGAGTGAGCGGAGCAGAGCCAGGAGAACGTTGTGCACAGCCACAGATATATGGATTCTGTGAGGACCAACCCTGACATACTTCGCTATTCTCAGCAACCTAAGGTGCAAGGACAACTCCAGGGCTGACTCACGATGGAGAATGCTATCTTCATCCAGAGAAAGAATTGTGAAGTTTGAATACAGATTGAGGTGCACTACATGCTCGCCTCTTTTGCTTCTCTTTTGTTTTTGGGGTTTTTTTTTTTTGGTTCTGTTTCTTCTTTCTCATGACTCATTCCATTGGTCATAATTCTTCTCCACAACTTGACTAGTGTATAAATTAATTCAATGTGGAGTTATACATGGTAGTTATATGAGATTCCATGCCATCTTGGGGAGGGAGGGGGAAGGGAGGGGAGAAAATCTGGAACTCAAAATTATGTAGAACCGTGCGTGGTAAACTAAAAATAAATAAATAAATTTTAAAAAAATTAAAAAAAAATGTATTCTACCAACCTAATTTACTTTACATTGTCATAGAGATTCTACTTACAGTTCCAGATACCATTCTACTCCCATTGGCTCCTGATCCTTCTCTACTCATTGCCATGGCTGCTCATCGCTGCCCCCTGACCTGGTCTACTGTTTCACTAGCTCAGTACATTAGCTACCCAAGCATGGATCTGGTCAAAGACTTCAGTATTAGAGACTTAGAATAGGGGTGTCACTTGAGGGTATAGAAAGGTTGTTTTCATTCTTTTTGTCATTGCCTTCTCTTGTCTCTATTCGTCTTCAAAATTCTTTAAGTTCCCTTGATATTTCACCTTTCCTCCCTCAACTTTGCCCCACCAATAGGTATAAATCAGGCTAGTGAAACTGATTTCAGCATACGTAGGACCATCATATAAACCCTGCAGCTTACTATAGAAGACAATCCAACCCACATAATTATGTTCACCGTAGTATGTTAGTATTGCGAGGACAGCCTTAGCTTTAAATGTGTGTGTGTGTGTGTGTGTATGCATATCTATGTAGCCTTGGAGTTTGAATTTTCCAGTCTTAATGTTGCTTTATAATAAGTTGTTATCTGTCTTCTAGGAGTTATTTTCTCGGTGAAAGTTGCAGGAAAGCTGTAAAGAATTCAAATGAAAACGTTGCATTGAATTTCTCTAAAGAATGATTACCTTGAGTGGCATATTAATTATTATTATTTTTGTTATTATTAAGATCTTTATATTTCCAAGTAAATTTTCACCAGATAGAGTCCCTGCCAGGTAAATACGTATTATTCACTTGGTTCTATTTTTACGTTTGCTTTTGTCTTTTTTGAGAATATCTCTTCCCTTGCACTCTATCTGTGGAAGGAGGATTGCCCCATGCTGCCCCATGCTGTTCCATGCTTGAAAGAACAGCCAAAGGGTTAATGTGAATGCTTGTTCAATAGAAATTCATAGAGGACCTCTCTCTGAAGGATTTCAAACTAGTTTTATTATATACTGTTTCCTCAGTGCCTGTTCTTTGACTTTTAGAATCATTTCATTTCTCTGCTTAAAGCCCACTGTGAGCTTCATTTCTCCTGTAAAGGTTTAGATTACAAAGATCTCATTTAACTTTCCAAATATATTCCTTCTCCCCACATACTTTGCATACATACAAAAAAGAAAATGCCGAGAGGCGACTTTTTAAAATGAGGTTTTCTCTCCACCTAGGCTTTGAGAGCTATGAACTAAAAAATCCAAAATGCTCATTCATTGTTTTAAATATTTTAATCTAAGGCTCATTTTTTTAAAAAAGTACATTATTGCTGCAGGTGTTTCCAGCTTGCAAAATGCCACGGAAGGAATATTTGAAAAAGCATTTGAGAATGTTTAAATGTCAATCCAACTTGCTTGTTTGTGTGTGCGTGTGTGAGCGTATCATATACATATGATATATATCACATACATGCATATTATATATAATATGTATTATATACACATATATGTATGAATAAAATCTTTTTAATTTAATGTAATCAAAATTATCCATTTTACCTTCTGTGAATCTCTTTATCTCTTTCTTGGTCATGAAATCTTCCTGCTTCAAAAATCTGACAGGAATGTTTTCTGAGCTCCCCTTATTTGATTATATTACCCTTTATGTCTAAATCATGTACCCATTTTGAATTTGCTTAGTATATGGTATATGGTGTATGAGATGCTAGACTATGCCTAGTTTCAGCCAGACTGCTTTTAGGTTTTTTCTGGCAGTTGTTGTCTTGCCCCAAAAGCTGGGATTTGGAGCTTATCAAATTCTAGGTTACTATGCTCATAATTGCTTCTTTATTCTGTGTACCTAATCTATTCGACTGATCAACCACACTATTTCTTATCTGGTACCAAATTGCTTTGATGATTACAGCTTTTGAATATAGTTTAAGACCTAGTACTACTAGGCTTTTTTCATTCACTTTTCCCCCCTCATTGATTCCCTTTATATTCTTGACCTTTTGTTCCTGCAGATGAATTTTTTTTTCTAGTTCAACAAATTAATTCTTTGGTAGTTTGATTGGTAGGCACTGAATAAATTAATTTAGTTAGTATTGTCATTTTTATTTTATCTATGGTAGGCTCAGCCTACTCTTGAGCAATGAATATTTCTCTAATTATTTGGATCTGTTTTTATTTGTGTGAAGAATGTTTTGCAGTTGTGCTCATATACTTCCTGTCTCTACCTTGTATTTTATATTCTCTGCTGTTTTTTTAAATGGAATTTCTCTTTTTATCCCTTTCTACTGGGTTTTGTTGGCAAGGTATAGAAGTGCTGATGATTTATGTATATTTTATGCATTTTTGTATTTATATATTTATGTACTTATGTATATTTTATATCCTGCAACTTTGCTAAAGTTGCTAATTCTTTTGACTAGTTTTTTACTTGATTCACTAGGGCATACCATCATATCATCCGGAAAAATGATAGTTTTTCCCCCTCATTGTCTATGCTTATTCCTTCAATTTCCTTCTTGTTTTGTTGCTATAGCTGTCATTTCTGGTATGATATTGAATAATAATGGCGATAATGTGCATCCTTGCTTCACCCCTGATCTTATTGGAAAGGCTTCTAGTTTGTCACTTGTAATTTGCTTTTCTTCTTTCTTTTTTTAAAAGTCAAATTAGCCAATGGTTTATCTTTTTTATTATTTTTAAAGATAAAACCAGCTTCTCACTTTATTTATTAGTTTAATGTTTATTTCTTTTTTACTTTCAATGTTATAAATCTCTCCTTTGATTTTTGGGTTTTCTATTTTGGTTGTTAATTAGAGATTTTTAATTTGTTTTTTTTTTTTTTTAGTTGCAGGCCCAATTCATTGATGTCTTCTTTCTCTCTTTTACTGATTTTAGTACTTTACCCTAAGTGGTGCCTTGGCTCCATTCCACAAATTTTGGTATGTTGTCTCATTGTTGTCATTATGTTTGGTGAAATTATAGATTGTTTCTATCATCTGTTCTTTGACCCTTTCATTCTTTGAGATTTGACTAGTTTCCAATTAATTTTTTATTTATGCTTCCAAAGCCTTTATTGAATGTAATTTTTATTGTAATATTATACCAAAAGAGTGCTTTTAATATTTCTGCTTTTCTGCATTTGTTTCTAAAATTTTATGCCCTAATATGTGGTAAATTTTTGTGAAATTGCCATGCAGAGCTGAGACACCTTTCGGTTCCCATTCAATAGTCACCAGAAGTCTATCATATCTAATTTCTAAAATCCTATTCATCTCCTTAACTTCTTTCTTGTTTTATCATATGCTTTCCGTAGATTTGAGAGGGGGTAAATTGAAGCCCCCCATTAGTACTATTTTGCTATCCATTTCCTCCTAAAACTTCTTTAACTTTTCATTCAAGAATTTGGCTGCTATGTTAATGTGTATATGTTCGGTATTGAAATCAAACCATTGTCTATGGTACCTTTTAGCAAAATGTGGGTTTCCTGATTATCTCTTTTGATTAGGTCTGTTTTTGCTTTTGCTTTGCCTGAAATTATAGTTGCTACCTCTACCTTTTTTACTTCAGCTGAAATATAATAGATTCTGCTTCAACCCCTTATTTTAACTCTGTGTTTTTCCTCTCCCTTTCCCCCTCTCCCAGTGCATCTCTCTTCCATTCTTCTTTTGAGATCTCCCCAATGTAATTGACTCATGATCATGCCCTCTGTCTAAATAACTTCTTTAACTGCCCTAATGATAATGAAGTTCTTAAGGGTTACATGTATCACCTTCCCATGTAGGAATGTAAGCAGTTCTATGATTCTTTTGAAATAATAAGGTGCTGCGATTCATAATCATTTAGCATCATCAGGAAAATATTGGAAAGAAGAAAAAAAACATCTATTGACCATCTTCTCTGAATCAGGAATATGACAAATTTAATTAAATTAATTTTAATTTAATTTAATTAATTAAATTAATTTAATCCTTACAATAACCCTGGGAGGTAGGTGCTGTTATTATCCCCATTTCACAGTGGAAGAAACTGAAGCAGACAATGTTTGTGACTTATGTAGGATCACACAGTTAGTACATATCTGTGAGGCCGGTTTTGAACTCAGATCTTCTGAACTCCAGACCCATCACTCTATCTACTGTGCCATTGTATTGCCTTATATTGATGTAAAAGAGAGATTGCTTTTTACAACAGTAAGCAATCTAGAATCAATGAAAGTACTACAATTTCCTAAAAGCCCATCATGCGATTTCATTTTTATCGTATAGTTCCCCACATAACTCTGAGTTCTCTTACTGCTTCTCAAGTTTGGGGTACTAATTGGTTCATCAGTTCCAACCTCTGTCTCATTTTCCAATAAATCTCTTTTCTAGATCAGATCAAATGACATTATTAGTTCAAAGCAAAATATATTTAATTTAACAGAATACCAAGGTAAATAACAGGAAAATCCCTGTAGGTTTAAAAACCGGTTTGATCTTTCATAGATTCCTGCGCTGCCTGTCGGGGAGGAAACACTCCCCAGTCAACGGATGCTCTTAGTGCCGTATCCAGGCTGGAGCGCCTCTCATAGCATCGTGGTGCTACGCCGCTGCCCGGCTCCACCTCCACTGCTAGCTGCCCCGTCTGCCTTTCTGCAGAAATTCTACTGCCATCTATTGCTGGGCCTTTTCTCTGCTGAGTTCCTGCCATCTGCAGGAGAAATTTTCAACTGCTGGGGATTTTTCTTTCTCAACAACACTGCTATTTCTCTTTTGTGCAAAGCAAGCCAAAACTTGCTTCAGGCTGTAACCTGAGTTCCAAAGCCCATTGGAACGGATTCTTTCCTTATTAGTGGAGATGAACGCCTGTGCTAGCCCGAGAGCAGGGCAGAGTTGATTAGAGGGGGAGTGTTCCAGTCTCTTCAGCTCTCTTGAGTTCTGTTTCTTGGGATCCTGTCCTCCCCACCCCCAATTCATGAAACAGTGACAAAAAGTTATATTGAACCTGAAACACTAGATCCTCTAGACTAGTAATATTTAAAGTAGCAAATAAATATAATTCTAGCCTGGTACCCTCTGTCTCTCTAAAAGGAGCAGAGTGACCAAGCTTTTGGTTTCAACTTCCGGCTTCCCTTCCTGGCACGAATGAAAGTCTCCCTTGGAGAAGGATCGGGGGAGAAGAGGCTAGAGATGTCCATTCTGTCTCCTTTTGAGCCATATAATGACATCCCCACGCTACATGTTGGAGGGGCAACCCTCACAACAAGGCTGATCTCCCCATTTCCTACTCTTCTGTTAGTCAGAAATTTAGCCAAGTCTGGAAAGCACAGCAAGGGAACCCTTCAGATCAAAGCCTTTCTTTTTGAGGAGCTTAGAAGAAAGAGGAAATTTACCCAGGCAGGCTCACTTGATAATTAGTTTACGGTGATTACATTCCTCCAGTGGCAGCCACAATATGATATTCTGTATAGCAAGCAGGTGTTAGGGTGATGAAACTCTGAGTTCAAGTCCTGTCTCAGCCACATAATGGCTATGTAGCAGTGCTACCCCAGACAGTTCCCCAACAATCTAAAGAACAGTTGTTTATCTTACTTGGTAGATAATAATAGCTAGCATTTATATGTCTCTATATATAATTATCTCATTTAATCTGCATAATAGTCCTGCAAGGTAGATGCTATTATTATCCCCATTTTACAGAAGAAGAAACTGAGACTGAGAGTGATTAAGTAATTTGTCTATCATTAAAGAGCTAGTAAATCTCTGAGGCAGAATATGAACTCAGAGTTTCCTAGCATCATGTCTAACACTTTATCCATTGCCCCAGCCAGCTGCTTCATGGGAATTCCCTGCACCAATGAAAGCTCAGATTTGAACCCCCAACCTCCCCCCACCCCGAGACTTTCAAATTCCATCATACCTTCGGCAGCTAGTGTCAGGGTTATTAATTATTATTAATCTCTGGAGCGTCACTTAGCAACATTGAAGGGACCAAGTGGACCTGGCAACTTTCCTCCTGCAACTCTGCAGTTACGCGGAAATCACATTAGCACTGAATAGAGAGTTAGGAAGACCTGAGTTTGAATCCAGCCTCAGACACTTAGTTGTTGTATGTTCCTGGACAAGTCTCCTAACCTCTTTCAGCCCCAATTTCCTCATCTGTAAAATGCGGATGATTATAGCTCCTCCCTTACAAGGTTGTTGTGAGGACCCAAACAGATAACATAGGTAAACACATTGCAAATCTTCCCCTCTCTTCCCTCTACGTTAAAAAATTTTTTATTGATATCTTTTGCTTTCACATTGCCGTTTTCCCCAGTATAGCCTCCCTCTCCCCCTCTCAGAGAGCCATTACATATAACAAAATTTTTTTTTAAATAGAAAGAAGAGTAATAAGTGAAAAAAAATCAGCAAAATTTATCAAGGAATTAAGTCTAAATATATATTATATAAATATGCACACATACATACGCATACATATACATTTATACATATATACTTATACACACATATGTATATGTATATGTATGCATGTACTTATATGCACACATACACATACATATAAAACTACACATAGATATAGATATAGATATAGAGATGTAGATGTAGATGTAGATATAGATATAGATATAGATATAGATATAGATATAGATATAGATATAGATATAGATATAGATATAGATATAGATATAGATATACATGTGCAATGCTCTGTTCTGGTGGACCTCCCTCCTCTGCAAAGGAGTGCGTGAAGGTGTCTTCTCATGTAGTCTTTGGGGCCATGCTTGTTCTTTGTAACATTCCCTTTTGATTGCCCTGTGGTTATTGTTCTTTACATTGGTTCTTTTTGTTGTAATCATTGTGTAGATCGTTCTCTTGGCTCTGCTTATTTGACTCTGTTTCAGTTCATGTACATCATTCTGTACTTCTCTATGGTAATCATATTTGCCATTTCTTAAAGCACAGTAATATTTCATCACATTGTACTACAATTTGTTTAGCTGTTCCTTAATTGATGGGCATCTACTTTGTTTCCAGTTCTTTGCTACCACAAAGAATGCTACTATAAATATTTTGGCATATATGAGGACCCAAACCTTAAAGGACACATGAATACTAGGCATCATTGTTATTAAATCAGAAAAGCAAAAAAAGAAAAAAAAAGGACTGGATTTGCTGCATACCAGTTGTATGTCTTAAGCAAGTTATTTATTGAAACCTTTTTGAGTCTCAGGTTTTTCATATATAAAATGTGAGGGTGATCCTTAAAGAATATTTTTGGCTGAAAATTTTATGACTCATTGAATAATAATCTGGATACATTAGAAATACAATTTTAACATATCAAACAATTTGCAATTTCACTGATATGTATGTTCTTTACTGTGCTTCTGTATGTAAGATAGCTTCATGCGTTGTCACCAAAATATTAATCACTTGCTGATCAGCTTCCTAGCGATGAATCTTGATTTGATTAGGCTAGTCATTAGATGACAGTCCATCACCATTAACTTAACAAGCAGACATAATAATGGGATGCTTAAGTAGGAATGTAGGTTTTAGGAGTCATGAGAGAATATACCCATTATAGTTAATTGAAATCAAGTCACTAGAGTTATTTATCTTTCAGAAGAGAAGGTTGGGGACAATAATAAATATTGAAATATTTTCACTTAGAATCAGTTGAAGACTAAACTTCTTCAGCTAAAGATATAGACTAGCATTTTCCTATTCAAAACTTTTACCAAGTTACAACTATTCAGCAAATACTGTCAATAATGCTGAATGTGATGTGTCTATTTCAAATTATTGAATCAGTGACATGTTACTCTCATTAGAAGTTAAAACAGCCATGTAGTTTAGTGGTCAGTCCATCGAATTCATGGATAGTGTATATAAAGAAATTAACCCAGACTATTCACTGGAAGGTCAAATACTGAAGCTGCAGGTTAAATACTTTGGTCACATAATGAATGGGAAGACAAGACTCACTGGACAAGACCCTGATGTTGGGAAAGATTGTAGGCAAAAAGAAAAGAGGACAGCAGGAGGTGAGGTGGATAGATAGTATCATGGAAACACTGAACATGAGCTTGGACAGACTTCGGGAGATAGTGGAGTATAGAAGGGCCTGGCATGATATGGTCCATGGGGTCACAAAGAGTTGGACATGACTGAACTGGACAACAACATATAAAACTGGGTTAGGCACGACAAATGGATCATGAGTTGACTCCAAAATGGAATGGGAGGAGGAGAATGGACTAGACTGCATTTGGAAAAATTTCAGTGTTTCAAATTCTTTCAAGTTATTACCTATGTGAAAAACAATCCTTTTAATATAGATGTTTTTTTCTGGTCATTCTGTATGGTTGCGAATCTTAGAATACTACATTCTCTCATGGAATCAAAGTTTCATGTGTCCCAAGAGACAATGGGGAAAAATTTGAAGAATGTAAGTAGCCTGCAGCATGCTTCCAGTGATGATCAGTGTTTAAGAAGTCATGTAAAGTATATCAATGTGGAAATATATGATTAGAAAATGTGGTAGACCAGTCATTTGGTAAGAGAAAGAAATAACAGACAGATGGCCCATCTATTTAAATAGTACTCCTGAAGTATTAAAAAAAATCATAGAGGGAGATAACATACATGAGACAACATGGATGCAATTACACATGATGGTAAGGCATGGATGAGTTGTGCTTTATATTGATGGAGCAAATGCCCCTATTGTTAAGATCAGAGATTCATAGAAGTACTGAAAAGTAAATATTTATTGTAGAATTGAAGAGTTAAAAGAGATTTCAGAAGCCATTTGGTCCAATTCATACCTGAACAAGAATTCCTTCTACGACATACTTGAGAAACATGCCATGTAGACCTTTATTCAAGTCATTGATTTTTTAAAAAAAGTTAAATAGCACAAGGTCAAGCACAGGTTCCCTGGAGCATTCCACTAGAGACCTGCTTCCAATTTGACAGGAAGCCAGTAATGACTACTTTTTGGACACAAACGTTCAACCAGTTCCAAGTTCACTTAGCTGTCAAGTGTACTTCTCTCCATCTTGTACACAAGAACAGCATGAGGGATTTGGTCAAATGATTTGCTAAAATTTAGGTAAATGAGATCTATAACATTCCTCCAACCTTTTAATCTAGTAACTTTCTCAAAAAGGAAATGCATTAGCTCTGAATGGACCTGTTTTGATGAAGAATGGTGGCATTTGGTGGTCATTGGTTTCTTGTCTAGATGCTCATTAATTATCCCTTTAATAATATATGGTAGATTTCCAGAAATCACAGTTAAGATTACTGGCCAATACTTCGCGGACTCAATTGTCTTCCCTTTTTTTAAAACTGGTACATATATTCATCTCCATTACTCTGGTAGCTTTCCCACTCTCCTCAAGCTTTCATCATTTTTTTTAAATTAAGATTTTTTGGCGGGTGGTGGGGAGGGGAGGTGTGTGACTATATTGATGTGACTCACAGGAAGGCAAGACTAGATATCTGTAGTGTCTCCTCCCCCTCCTCCCAACTTCTCTGAAGGAGACTTTAATTCCTCAAGGAGGGAAGCAGGAAGTTGGGGCCAAAGGCTGCTCCCCTCAGGACAGCTGGATACTGGGCTAGAATTATATATGGTCCCTACAATATTCTTAGGCTTGGGGATATAATTTTTTGGTTTAAATTAAACTTCTGCTTGCTATTTCTTTTTTAATATTTTATTTTTTCTCCAAGAAAGAAAGAAGGAAAGAAAGAAAAAGAAAAAGGAAGGAAGAAAGAAAGAAAAAGAGAAAGGAAGGAAGGATGGAGGAAAGAAAGGAAAGAGGGAAGGAAGAAAGAAAAGTAGTTTGTTTCAGTCTGTATTCAGACAATATTAGTTCTTTCTCTGGAGGCAGATAGCATGTTTCATCACAAAAAAAGTATCCCAAGCTCTTAACCCCTTTTCTACCAGATGCCAGTTTGAAAGAAACCTATTTACGCAAGTCATTAGCAAAACAGAAATCAGAGAAAGTATACATTTGAAAATATGTACCATACAATATAGATTGAAGGAGGTCTCCATTGGGAGTAAGGTAACTCAGTTCAGTCAAGAGAGTCCCAAATCTCCCCCAAGGGGGAATTTCCTGAACTCTCCGATGTAGCAAGCTATGGATATGGACAGGATAGAGACTGACAGCACCTCTTTTGTTGGCTTCTCCCCTAGAGTCTTTCTTTCCATTTGGTCCTGGGATTGTGGATCTCCTTTCTCAAAACTAGAAGACAGAAGAAATGACAAAAGTAAAGAGCCTAGATCTCTCTTCTCTTCCACTCTAGTCAACTCTGTCTTGCCTCTCACACAGGGGCATTAATCTCTACCAATGAGAAGACAGTATCATACTAGTGGACTTTGGGGCTTGAGTTATGGTTTCGACAAAAATCCATCTTTACTCCCTCCTACCCCCATCCTCATACCCAACTGAGAAAGAAAGACAAAACCTCTCTTAGAAACATATATAGTCAAGCAAAATAAATTTTCATTGGCCATGTTAAAAAAAAGAAGTCTCATTTTGCATTCTGAGTTCTTCATCTCTTTATCATGAGGTGGGTAGCATGTTTCATCATTAGTGTTGCAGTCATTATGCTGATCAGAGAGTTTCTAAGTCTTTCAAATTTGTTTGACTTTAAAATATTATTATCTTTGTACAACGTGTTCTTCTGATTCTATTCACTTCACATTGTATTAGTTCATACATGTCTTCTCAGGTTTCTCTGAAACCATCCCCTTTATCATTTCTTACAGTACAATAGTATTGTGCCTTACCTTGGAATATCACTCCTGGGCACCCTCCTCAGTCTTCCCTGTATCTGTGACCCAGATCTGGATTGTGATCAACAATGCTGTCCGTTGGCACTGTCCTGCATCCTGCATGATGTCATAACGCTCTGGTATGGCTCTGGGACCTTGTCTTACTGTGGTGTATGTCTTGGTCCTCTTTTAGTCCTTAAGCACCACAATGCTCCGCTCAGTATGCTTCTGGCCAGACTCTGTCCCAGTGTCCACAGACCTCTCTATCTTCTAATGTTGACCTAGGCTACAAAAATGACTTGCTGTGGCATTTTAAAAATTCCCAATAAAGCCCTCCTTAGATGTTCCTAGATTTTCTCTTGCATTTTCTGGATTTGTTTGGAGGTGTTTTGTGAGGATCTTGCTACACTTCTTCCTGTTACTCCACCATTTTGACTTTGCCTTCCCTTCAGTCTTTAAAAAATCATTGACAGTGGTTGCTGATCACATCCGTCAGTTTTATTTTGTTTTATTATGTTTTTTTAAAGTATCCTGGGCTATAATTTAGTTACATGAACTGGGTTTAGTGACATGAACTGATATAGGGCAAGTGCTTTTTCTTACTAGTCTCCAACATATTTTGGATATCAATTTTCTATTGTCCCCCAACCTTTTTTGTCTCTTATGGTACAAAGATCATTCTTGACGGAAAAAGATAAAATCAAACAAGAGTTGAATTAAGTTGACTCAAGTTTGTAAAATAGAAAGATTACCTAGCATCATTATATAGTTCCCTTTACCAGTGAAATAATAAATTCAGGGGCAGGCAGGTGGAGCACCAGCCCTGGAGTCAGGAGGACCCGAGTTCAAATCTGGCCTCAGATGCTTGACACTTACTAGCTGTGTGATGCTGGCCAAGTCATTTAATCCCAATTGCCTTGCCTTCCCCTCTCCAAAAAAAAAAGAAATAATAAATTTCAGGGAAGGGAAAAGAGCAATTAGGATGGATGCTCGTAGTGGAAAGGTAGCACAGCTGGGTGATGCTATGGATAGAATACTGGGCCTGGAGACAGGAAGACCTGGGTTCAAATCTGCCCTCAGATATTACTAGCTGTGTGACCCTGGGCAAGTCACTTAACCCTGTTTGCCTTGGTTTTCTCATCTGTAAAATGTGCTGGAGAAGAAAACGGTAAACCACTCCAGTATCTTTGCCAAGAAAACCCTAAATGGGGTCATGAAGAGTTGGATATGACTGAATAATAATTACAGTAGAAGAGGTCAAGCAATCCATCCATCGATTAATCAGCTATGCTCCAGGCACTGTGCCAAGTGCTCAGGATACACAAAGCTAAATGTCCCTCCCTTCAGGAGTTTATATTTTAATTGGACGATGGAGAGAACGCAGAGCTACTCCACTCTTCACTTTTGTTTTCTCAAACAAAAAACAAATGTCCTTGGATTGGACTATATGGGAGAAATTATAAGGGGACGGTTGGGAGAGGCTAGAGTTGGGAAGGTTTGCTGAGCATCTGTTATGATGATTTAGAAGAGGTAATGAGGGTCTGAAAGAGGGTGGCTGTTGTGTAGAGGTGTGTATATGTGTATGGGTGTTAGTGTGTTGTCCAAGTAAATTATGTGTGTCCACACAGGTCTGTCAAGATGTGACTCAAAGGGAGGCACGAATAGATATCTCTAGAGTCGCCTCTGCCCACCCTTCTCCAAGGGAGGCTTTGACTCCTTCCAGGGGTGGGAAGCAGGAGATGGGCAACAGAAGCCAGTCACTCTGCTCTCCTCAGAGAATTGGAATACTAGGCTAGAACTATATCTGTCTGCCATCCTAAATATTATTAGTTTAGGGGAAAGAATTTTTAAGTTCAAGCTGAGCTGCTCGTCTTTATGATCATTATCCCTTAACAGAAAAGGAGTGTCCCAAGCTGTATGTCCAAGACTTGACACCTGTGAGAAACGTGGTTTTGGGGATCACCAGACTTCCTGGGCAGGGCCAAAGCCCTGAGGAAGAAACAAGTGATGGTCCCTTATTCTATGGGGATCACAAGACCTCCCTAGGCAGGGTCAGGCCCTGAGGAAGGACCATGTGATAACCCCTAAGGAAGGCTGTGCAGACCACAAGACTCCCAGAGGAAGACCAAGTGGTAGATCCCTTCTAACTGTGGGGATCACAGGGCTTCCTAGGGGTTAGACCCTGAGGAAGACCCAAGTGATGGCCCCTTAGAACAGTTGTGGAGATCACAGGACTTTCTAGGGTTGGACCCTGAGAAAGACCTGAGTGATAACTCCTAAGGAAGGCTGTGCAGACCACAGGACTTCCAGAAGAAGACCAAGTGGTAACCCCCCTTTATCTGTGGGGATTACAGGGCTTCCTAGGGGTTAGACCCTGAGGAAGACTGAAGTGATGGCCCCTTAGAACAGTTGTGGAGATCACAAGACTTCCTAGGGTTGGACCCTGAGAAAGAGTCGAGTGCAGGACTCCCCAAGGCAGGATCAGGAAGTTAGCCCAAGATGTGCTTCCTCAGCTCATTGCTTTCCTGGTAGCATAATCTCAGGAAGATCCATGTGATTTGACCATTCTCACCCAAAGAACTCAGGACCAGAGTGGGCAGAAGAAGGTGTTTATTACACTCCTCAAGAGAGCAGGTGCAGTGCTCACTAGGAACACTCACCCTGATAGAGAAGCAGGAGTGAGGGTTACAAGCTCCTCCACTCCTGTTTGAGTTATGGTTAGTTTACATTCTTTACTTTTTTACATAGTTTTCTTAAGTCATGCAGTTTATATAGGTAGGATAATAAGGATACAGAAGCAAAAGTGAAGTTAATTAGTTCTATCTTCCTTGTCCGAGTTAGGATTAGTCTACATTCTTTACTGTCCTACCTTACCTCTTTAACATATGTAAATTATGCAGATTAGTAGACCTGGACACTTGACCAGGACCTTACCCTTGAACTGACACGATAAGCTTGGACTGATTCAACCAGTTTAGCTTCTCTAGCTTCCCTGATCCCCGGCTGGCCATTGTCTTTTGGTAGGTAAACTTTAACTCAACTATATGGATACTTTCTGTGGGAGCAAAACCAGATACCATACTATCTTTTCTTACAATACCCTTCCCACCAAATGCCAGTTCCACAAAAAGGACCTGAAAGTTTGGTTAAAGGAGGCAAACAGTCTAGGTGATATATAAATTCATATAGTCCTTGAAGCTAGTGGATATATGATCATGAAATCAAAAGCAAACTTCTGATTGACTGGAAGAAGAAGGACAAGGTTTAAGTAACAATCCCGGCTCCAGCTTATGATCACCATTTCAAAGAAAGGAAGTTCTTAGTTGAACAAAACAATTGACAACATAATGCCACTTAGAGATTATGATCACCAGATGCAAATGTCTCTAGAATATCAAGACAAGAGAAATCCCACTGTTCTGGTGGCAGACATTTTGTCACCAACAGGAAAGATACCCCTTGTCAATCTTATCTGGTCTTTGAAGTTGCTGACACAGAAAGGGGCATTTTTAGAATAGAGCAAAAGCAGTTTGGATGCTTTGGATATTATTGGGGTTCAAATAATCTGAAAGGACTATCATAACAAATAAACCCATTTGTTGAAGGTTATAGGAAACAGAAGTCAGAGAAGGAATACTGATGAAAATATACCAGACATGATGCAGAATTGAAAGCAGGATATCTTAGCTCAATGAGGAGAAGGAGTCTTAGATCTCAGTCCAAGGAAATTCCCCAAAGTCTCTCGTATAAGAAGCTGGACATAGGGACATGAATGAGGTGCTGGTTCTTCTACACAGCATCTTCTTCCCAAGGTCTTTTTTTCCCCATCAGTGATCCTACCCAAAGAGAATCTAGAACCACATTTTTTTTCTCTTGAAGCCAGAATCTTTCTTCTCTCAATTCTGACCCTCATGCAGGCAAGGAGCATTGAACCATATGAGCCTGAGGTAATGGGACTTTGAGCTAGGCCTTATAGTAGTAGGAATAGAAAGGAAGAACCAGATGTGATACATATTCAAGGCATAGAATCTGCAGAATAGGGTGACGTTGTCTGGCAGGGGCAGCTTTCAAACATCTGTGACTAGAGGAACAGCAAAGCTGTTAATCGAAACACAAAATATAGGGAAAAGGAGCAGAGTGGGAGGAAAGTTAATGTTTTGCTTGGACATGCTGAGTTTGAGATGTTAATGAAACAACGCCTGGGGGAAGGGTCAGGGAGGAGACAAGAGAATGCTTTGCTACAGAAAACCTCAAACAGTTTTCTGACTACACTGAGGCAGTCCTCATTAATTGGCACAGCAAAGCTGAGTTTACTGTGGAAACCACGTTGAGATGCCTGACAAACTGCACCATCACTCTAATCAGCTGTTGGAACCAATAGAGCTAGAAGCTGTATGGACCTCCTCCATGGCATGGGGTAGAATAGGAAGCCTCCAACAGCATGAGGAAACACCATTATCAAGTTTCCTATTTCTCCCATCATTCCTTTTATAATAATCAACACCACTCCTCCTGATGGCCCAACCCCCACAACCTTCTGTTCTTTTCTCCAGCTCCCCGGGCCCTGATGGTGACCTCCTCTCCCTTCTCTCCCAGCCTCTCACTGATGGGTTTTACTTCACTGAGTGCTGGGTTTGCTAAATCGCAGCCTCCCTAGACCAGGACAACTTCTCTCCCTACCCTCACTTTGATTCCAGTCAGTCCTCTGTTTGTGAATACTCCCTCTGGATGATGGTAATCCCCTGGAGTAGAAGCAGCTATGTCATTTCTTTGTTCTGACTTGAAGAACCTTCCTCATTATTGGTCCTTTTATATACCCTGCTACCCCAAGCTTCATAAAGTTGAGAAATGCAGAGGTGATAACGGTCTCTACTGTCACATCCACATCAGGGCCAGGGCAGCAGCAGCTTATGAAGTAGCACCTATTAAAGTCCCCCTCTGGCCATATTTATTTAGAGCCTGTTTGGGCAAACACCTTATTGTGCCTCTCCCTCTCACGTTCCCCAACATAACTAGTTGACTACCCTGGGTTCTGATCACTCCCCATGAATAAGACCCACTTTTCCCTCTGCCTAGTGCCTCATATACACCGATATGTCTTTTGTGGTTGTTCATCTTTCATTTTTTAAAGAGGACCAATGACATCATGGATGATGTCTTGACTCGTGTGTGAATTGGATTTAAGTGAGGCAGAGTCACACAAAGTTATCAGCCTCATTCTCTCTTCCAGAGTCATCGAAGTCCAGTGGCAAGACAAAAGTCACGATGACTGGTGATGGCCTAAATGACCTTGGCATCTTAGATGTCTGACCAAGCTCCACAGCACCTGCTTCAGCCATCTTCATGGCCATTGGAACAAACTGTTCTCATCTGCCCATTCTGCAGGGAAAAGTCTTAACATGCTTGGGTAGATATGCCCTTTACTTACCAATAGGTTTGAGGGCTGTCGGTTACCCTCAAGCTGCTTTAGCTTATCTGCTGAGATAGTTTCTGGGGATGGAGTGGGGGGTGGGGAGTAGCCACCGGGCATGCTACAGCTTCATAGAGCCACAAGTGAGATTTGGGTGAAAGTTGGATGAGCAGCCCCGAAAAGAGCTGGCAAGCCCTCCTAGGAAAGGTGCTAGTCCTCCCTGAATACCCCATACACCTCTTGGCTCTTGGAGATACCTTGAAAGATGGGGAAGACCCCACCCAACCAGCTCAAAATCCCCAAGTCACCCTCTCAGAGTAAGACCAGCAGCAACGACCCCACTGATAGGGAGTGTGAAAATTAGTTACCAATTTCCTGTTTCCCCAAACCAACAGCATGATTTAGCTTTGTTTGTGGTTGTTCAGTTGTTTAGTCATGTCCGATTCTTTGTGACCCCATTTGGGGTTTTCTTGGCAAATATATTGGAGTGGTTTACCATTTCCTTCTCCAGCTCATTTTACAGATGAGGAAACTGAGGCAAACATGGTTAAGTGACTTGCCCAGGGTCACACAACTAGTAAGTGTCTGAGGCCACATTTGAACTCAGGTCTTTCTGACTCCCAGCCCAGCACTCTATCTACTGCACCACCTAGCTGCCCCTATGATTTGGCACCAGTTCCCAAATCCAGGCTCCTTGTACCCTTCTCCCAAGTGCCTGGTATTGCTTGACCCAGATAAGAACCTAATAAGAATGCATGAGACATTACTGGTTGAGAGGGTGCCCTATCACCGCCTGGGACCCATAGCGTTCACTCAATTCCACTGGGGCCTGTTTCTCCATATTATCTGATTGCCCTCAATATTTTAAATATGTCACTTCAATAAAGTGGGCTTTCTTTACTGTTTTCTTGTTCTCCATGTTTCCCTTACTGGATTATTATTATTATTTTGAACTTTCCTAAGTCTATATTAGCACAGTGGGAGGTGAAAGTCTTGAATTCCACATGGTTTGGGGCTCAAAATATTGAAGTTATAGAATGGAGAGACATGAGAAGATGGCCAAACAATGTGCTGGTGTGTTTTCTTGACTATGTTTATTGGTGACAGGAATGAGCTTATACTTGGTGGTAGTAGAGTGGTGAGTTGCAGGGTAATGAGAGTGATATAAAAGAAGAAGGAGGAGGAATAAAAGAAAGAAAAACTATCAATTGAGCATTAAAAATATACATAAGAGAACAGAATAAAATTCAGAAAGGAGCACAAAAGAAAAGCAACGGAGTTGTGTTAAATTTAATAAAGGGTTAGGGGATGCAGACTATACCTTTGAGTTCATTGCTATAGGGATTGTCTGGATGAGGAATCATAACCTGTAAGTTAACCATAAACTTACCATAAACTTTCTCTCAAACCTCTAGTCTTAGAGAGTTGTGTAGAGCATAGAGAGTTTGTGTGACTTGCCAAAGGTCACACAGCCAGCATGTCACAGGCAGAACTTAACTGACTCTAAAATCATCTCTCTACCCATCCCTCTTTAGTAGATAGCTTTAAAAAAATGGTACATGACTGAAGTTATTCCTCATGTGCAATCCTGGTTTTTTTCCATTGTTTATTGAATTATTCCTGTTTGTTAATATTTCTTAAGTTCATAATAAAAAATAATTTTAAAAAAAGATAACCAAGGACGGAGACTTGGAGAATGCCCATATTAAGGGAGGGCAAGAGGAAGAATGGAAGTCACCAGAGCTATGGATTGTTTATAAGAATATAAACTCTGCACTCTAGTTCAACTGTGAAAGAATAAATGAATGTCTTATATGACCTTGGAACTTTCCTACAATCAGTTAATTGGTATCTTTTTTTTTTTTTGAGGATTATAACAGACTTCAAAAAAGCTCCAACTTTTTTTTTCCTACAGTACTAGTTCTCAATTACATTGGGAAATATTTAATTTAAACTGCTAATGACAAACATCAGATAACAATCAAATGGACTGTTTAAATGCTCAAGGCTTAATTATCATTTAACACAGTGTGTTTACACTGAGAACTTTGTGTATAACAGAATAATTAACATTTACTACAATTGGGAGCCTATTTTTGAAATGGAGGTATCTAAAAATTAATGAGCCTGGGCTTGTGACTCATCAGTCATAGAATCATCCTAATAACAGCTGACTTTATTTAGCATTTTATGGTTTACAAAAGTGCTTTACATACGTTATCTCTTTTGAATCTCAAGCTCTATCAAGTAGGGAAGGTAGGTATTATCATATCATTTTCCAGATAAGAAAACGGAGATAACAGGGAGATTAAGAGACTTGCCCAGTGTCATGCAACTATGTACCCCAAACCCAGGTATTATGATGCCAAGTTCATCCTTGGTCCCAATCTGTCTCTCCAGGTTGACTTTACATCAATGCATCACACACACCCCTCCCCTGTTATTTCAGCCAAACTGATCTCCTTGTTGTTTTCATTAAATGATATTCTATCTCCTTGTATCATTCACGATAATCATGAATATGCCTATGTAGCTCTGTAGCGAAAAGTATGAGAGACTCTCCACATAGAAGGTAGAAGAAGTAAAACATTTATTTAGACACCAGAGAACCAGATCCCATAACCAGGGAGCCCACTTTATCATAACAGCAAGGAACTTAAAGCACAATATCACAGCATGGAGCCTCTCCACCCCCTGCTGAAGCCTTCCCCAAAACAATCAAAACTTATAGTACAGCTATCACAGGTCTGCTTTCTTTACCTCAGCTCTGTCATAAGGGCCATAACAGCTCTTTCAGCACTTCCTGTGACACAATTTCCTTTTCCTCTCAGCAAGCCCTTCCTACCACATGTGACTTAGCCTTCCTGTGATGTAAGCAGGTCACATGTCCTATTAATGGGTGGGAAAGATCTTCAAATATAAATTACTATTACACTCCCTCCTCCATACCATTGCATGAGCAATCCCCCTCATGTCTTAAATTCACTATCTCCTCAGTTCTACCTCTAGGAATCCCTGTCTCAAAACTTTTAAGACTCAGACCAAGTGTCCGCTCATACATGAAACTTTTCCTGACTTCTTTCCCACTTTTAGTGGTTTTGTTTTGGAGGCAATAAGGGTTAAGTGGCTTGCCCAGGGTCACACAGCTAGTAAGTGTTTGAGGCTGGATTTGAACTCCTGATGATGATGAGGGTTTGGGGTGAGAGGTGCTCGACACCCCAAAGTACCGACACGCCAGGTCCTGCCGAAAGAATTCGACTCAAGCCTTCTCAGCCAAGGGAAAGGATAAAGTTTATTAAGAGCTAGCCAAATAAGCCTGCCCCGAGAGATCCCACCCCTTGCAACGCCTGTAAGGAAAAAGGGCCAGACCCATCTGAGCTAGATTGGTTCTGACCGTCTTCATGGAGGCAAGATGGAGATTATATACACAAAGGTTGTGGGAGGGATTGAGGGGTGGTCTGGGGTGACCAGAAGAGGGGTCTAGGGAGGGACTTAAGGATGAGGTCAGACTCCAGGGTGGGGGAAAATAGCTGAAGGCTATATGGAAATGACAGACCATAAAGGGCTAGGGTAACAGAGCTAGGGTATAGATATTTTGATCAGGATTAAGGATGGGAAACAGGATTAAGGGTGGGAAACAGCTGGACAATAGAGGACTGGGCAAGGTAGGCATTTGGGCTTAATGGTTATAGCCTCAGGCCAAGGCCAGGTCGAGTGGCAAGATTCAAGGAGAGTTCAAGGGTTCAAGGGGTTCCCAGAGACTGTGCCCTCATCAATGAGTCCTCCTGACTCCAGGGCTAGTGGTCTATCCGCTGCATCACCCAGCTGCCTCTGCCCTTAGTTGTTAATAGGAAAAGGAATAAACATTTATATAGCACCTACTATGCATCAAGCTGTGTACCAAGTGTTTTTTTTTTTTACAAATATGATCTCATTTTACCCTCACAACAACTCATTTTACAGTTGAGTAAACTGAAACAAACAGAGGGTAAGTGACTTGCCTGGATCCATAATAATAATAACAATAACTAATATTTATATGTTGCTTACTATGTGCTAGGTACTATAACTAAGTGTTTTACAAATATTATCTCATTTGATCCTCACAACAACCCTGAGAGGTAGATGCCCATTTTATAGATGAAGAAACTGAGGCAATCAGCAGTTAAGTGAGTTGACCAAGGTCACATAGCTGGTAAGGGTCTGAGGTCCAACTGGACCTCAGGTCTTCCTGACTCCCACACCCAGTGGTCTCTCCATTGCCACCAGCTAGTTTTTCCTTCTGAAATTACTTTGTATTTATTTTGCATTTTCAGGATGTCCCAAAAATCTTAGTGCAGTTTTCACTGCGTATATATGTATATATGTGTGTGTATATATACATATATGTATTTTTTTTCAAAATAAATTTAAGATGCTTAAATTCTCGAAAGAAACACGAGATGCACAAATTTAGAGAATGCACTCCAAATGTTCACATGGACTGTTTGTGCTGGACCTGTGGTAGAGCATTCCAAGCTTGTATTGGTCTGATCAGCCATACATGGACACATTGTAGCTTGACTCTAATAGTGATATCCTTTTGGTCCTCTTGGAGAAGGAAGGACAACAACCAACCAACCATATGTGTAAGTATAAGTATAGTATATACTTAGCTGTGTACGTATTTTCCAGGAGTAGAATATAAGTTACTTGAGGAAAAAACTATTTAGTTTTTGTCTTTGTTTTTTCAGTGCCTGATGCATAGCAAGTGCTTGTGGAATGAATATTATAGTTCCACTGGACCACATGTTTTCATGGTGGCTAAGAGGCATGGTGGACAGAGTGCTGGACTTGGAGTCAGGAAGACCTCAGTTCAAATTGTACCTGGGAGGTTAAGGGGAGAGCTTAAGTGACTTATTGATACCCACATAATTTTTATATTTAATAGCAGAGCCTGGACTAGAACCTGGTCTCCTCACCCCACTCAGTATCCTTTCTACCATATCATCCTACCAGAGACCACTTTGCAGAGGACAGACTTCCAAGAGAATACACTGAGGGAATAGACATCTCTCCCTGACATGAATGAAGTGGTTCCTCTACTTCCCCAGTCGTAGGCTGCATAAGGGCTGTGTATACCATACAATACTCTTAGCTCTTTACCCTAGAGCACAGTGATGGGTTATAAACGGTGGTGGTTTGGAAAGGGCTTAAACAAGATTCTGAGAGCTCACTTTTAGTGTGTTTACACTTCAAAAATCTGCAAATACAAATCAAAGCTTGTTTTATTATTTTGTTAACTGTCTAGACTTAAAGTGATAGGGAAAATGGTAATAATAAATGTTAGCGTACATATTTTTGTAGAGCTGGTTGTTAAATATTTACTAGCACACTATTGTTCATAAGTATCCTTTCTAGTACTGTACCCAGCAGTCAGTCACTCAAGGAAAGCATCAGCCATCCCTGATACACACACACACACACACACACACACACACACACACACACACACACGCATATAAACACAAGTGTGTTTATTATGTCTGGATATGTGCATGTATATACACATATATACATATGTATGCATGTATATGTGCATATGTATATGTGTATACACACACACACACACTGTTGACTACTACAAGAAACTAGAAGGGTGGTTGTCTTGTTTCCCTCCACAGTCAGAGGCAGATGCTCGGATTTACCTAAACTGTTGTTCAAAACCTTTCCAGCTTGGTAAGACCTGTTAAAGCTTGTTCATTCTGAACACCTCGATGCTTCATGCAGGTAACCAGAGAACCAATTTATCTTGAACAAATCAGAATGTGTCATGAAGTGAATTGAATTTATTATCTGGGCCACATTCTGGTTTATCTACAACATACAGACAGGACTGCTGGAATAAGGGTAGAGAAAACCTTAATGCTTACTGGTATTACTATTCTAGTGTGTGTACTTTCCATAAAGATACGTATGAATAGTTATGTTGACACATAAATTGAATTTGTATTAAAGAGAGGTAGATGGGTGGGGGGTGGAGAGAAAGAATGCTTAAGAATGACTCAGGATCCAATTACTAATCACCCATTCTCTGTGAAACAATGGGATGCCATGTGCTGAGTCACAGTACTCCAATGCTGATTCATGTCATTTCAACCAATGCCGCTAGAGAACACATGTGCGTCCAATAGAGGTGGGGAGGGAAGAAAAGATGAGGGAAAGACTGGGCTAGATGACTAACTTCTTGAATTAAAATTCTAATGTACTCAAACATAGATAGAGGGAAGTCAAAAGCATAATGATTAACCCTCATATCTTTTGTCTCCTTCCATCTGAACTAGGTAACTAGGATCAGTGAGTGGATAAAAATAAGAAGGTGAGAGATGATTAATAAAATAAGAGAAAATGTACTCATTCTCTCCCCTTCCCTCCCTCCCTCCCTCTCCCTCTCCCTCTCTCTCTCTCTCTCTCTCTCTCTCTCTCTCTCTCTCTCTCCCCCCCCCCCCCCCGCCTCCCCCTCCCTCCCCCCTCCCTCCCTCTCTCCCCCCACTGCTCTCCTTCTACTCCCCACCCCCACCTTCACCACTCATGGGAGCTGAATCTGAAAAGTTAGATTCTAGGATCAGGCATCACATCTCATACATTCTGTTGCTAGGTTCTATAAAAAATTCTTAATATGATCTTGAGCAAGGCGTTTCTCATAGTTGTTCTTGCAGTAAGATGGGTATCAATATTTGCTGTAACAGACATCCAACGCTTACAATTTACATTGGCCTATTTTTAAAAAGCTTTACTTTTATATTTTAAAATTATTATTTTATATATATTATTTATATAATATATTATGTATGTAATATATAAATAATATAATGTTCATCATATTTAAAATTTTGCATTGCGAAGATTTGCACAGTAACACTACTCATGAGAAGTCTCTTATAACAAAGTAAAACAATTAAGTAAAACTAACAATATTGTGACCTTTTCTGACAGGGCATTTTGCATCTTTATAATCCCTCTTCTTTATTTAAAAGAAATTTTTTGATTAGCAAAAAATTTATTTTCTCTCCTCCACTAAAAAAAGAAAAGTAAGGTCCTTGTGTAATACAAGGAAAATTAGGAACCCCTGAGTAACCCCTAGCTACTGACAAGCCCCCCCCAGAAAGAATGGATTCAGATATCTTTGGTATTTAGCAAACCCCTGGGACTCCATGGCTCCTTCCTGAAATGTCAATAGATAGGACCATCCCACTGAGAGATAACCTGGCAGATCCTGTCTAGCAGATATCCCTGAGACTCCTTGGTTCCTTCCTGGAATGTCAATAGATAGGACTATCCCACTGAGAGATAACTTGATAGACCCTTCCTGGGAGATATCCCTGGGACTCTGTGACTCCACCAAGGAATGTAAATGAGATTATCCCACTAGTACGATAACCTGACTGAATCTTTTGATCAGCCAGGACCTTTGTTCCTCTTCCCCCTTACTCTGTACCCCCATATCCTATATAAGCCAAGCCATCACCCCAACACATTTGCCATTGATTTGTGGTGCCGTACCCCGATGGCCGCCGGCTAATAAATTCTCCACTTAAAACTTATACTCTGTGGTGTGTCTCGCTCGCTTCTGGTACAACATTTTGGAGGCCCCAGCGAGATGAGGCGGTATTTCGTGTTAACGCCCTGGAGACACACACAGAATTCCGGACCTCAGCAGGGAGTCTCTGCCCCCGATCCACCTTCTCTCACTTCAGAGGGCCGGCTCCTGGGGATTTCTTTTCCTAGGACTCTGATGTGGAGTGATGGTCTCGGAGAATGGACTCTTTGCTGACCTGTCCCTTTTCGGCCTACGGAGAATTCTGGTTTTGTAGACCTCTAGAGGTAAGGTTTTCTGGTCTGGTTTCTGGTTTGGGGCTAGCCATTTGGGTCTCTGATACCATGCTAAACCCTGATGAGGCTGTGGTACAGAGCTAGGAAGCTGGGACGCCACCCTTCCTATTGGGGTGTGGGAAGATTGGGGTGTTTTCCTTGAAGAGGGAACCTGGTTTATTTTCTTTCCTCTGAGGGGACCTGCTTAGCCCCAGTTAACTCATGCCATTGGTTATATGTTTTGTGTTGGGTGTGGGAAGATTGGGGTGTTTTCCTTGAAGAGGGAACCTGGTTTATTTTCTTCCCTCTGAGGGGACCTGCTTAGCCTCAGTTAACCCATGCTACCGGGTCTGTTTGGGTATGGGAAGATTGGGGGTGTTTTCCTTGAAGAGGAAACCTGGTTTATCTTCTTTCCTCTGAGGGGACCTGTTTAGCCTCCAATTAGCCCATACTGTTGGTCTCTGTTTTGTGTTGGAGGTGTGAGAGAGATTGGGGGTCGTATCTTTGAGGAGGAAATCTTTCCTCTGAGGGGGCCTGCTTAGCCTTCAGTTCGATCCACACCGTGAATTTTGTTGTGTTTTGAGTTCGTCTCTGTTAGCGTGTCTGTGTCAATTGTGAAATGTCTATGTTTTGTTAAAAAAATCTGAAACATAGGCAGCCAGAGATATCAGGCTGCCACTAGGGAAACAGACTCCCTTCCTTGTGGCTCCCGTTTGGCCAGCGTGGAACTACGGGGAATGGGTTAAAATTTGGCAAATTCTGGGTTTTAAATTGTTAAAAAGTTTGGAAATTGGTTAGTTGAATTTGGGAAGAAAGAACTCCTGAAATTGTAAATCCATTCCAGGAGCTCACTCTTGCTGGAAACATCTCCTCCCAATGAATGCCTTCTGGCTAAAACCTCAGTTATAGTCTTCAGCGGGACTCTCGCATTTGTCTTAGTCCCGGATTCCCTTAGATTCAAGTACAAAAGAGGTTTTTGGGAGTGAGCAAGGGGTGAAGTTTACCTGAATTACAATCATTGAGATCTTTTCACTAGGGCTGCAGTAAAAGTTAGAGCAGTTAAATCAAACTCCTCTCCTCCTGGATCAGATTAGAAGAGAATGCAGGAGAACTGTAGGGAAAAACTTAAATCGCCCTCCCCACCGGGCAATGAGGAGAGGGATAGAAAGTCACAGACTGACAGTCAGTCCTGTGCCCCTGAGTACCTTTGTAGCCCGTCCTTGTGGTAAAGTTTAAAAGGTAAATTTATGAAAGAGAGAGATAGAAAACCTGTATAAGGAATTTAGGAGGGTTGTAGAATAGCAGCTTGAGATTACCTGTCTAGTCAGGAGTCCATGTGCTCCTCTTGGCTGCCATGTGCTGCTCCTGGCCTCACCCTTCCCCCACCCTCCACATTGAAAGGTTATCAGAGCTGAAGCTAAAGGAAACTTGTAAAGAAACAGGGCTGGTTAGTTAGTGCTTGGAAGGGTAGGCTCCTTGCCCTCAAGGGGCTGCCAGGCCCTACCTAGGGAGGAGCCCCTTTAGAAAACTAAAAGGGATTTTTTCCTGCTCTTATCTTCCTTGGGAGTCCGAAAAAATCCTTTTAGGCATTTTGTATAAGATGAAGCTTGGAACAAAATTAAGTTTCTCTTTCTTTCATAAATTCATTCATGGCCAGGCAAAAGTTCCTATACCTGGACCAGAGGTAGTGGTGCTGAAGAATATACAGCTAAATAAAGTGTATTTGGGATGTTAATGTATTAGTATATGTGATACATGTATTATATATTAATACATTAATATATAATACCAAAAGTAATAAGCTGAATAATTTTTATATGTGTATCTGGAAATGCAATAGATGTCATCTGAAAATTATTGTTTCTGTATTTCTAAACTTGCATTGTGTTCCCAAAATTCTCTTAGATTGTGAAATTTGAGAAGACCATTGTGTGGTAAGAAATGATATTATAGCAATTTTAATCTGATTTTGATACATGTGAATTGGGTTTTTAAAGGGATGTGATAAAATTTGGAACTGTTATATGTGGTTATAACAAGTAAATAATTAATAATACTGATATTTAACCATGAGAACAGACTTTTTGCGTGAAAAAGTTTTCTATTATGAGAATATATCTGGTGATTTAAAGTTATAGTTTCAAATAATGATATGAAAGATTCTCCGTGCAAGGAGATTTAGAAATGTGATCACCTAAATTGATAAAAGGGTTGTTTCAAGTTTTAAAATGCATAATTATGTTTAGGGCTCTGGTACATTTCTAAATTGTGTAATTTGACAAACAGATGTATCAGCAATATTGAAAAATGTGGTAATCTTTTACAATGCAGAGAGTATTGGGCCTTAGAAATTAAAATGTTACCACTAGTGGTTATGAATCAGATTTGATTTGCTTATCCAACTCAGTCATGATCACTAGATTGGTAATTAATTGGAATCTGTTTCAAGTTTTAGATACATGATAATTGCTTGTGGTATATTTATTTCTAAGTTAGTTATTATATACAAATTGGTTAACATCGCATTACCTGTGCTGTTAGAGAATAATTTCTCTTATAATCTGGATGTCGTTAGATTAAGAATTGTACTTAATTAAGAAATTGAGGTTATTAACTGAAACAAGAACTTTTGAAACCATCTAGTCATGAATTCTTATCAATCTTGTGTGACTTTTCTGTGTAGAGGAATTCTTATGGAAAAAGCTTTTTTTAAGTCCTGGTAAACCTTATTACTGTGATAAGGCTAATTAATTGAGTATGTAATTATAGAAATTAAGTGTCCTCCCATTATAACACTTTTTGATTAAGGAACTTTGTAATGTCTAGGAATTCTGTGCAATATTTGAGAGTGAGGACATTTGGCACCAACTTAGTTAATGAATTCCAGCATTTAAGGGTTAATTTGCTTTAAGGAAAAAGGAGATTTCTATCATTTTAAAACCTTCTAAATAATTGCGTTCAGGAAAGTTTAGCGAGCATGCCTTTTAACATCTGGATAAAAAATCCTTATTAGAATTGATGCTTATCTATAGAAGCACCCATTCAATGTCTTATTCAAGTTTTTTTTGAGTAAGGAGGTTCCAAAGGACAGTCTGAATTCCTTACTCCTCTCCGCCCTTAGTTTAGATAAGAAGAAAAGAATTTCACCTTAGCCCACCTGTCAGAAGGGAAGGAAAGGAGAGGGGCAGCAATAAGAGGACGGTAGGGGCCTAGAAGCCTCCAACTTGGCTTCTTTTTAAAAAAAACTGGTAAGATTAGACTAAGACTTGAGATGGGTTTGGCCTAGTAGGTTAATTAGTGAAGTCTGCCAACTGATGGAGAAGAACCCACCTTCAGGGGGAGATGAGATGGCAGATCTTTTTAACAAGTGTTCCTTCTTTTAGAATGAGTTATCACGAAAAACAAATCCCCTTTTTTTTTGTGTCTTTGTGGTTTAAGAAGCTGGAATGGGATTCCAGTATAAACAGTTATGACAATGAAAGTACTAACTTATGAGTTGTTTTGTCTTATGGTTGAAATGTAAAGAAGACTTAGTACTAGGTTTGAAAGATTTGGAAAGGTGAATTAAGGTTGAGGGAAAATAGGAAAGGCAGATAAGAAAGTTTGGGGACAAATGGGAGTTAGCTAAGCCTCTCCTGTCCCGAGAATGATAGTTTCAGATGGTCAAAGTAAGTTGGAGTTGAGTGTGAGGAAGTATTTAGAAGATGGAAAAGTTATGTAGCTTGATTTGATAATTATTAGCTCAATAAAATTTGGGCAGTCTTATCTGAAGGATATTTATTTGCTATTTAAGATTTTTTGGGACTACAATTTAATATTGTCTTAAGCTCTGATTACAGGACTAGGTCACATGAAGCCGGTAATGGCACACCAGGTATTACAAGCTGAGAATTTTTTAGGTGGGTCTGCCTGGGAGCAGTCGTGAAGACGACCTTGGACACAGCCTAGGTAGGATCTTCCTGACTTTATTTCCCAACTCTGCTATTTCCTTTCTGAAAAGGAAAGTCCCCACCTGGTTACACCTAAGCCCTGCTTTCAGCACCTGGTGATTGTAAGATTGGCTATCAGATATGACTGGTGCCTGCAATCAAACAGAGCTAAGGAAGTTCTTTCCTTCTATTACATAGTCCCTCGTTTCTTTCATAGCAAATTTAAATTATCAAGAAGTTTTGTAAGCACTATGCTAAATCTGTTAGGTAATAGATAGATGAATATTGAAATATCTCTGAGTTATTATAATAGGATACAGGTATGAATAGCTTACAATTTTAACTTAGGTTCATGACCAAATAAAACATTGAAATAATATAGGGATAACATCCTCCAAAAGGGGAAAATGATTAGGCAAAGCAAATAAGGCAAAGATGTAATGTGATAGATGTCTAATAAAAGGAAGGGATAGCGAATTTTGAAAAAAGGCAATTGATTGATTCCCCTAAGAATTATGTACAGATGTGTATGAATGGCTCTAAAAATTTATCAATTCTGGAAATTCGAGCTGTTAGGTGTGTTTTAGTAATAAGATCTTAAATTTGGATGCTAATACAAGAAAATTGTATAAGATAGTGGTACAGGTGAAAATATATCCCCTTTGTAAAGTATCTGTAAGTTATAGTAAGTTAAAATTGTCTGAGAATTTCTAGATCTGAACCAGAGAGGCAGAACTTAGCCCTGCGTGGCTGGGACCTTAATCATCAAATTACATGTGTTCTGGGAACCCCGTGTGAGGAGTGGACATCTGGGCCTATAGAAGACCTCGCCCTGCGGTTCCAAGAGCCTGAGAAGGACAGCACCGGACGCGGACAGCTTTCTCACGGGATCCGGAACCAGAACCTGAGCAAAGACCTGCTTTTTTCCCTTCTGCGTCCTTGTGTTCCCAAGACTGTTTTTCCTGAACTTTTATTATGTTCCCTCTGCTTACTTACAATTAGTTTACAATTTCTGCCCATCCCTGGGGATGTCCAAATTCAGAAAAGGGAAAACCTGACTCCACCTAGATAGGGATTTTAAAACTTCACCCTGTGGAAAATAGAGTCTTTTCCATACTTTTAATTGGTCTTTAGGCGAAACTTTCAGTTTGCCTTTGACCAAAAAAAAAAGGGGGAAATGTGGGATGTTTTATACCATTTTTTTAAATTTCTGGAGTGCAGTACCTGGGGAGGCTCCTTGGACTCTCCTTGAGTCTTCCAACTAGGTCTGGCCTTCCCCTGGGGCCAACGACCTAGCGTTCCTTTTACTGTCACCCCTGCTTTGCGTTTTTGGTTGGCCTCCTAATTTTATTGCTATGCCCCATCAGGTCGTTCCTTTTTTCAAGGATTTGAAATTCCCATGAAGAAAAAAGTGGGGAATGTAATACAAGGAAAATTAGGAACCCCTGAGTAACCCCTAGCTACTGACAAGCCCCCCCCAGAAAGAATGGATTCAGATATCTTTGGTATTTAGCAAACCCCTGGGACTCCATGGCTCCTTCCTGAAATGTCAATAGATAGGACCATCCCACTGAGAGATAACCTGGCAGATCCTGTCTAGCAGATATCCCTGAGACTCCTTGGTTCCTTCCTGGAATGTCAATAGATAGGACTATCCCACTGAGAGATAACTTGATAGACCCTTCCTGGGAGATATCCCTGGGACTCTGTGACTCCACCAAGGAATGTAAATGAGATTATCCCACTAGTACGATAACCTGACTGAATCTTTTGATCAGCCAGGACCTTTGTTCCTCTTCCCCCTTACTCTGTACCCCCATATCCTATATAAGCCAAGCCATCACCCCAACACATTTGCCATTGATTTGTGGTGCTGTACCCCGATGGCCGCCGGCTAATAAATTCTCCACTTAAAACTTATACTCTGTGGTGTGTCTCGCTCGCTTCTGGTACAACACTTGTAACAAATCTGCATAGTCAAGCAAACAAATTCCTTCGTTGGCTTTATATAAATACACATACATATGTGTGTGTATGTATATACATATACATATATATCTAGATATGCAACTACAAAAATATATATGCTATATATCACACACATGCACACAAATGCATATTGTATATGTATGTATAATCTCTGTCTGTCTGTTTCTCTTTCTGTACTCTAAGTCTACCACTTCTCTGTCAGGAGGTAGATAGTATGTTTCATCATTGGTCTTCTAGAATCATGCATGGATGATCATTGTATTGATCATAAGTCTTAAAACTTTCAAATCGTTTATCTTTATATTATTATTATTATTATATAAATTATTTTCCTGGTTCTGTTCATTTCATTCTTCATCAATTTATGAAAGTTTTCCAAACTATTCATTTTTATAATATTGATGTCATAGCATAAATTGTTTTTCTGGTTCTGCTCACTTCACTCTGTATTAGTTCATATAAAATTTTCCATATCTCTCTGAAACCTTCTGCTCATTTTTTATGGTGCAATAGCTTTCCGTCATACACACACACACACACATATTATATACGTATATGTGTATATATATATATATATTATATATGTATACATCCACAACTTTAGTTATTTCTCAATTTGATGAACCTCCCCTTAGTTTCTAGTTTTTTTGTAACCACAAAAAGAGCTTTTACACACACACACACACACATACACATACACACACATGCACGTGCACACACACAAGCATATGTGTACATATAGGAATTTTTTCTCTTTCTTTTATCCTTGTGGGGGTGAGGGGAGTGATGATGGGACTTGCAGTGCTGAAGCTAAGTCAAAAAGCATTCATTCACTGCTTAGTAATTTTGTGCATATTTGCAAATTGCTTTCCAGAATAGGCTATCCATTTACAAGTCCAACAACCGGACATCAATGTGCCTATTTTGCCACAGCCCCTCCAACATTTATCATTAAACTTTTTTTAAAAATTATTTTTGCCAATCTGACAGATGTGAAATCTCAGAATTGCTTTAATTTGCATTTCTCTAATTAATAGAGATTTGGAGCATTTCTTTTTTGTTTGGTTACAGATAGCCTGAATTTCTTCCCTTGAGAACTGCCTGTCTGTATCCAAAGAATCGGGAAACAGCCCATTTTTTTTTTTTTTTTGCTGTGTTCAGAATCAAGTTGATCACAAAAGGCGACTAGATCACGTATAGCTCTTCAAATCTGTAAGCTATGTAATCTTAGAGACTTGAGTTACTTTTAGCTCTTATTGATGTCTTTTGTTTTCACACTAGAATTATTTCTTGATATAACAGTCTGTGAAGAGACAGGAGGCTGGAGAGATCAACCCCCAGGAGACTAGTTAGGAGGTTATTACAATAGTCTAGTGATAGAAGTAATGAGGGCCTGAAATGTATATATCTACCACCATTGGACACTTCGTTATAACAAGAAACTCACCCAGTGACCTTGTCTGATAGTATATGTCAGTGGTCATCATAGTGGGAGCACGTGCACTCCAAGCACTATGCAGGAAGATCCATTAGGATGTGGGATGAAAACAGGAACACTTCTATTTAGCGTGGTAACATAGCAGCTGCCCTGTGAATGGTGCTAGTGGGGTGAGGAGTTCAGGAGGAACTCTTTCCCACTAAGGAGCTCCAGCTCCAGTAGGACTCAACCCTCTCAAGGAGGGAGTAAGTCTCATTTTTCATTGTCTCTGGATCTTATATTATTCCTACCCTGGAGCCTCGGGGAAAATTACTAAAGGTTTAGGTTTGGCTCACGCCTAGGGTCTTCCCAAAAGGGATTGGAAAGATACTTAGTGCATAATATAAAACAGATTGGGACAGTCATTTATATCCAATCTGTTGGTGAGGCCTTGTTGGTTTCACTTTGGCAACACATCTCATGTGTTTCTTTCTCTCCTCTGACACTGCCACTAGTCCAGTGCAGGCCCTCATCAACTCACACCTGGATTACTGCAATAGCCTGCTGGTGGACCTGGCTGCCTCAAGTCTCTCCCCACTTCAATTTATCCACCATTCAGCAATGAAAGTGATTTTCCTATAGCATATGTTTGACTATATCAGCCCCCCTTCCCCCCAATAAACTCCAGTGGGTACCAATCACCACCTTCTCCTCCTTGTCCACCTCCTCCTCCCCTTTTCTCCCTCTGTCCATGTGGGGAGTCATATCCTTACATGTGGGTGCTCTGTCCAAAGGAATATAAATTTTGTTTATACTCTGCAAGGTATCTTGGGTTTGGGTTAGATTTTTTTTCTTCCCTACTTATTTATTCTAGCATTTTTTTTTAAGCTGGGCCAATTAACTCTTTTGTCTCATGTAGTTTTTATTTATGATTTCTTGAAATATAACTCTCAAAACCAAGCTTTGTTAAAGCCCATTGGGATTCAAATGGAGCTACTTGACTATACCTTTAAAGTCAAATCACTCTGTCTCTCACTGATTGGCTAATAATAGGTCCCAGCTGAAGCCTCAGTGCTCATTGTTTGGGTTCTGACTGGCTCAGAGTGAGTGTAAATAGCAATTGTTTCTGTTCTGGTCAGAAACTCTAAGGGTAGATTCTTTTATGAAGGCAAACTAGGCTATCTTTTGCTTCAATTCTTACCTAGCCTTTAATCACTGAATGGGTGTTGCCTCAGACAAACTGAGACCTGGGAAAGACCTTAGCTTAAAAAAGCCCAGGCCTCCCACTGCATTCTGCATCATCCCCAGTCCTCCTGACATGTGCCCTGCCACTGTACTCTGATGACTCTGGAGGGAGAGACTGAGGCTGATGACTTTGTACAGCCCTGCCTCATTTAAATCCAATTCACTTGCAAGTCAAGACATCGCTCTCCTGATGTCATTAGTCCTCTTTGAGATGAAGGATGAACAACAACAAAGATCAAATACAGAATCCTATGCTTAACATTCAAAGCTCTTCATAACCTAGCCCCCTCCTACTTTTGCAGTCTCTTAAACCTTACTCCCTGAAACACACTCTTCAATTCAGTGACACTGGCCTCATTGCTGTCTCTCTGCTAGGTACATTTTCTCTGGCTGTACCCCAAGCCTGTAACACTCTCATCTCCACCTATTTCCTTCCTTGTCTTCCTTTAACTCCTAACTAAAATCCCATCTTCTATAGGAAGTTTTTCCTAACCCTCCCCCCCTTAATTGATTCTAGTGAAGAGGTTTTAGGTTGAGGGGTGGTGGACACCCCAAACTATTGACGCACCGGGTCCTGCCGAAAGAATTCGACTCAAGCCTTCTCAGCCAAGGGAAAAGACAAAGTTTATTAGGGATTCACCATAATGGGCTGTCTTAAGAACTCCCCCCACCTTGTGACGCCTGTTTCCACAAGCGGGCCAGATTCAACCTACTGAATTAGATTGAATCTGAGCACCTTCATGGAGGCAAGATGGAGATTATATACACAAAGATTGTAGGAGGGATTGAGGGGTGGTCTGGGGTGACTAGAGGAGGGGTTTAGGGGAGGGTCTTGAGGGGAAGTCCAAGGAGGGCAAGGTGAGGTAATGGGATTAAGGGTGGGAAGTAGCCTAAGGCATGGATACCGATATATCAAGGGTGGGGAAGTGGCTGCACAACAAAGGGCGAGGCTAGGTAGAGATTTGGGCCT
This sequence comes from Trichosurus vulpecula, assembly GCF_011100635.1. NCBI lineage: Eukaryota > Metazoa > Chordata > Mammalia > Diprotodontia > Phalangeridae > Trichosurus > Trichosurus vulpecula. Next base: position 354,542,428 of record NC_050574.1, read on the forward strand.
AATGATAATGCAAGGCTTGTGGCCTTAGGGGAAGGCCAGATCCAGTTGGAAGATTCAAGGACAGTTCAAGGGGGCTCCCAGAGACTGTATTCCAGATTCAAGGGGGTTCCCAGAGACTGGGCCCTCATCATTCCCCCCTCAAACAAATAGGACCCAAATTCTTTTGGGGTCAGGGACGAAGATCTCAGCTTCTGAAACTGCTTCCTGCTGGCAAGGGACGTAGAGCTGACTTGATGGGTCCAGTTCAAGGGGTCTCGATGGGTCCAGTTCAAGGGGTACACAGTCATCTGGAAGTTGATGGCTTGGAGTCTGGAGGAGACAAACTTGGCAAAGAGATTAAGCAAACAAGCAGCAAACAGGCAGTACAGGAGTACAGAGAAAGGACAATATCCCTGGTGGGAATTAAAGATGACTATTTCATACCTAGCTCCCCTAATCACTTGTTCTGTGTACCACACTGCTTCGGGGTTCATGAGTGTGTAGCACATCCAAATTAGGTTGGGGGTATCTAAGAGCAAGGTTTGATATGTGGTGAGCCTGTGGTTAGCCAGCCACTGCTGGCCATCTGCTGCTAGGATGCTCTGAACTTGATGGGGAGTCAGAGCTCCTAAGGGCTGGTCTGCTAGAGGTTTAGAGGCTTCCTCAATTGGAATGGCTGTAGCAGCCAGAGAATCTAATTGTTTTGAAAAACAGGGCTTTCGGTCAGGTCTTAAGGACTGGGTTAGGATTTCCAAAGCCTGTCCTCTCCTTTCATCAGCAGATTGAGTGAAAGGTTTTTCTAGATTAGGTAAAGCTAATGCTGGAGTGGTGGTCAGTTTAGTTTTCAAAGTCCCAAAAGCTTGTGCTGGGTAGGGGCCCCACTTTAGAGGGAGTGAGTCGGGGCCTTGAGTGCCAATTAATGGTTGCAGTCCCTCCCAAGCCTTGGGCTTAATTGGATATTGAAGGCTATGGAGGGGAACTATGGCTGGGGTGGCAGAAGTAGCTTGCCCAGGAATTCCCTGATCCCAAACAATTGGCTCAACCTTCTCCCATGCCTCTGGGGGAACATGGGGAGGTCTGGTAAACAGAGGGAAAAGGGAGTTATGAGGTTTAACTATAGAAAATTGGCTTCCCAATTTCACCATCAGGTCCCTTCCCAAGGGGGCAGGGCCAGAGGAGGAGTGTTCAGACAACAGATCCTTGATGCCCATGACCTGATGGGTCGAGGGGCATGTGGGGACAGAGCAATTAGTTAAAACAAGAGAACATAGCCGTGATAAAGTGGGTAACCTTACCTTCTGCCTCGATTTTGCCCAGGGCTCCGCGAGAGAGGTGGAGAAAGTGGGAGCACTGCCAAGCCCCAGGCTTTCCCCTCCTTCCGAGTCTTGAGAAGACTGGAGGACAGGGTACTGGGAGGAGACTCTACCACTTTTCCAGCCTCGGGGACATGCTGGGCATGGTCCTGGAGGTGTGGATCCTAGAGGCTTCTTCCAGGGGGGCGCCCTAGAGGGGCACTCCTTAGACCAGTGACCCTCCCTGTGGCATCGAAAGCAGGTTTCCCCACTGCCCAAGCCAATGGGCTTCCAAGGGGGCTCCCTGGAGGGGCACTTCTTGGGTCTCTTCCTGGCCATGGCAGCAGCTAAGAATTGAGCATGTTCTCTGTCTCTAGCTCTTTCCCTGCGTTTTCTTTCCTCTGCTGCAACTAGGTCTCTGTTGTTGAAGACTCCAAAGGCCATCTCCAGCAACTGGACCTGAGGTGTTTGGGGTCCCATTGCCAATTTCTGCAGTTTCCTCCTAATATCTGGGGCAGACTGATTAATGAAATACATGTTAAGTATTGCTGCCCCTTCAACAGAATAAGGATCCAAATTTGTATACTTCTTAATAGCTTCTACTAGCCGGGCCTGGAAAAGAGCAGGGTTTTCCTTTTCTCCCTGAGTAACTTCCCTGATTTTTTGAAAATTTATTTGCTTTTGAAATGCAGTTCTTAGGCCTTCTAACAGGCAAATTACCATATGGTCTCTCTTTTCTCTATCCTCACTCCTTTGATAATTCCATCCTGGGTCACTAGCTGGAATGGCAGCTGTACCTGGGGGGTATTTTATGGGATTATTGCTAGCCAAACGATCCCCAAATTTTTGGGCATGTTCCCATATTCTCCTCTTCTCCTCAGTGGTACAACAGGTAGAGAAAAGGATATGCAAGTCACACCAAGAAAGTTCAAATTGCAGGGACAGATCCCTAAAACCCTCAGTAAACTTAGTGGGATCTTCTGAGTATCTCCCCAGTTTTTCTTTAATGTGGATGAGATCTGAAATGGAGAATGGAACATGCACTCTCCTTGTCCCAGTAGGGGAGGCAGGCATTTCCCTCAGGGGAAAAAGCCTTGAAGGCGCTGTGGGACCTGGAGCTAGGGGAGAGATATAAGAAGTCCCGCTTCTGGTGAGGGAGGGGCTGGGAGCTGCCGACTGAGGTAGATTAGACTGCAAGGCCAGGTCATCTGGCTGGCAAGGGAGAAGATCAGCTAGTACCTGAGGAGGGCTAGGGGTTAGAGAGGGAGATACCGAAGAGACCTGAGTGGGAGCCACCTCAGAGAGAGGGGCCAGGGGAGGAGGTACTGCCTTGGGGGCAGGGCCCGAGGCTGGAACCTGAGTAGGGGTTGCCTCAGGGGTAGGGCCCATGGTGGTAGATACTGCAGGGCCTGAAATAGGGGCAGGCCGTGAAGCCAGAGTAGGGGTCCCTTCAGGGGAAGGGGCCACAGAGGGAGACACCTCAACAACACCCTTGGCTGGGACCTGAGCAGGGGTCACCAAGGCGGGAGGGGCCATGGGAGGAGAGGCAGGGTAGGAGACTTGGACCGTGAAGGAGGCAGGATAAGAGGGTTGCGCTACAGGAAACCAAGGGAAAGAGGGGATGGCCACAGAAGGGGGAGCACAGGAAACATAGGTGCTCCGAGGAGGTTGGGGAACAGGAGGAGGGGCTGGGGCTGAAGCCCTGGGGGCCATAAGGAACGGATTATCCAAAATGTCCTGTTGACACCCATTGCCCCTTTGTGGGGGTGCTCTAGCTATGAGCATCTTACAATCTTTTCTGAGAACGGGGTTCCGAGAGAGCTCCACGAAGGTCATTATGTAAGGAATTTCTGTCCATTTTCTTTCTCGCTGACAATATAATTCTAACTGTAAAAGAGTATTATATTGTAAAGTCCCAAAATAAGGCCACTCTTCATGGTCTTCTAGGCGATATTGTGGCCAAGCAGTATTGCAAAGGTATATCAGCTTTTTCTTTTTAAGTTCTTTAGAGAACTTAAACTTTTTCCAATTTTGTAAAAGACAACCTAAGGGTGAATTTTTGGGGATTGAGGAGGTTTGACCCATTGTGAGCCCAGGGGGCTGGAAGTCCCTTCCTCTGCAAGGAGGATCTGGGAGTAAGCCTCAAAAAGGAACAAAGCAAGACAGGAAAAAAAAACAAACACAAAAAGGTACCTGAGATTTTCCCATTCCCTAGCGCTGAGAGAATTGGGAAAATTGGGGCGCACTTCCGGATAGGGCGTCCGTCCTTGTCCTCTATGCCTCAGAAGGTGTGCCCAGGTCCATGGCCTTGAACATAAACCACTGGACCGAACTGAGAGCGTCAGGCTGAGTCCAAGACAGCGAGCAGCTGTCTGACCTACTGGGACCTGGGAAGTCAGGCCCGAAAAGCATTTCCAAAACGCTTGGAGAGCGAGAAAGGGTTTGGGTTAGGGAGAGGCTTACCTTCCAGTCTCGGCTGGAGAAAAACTTGAGATTAGCAGTCGTTCCCGGCCAACGCACCAAAAATGAAGAGGTTTAAGGTTGAGGGGTGATCGACACCCCGAAATATTGACGCACCGGGTCCTGCCGAAAGAATTCGACTCAAGCCTTCTCAGCCAAGGGAAAAGACAAAGTTTATTAGGGACTCACCATAATGGGCTGTCTTAAGAACTCCCCCCACCTTGTGACGCCTGTTTCCACAAGCGGGCCAGATTCAACCTACTGAATTAGATTGAATCTGAGCACCTTCATGGAGGCAAGATGGAGATTATATACACAAAGATTGTAGGAGGGATTGAGGGGTGGTCTGGGGTGACTAGAGGAGGGGTTTAGGGGAGGGTCTTGAGGGGAAGTCCAAGGAGGGCAAGGTGAGGTAATGGGATTAAGGGTGGGAAGTAGCCTAAGGCATGGATACCGATATATCAAGGGTGGGGAAGTGGCTGCACAACAAAGGGCGAGGCTAGGTAGAGATTTGGGCCTAATGATAATGCAAGGCTTGTGGCCTTAGGGGAAGGCCAGATCCAGTTGGAAGATTCAAGGACAGTTCAAGGGGGCTCCCAGAGACTGTATTCCAGATTCAAGGGGGTTCCCAGAGACTGGGCCCTCATCACTAGCACCTTTCCTCTCTTAATTTATCCTTCATATCTTGTTTGTTCTTACTTGTTTATTTATTGTTTCTCCCATTAGATTGTAAACTCCTTGAGGGCAGGCAAAGTTTTTTTTTTTGTCTCTTTTTATATCGCCTCCCCCCCCCCTCCCCGCACTCCGCTCTTGGCACAGTGCCTGGCACATAGTAAGTGATTAATAAATGTTTACTGATTGAGTCATTTATTTTCCACACTCAAGAAATGCTAAGACAAAAACTCATCGGTACACATGGACAACAACTCAAAACATGAAGCGGTAGCTCCTGTTATATTCTCCTAGGAGACTGATACTTAAAACATTAAACATAAGACATTTTGTAGGACTGCTAAACAATGATTTCACTTCACCTTGGCTCTGCACTGTCCAAACCACTTCCTTGATGTCTTTCTATGCCTTATAGCAATCCAGGCCAAGGTTTGAACTCATTACTGGTCAATTTCTCCTCTGAATAAAAAAAAAAAAAACAACCAAAAAAACCCGCCATAGTCCCCTGGCTCCTGCTAGTCAGCTCCAACTTCAGAATGTAGAGATTTCCTTTGCCAGTGCATGTCAGGGATTCCAGTAGAACTTAGGAAACTATGAAGGTAAGTGACGCCCACAGTCATACAGCAAAGCATATGGAAAGGCAAGATTTGAACTCACATATTCCTGACTTGAAGACTGGCCCTCTGTCTACTATACCACAGTGTTTATCAAAGTGTGATGATAAATAATTGAACATTGTAACAAAATAGAAAGTGGTACTTAATTTCTTGAAGCTATTTGTGCTCTCTGCTATCCCAGTAGATACACTAAAACCCCAGTGAAAGGCTTTCCCAAATGAAAAGCCAAATCAACCCCAAATATCTGGTGGGTACCAAGAAGAATATCTCCTCTAAGAATTAGCTACAGTCACTATATCATGCTTTAAGGTTTGCAAAGCACTGTACATCTCTTATTTCACTTGGTCGTCCAATAGCTCTCTGATGTAGGTACTCCATTTTTTTTATTTATTTTCTTTTTCCAGCTGGGGAAACAGGCCAAGAGAGGGGACATGACTTGCCTGAGCTAGTGAGGTGGAATTTGAACTCACGTCTTCCTGATTTCAAGTCCAGCACTTTAACAGCTGTACCACCTAGCTACTGATTATTCTTCTTAGACACGGCCTTCCCAACAAGTTAATCTGGTACAATCTTCTATTTTGGATCTTGGTGAAAGCCAGGAAATGCTTGCTATTCTGCCCATTATAAACTGTAAGGAAGCGGCAAATTCAACTTTACAGTCCTCCTCCAAAGTAAAGTCTGATCTTCAGTCCTGGACTGTCCTGCTGAACTTAGAGGCACTAGGTGGCACAGTGGATAGAGTGCTGAGTCTCAAATCAGGAAGACCTGAGTTCAAATCCAGCCTGAGATACTTGGGTAAATCATTTAACCTCAATTTCCTCAACTGTAAAATGGGGATAAAAATAGCACCTACCTCCAAGAGTTATTGCTAGGATCAAACGAGATGATATTTCCAAAGTTCCTGGCACATAGTAGGTGCTAGCTATTATTAAGAGTAACTGGTTTTCATCCAGGGAAGATGGAAATTTACTAGCTGTATTTCACCAGAAACCTCTGCATAATTGATGTTTTTTTTGGGAGAGACTGGGTTGGATGAGATCGAAAAATAAGTTTCATGATTTATAAAGCATAGCCATTGATGAGCTTGTTCCATTTGGGTCTATGTATCTTTGTTCCTAGGCATCAGTTTCAGCTATGACAGCCATTAAAACCTAGTGTGAAAGCAAACAGAACTCAGAACTCTGAATATCTGCATCAAAATGTATTACGCTGGGATTAAAAAACATATTCAATCACGTTGCTTTTACTAAGAAATATTATTATTAATATTTTGAGTTAGAGGAGAAAGATTTTATGTCATTCATAAAGAAAATATTTAAAATTTTATTCATTTCATCTTTATCTTATCCTTTTTAATATCTAGTTTGTGTATGTTAATAACGTGAATAAAATATTAGTGTAGTAATACATATATAATAAACAAATGAATGAATAAACAAACACACATTAAAGAATATAGGAAACAGGGAAATTGCAGGAGACTTTACAGAAAGATGGGGTGACTAAATAGCCTCTTTAGCTTTCCACTATAGTAACGATCATTGTTTGACCCCAGGTAGCTGAATATGAGACACTTGGCCATACAGGTTATGAACCTGGTCTCCACAACTTCCTAGAGACTGAGAGAAATGACAATTATTAACTAATTACTAATTTGGTGGTGGTGAAGAGGTCAGGGAACCATATGTTTTAGGGGTGCTTGAGACCCCAAAATACCAGCATGCCGGGTCCTGCTTCAAAGAATTTGACCCAAGCCTTCTCACAGACAAAGAAAAACAAAGTTTATTACAGATTTGCCATATTGGGTTGTCTTAAGAAATCTCACCCTTTGTGACGCTCGTTTCCACAAGCAAGCCAGATCCCATCTGAGGTATATGAATCTGAGCACCTTCATGGACGTAAGATGAAACTTATGTATGGGAAGACTGTGGGAGGGATCTAGGGTGGTCCTGGGGTGATGGGAGGAGGGGTGTAAGGAGGATCTTGAAGAGTCGTCTAAGGAGGAACTTAATAGGACTGGGATGAGATCAGACTCCAGGAACCAAGAGAATGGGATTAAGGGTAGGAAGTGGCTGAAGGCTACTTGGAGACAACAGACAATGTAGGGCTAGGTTAGTTTAAAGGTAACAGATTTGGGCATAGACAATTTGACAAGATCAAGGGTGGAAACTAGCCAGACAATGGAGGGCTAGGCTAGGCTAGGTTAAGAGTAACCTATCCTAGAGATTTGGGCCTAGCAATAATGAAAGGCTTATAGCCTCAGGCAAACGCCTCATTAAGTGTGAAGATTCAAGGGTAGTTCAAGGGGTCTCCCACAGTGTAAACCTCATCTGTGGTGGGGGGAGGGAGCGGGGCGGATCCAGGTTTTTTTCCCCTTTCTGTTTCTTCATTCAAAGCCCAATCCTTCACAAGGACTCACAAAGAGACTTTCTCCTCAGTCTTGGGCTGGACCCCACGCCACTGGGAGAGTTTATTTCTGATTAAAGGGTAAAGAGAATCTAATTTAGCTGAATTCTGGCACATTGTGTTCTACTCAGGCAGGACTGGGTGGAGAATAGATCCTTTTATCTAGATTTCTGAGGCAGGGGTGGTCTGGGTAGAGATGAGTCTCTTTGTCCAAGAGTGACACAATCAAAGCACCTCTCATTATAATATTCACTCTCTCATTAATTGTTAAACAATCAAAATTGGTTGCCACCTGTCAGAGACCTTTTCCAAAGGTATTTAAACATTCATCAGCCTTTGGTTCCTCTTTGGTTATGAGAGAAGCCACTGACCTCAATTTATTGATTATATGCTAGAAATAATTAACAAATTGATTATTAATTACCCAGAAACTATGTCTCTCAGGCTTTTCATTCATCTCAAGACCTAAGTCACTCTCTAGGTTGCATATCCAGGGGTTGTAAGACCACTCTAACTAGGCTTTTAGAAGCTAGATCCTACCAGTGATGCTGGAAGATTTTCCTGTGGGTTGCCTTTTCCAGTGGGGTTTTCCTCCTCCTGCTAGAAATATGAGCTTATCCTCACCTCCATTAAGACCCCAACGGTGACAGCTTGAGTGAACAGCCAAAGAAAGCTTGGATTCTACTGGTATATGCAACATGGTGCATCAGTAACCCCAGTCTCTCTATTGAGAGGAGGGAGGCGTATTTCATCATTTCTAGAACCATGATTGGTCATCACAATTAATCTGAGTTTGATTGGCTTCCTTTTATGTTCTGTGGGGTTTTTTTTGGGCAGGAGTGAGGGAGTGGTATTTATATAATTGTGACCACTGTGTATGTTGTCTCCTAGTTCTGCTTACTTCATCCTGCATCATGTCATACAAGTCTCTCTAGTTTATTCAAATTCCTTATAATCATCATTTGTGAAAGACCATTCTATTATGTCTATATACCTTAATCTGTTCTAGCCATTCCCCCATGGATAGGCAACCATTTTTTTTGATCCCTCCCCTTTTTTCTACCATAAAAATGAAGCTATGAAAATTTTGGTATATACAGAGCCTTTGTATCTTGGGCTTGGAGGGGCAGGGAGAGGGTGGTTATAATTCTGCAGGATTAAAACTTAGGAAGTATATACAACTGAGCAACCTGGCACTTTCTACTGGTTAAAATTCACAGCTAAAGTTACCACATAACTTGTAATACTGAAAACTATATAGCAATACCTGTGGCCTCACCAGTTTCCCAGTCCCTTTGTTTTGTACCCTATCCCATACCAAACTTTTAATAAGATTCTCAAATCATCCACAACTCGAATGAGGATACGGCACTAACACACACTGACCTATATGATCACAGTACACCATGCTAGAGCTAGAATTTCATTTAGTTTTACCCCTTCATTTAACAAACAAGAAAACTATGGAAAAAAAGATGAGGAAGTGACTGGACCAAGGTGTCTTAAGGAGAGTTAGTAGAGAATCTGCTCTCTCTTTTACATACATTTGCAATTCCTTCCTTCCTTCCTTCCTTCCTTCCTTCCTTCCTTCCTTCCTTCCTTCTTTTCTCCTCTTTCTTCCCTTCTCTCTTCCCTTCTTTCTTCCCTTCTCTTTGCTCCTTCTCTTTCTTTCCTTCTCTCGTCCCTTATTTCTTTCTCTCTTTCTTTCCTTCTCTGTTCCTTCCTTTCTTCCCTTTCTCTCTTCTCTTTTTTCTCTTTTCCCTTTTCTTTTCCCTCTTTCCTTCTTTCTTTTTCTCCTCCCTTCACTCCTCCTTTGTCTCCTCCTTTTCCACTCCTTTCTCAAACTTTTGTTATCCTTCCTTCTCATTGTTCTGCCCACCCCCGCCCCCCCCGAAAACCTGAACAATAAAAGTAAATTTAAACAAACAAATAAACTAAACCTTAACCACAAACATGCATAGTCCAGCAAAACAAGTTCCCATATTGGCCACGTCCAAAAATTCGTGTCTCATTGTGGATTTCAAGTCCATTACTTCTCCGGCAGGAAGTGAGTAGGGTGCTTCATTTTCAGTCCTCTAGACTCATGATTCCATTAATCAGAGTTATAACATCTTTCAAGGTTGTTTTTCTTCTCTATATTGTTGCTGTTACTGTGTAAATCATACTCCTAGTTTTTCTGCTAACTTTACTTTGGCTCAGATAATAGAGACCTTCCTAGTTTCCTTTGAAACTGCCCATTTTGTCATTTCTTGAGGCACAATAATATGCCCTTTTGTTCACATGCCACAATTTGTTTAGCAATTCCTTTAATAGGTGGTATTGGGGAATTTCTCAACCCAGAGGTCCTAATATGCTCCAGAAAGTAGTTCCTCTCTCCTTGGTATATTTGACTTCAGGTCAATATATCAGGAAGTAAGCCCAGGAGATAAAAAGTTTAATTAGCATCAGCTGATGGGAAGTTGCCAGGTAGATAGCATATGCAGAACAAAGGAAGATACACACATACACATATATACACATATAAAATATATATACATATATGTGTATATGTGTGTAGGTTATATATATACACATACACACACTATACTGTACACACATATATGGAGGGAGGGATAGAGAGAGAGAGAGAGAGAGAGAGAGAGAGAGTGTTTTATACAGTCTAAAGGTGATATTATATGTGGCAAAATGAGACTGTCAGGTGAGTTGCACAGCCATTTTCCTTATTTGGGAGATTGAGAAATAGGGGCAGGATGTTAGGTGATTTGGGGGCGAATATGTTAACCTTGGCAGGTTTCAGGATTTGCCAAAGATGAGGTTTGTTCCAGGGGGATGTTTTCTCTGCACTTAATCTTATCATATACCCTGCTATGAAAACTCTAAAATAGGGGAGTCCGCCTTCGGGATAGAAATCAGTTACGCTAATCCCATCCTTGCCAGCCAATGGGTCTCTATTTATATAACTCTATAGCTCTGTTTCCTTGATTTCTAAAATTAAATTTTTAGTAATTTAAGGGATAGCAAGATGGCATAGTGGGTAGAGTACCAGGCATGGAGTCAGGAAAACCCATCTTCTTGGGGCAAATCTGGCCTCAGATACTAGCTGTGTGACCCTGGGCAAGTCACTTATCATATTTCCCCATGTATAATACTCTCCCATGTATAAGACGCACCTTAATTTGGGCACCCGAAATTTGAAAAAAATGTATTACATAAAATTATTGAACTCAAATTTTATTCATCTGCCCATAACTTTCAGGCATCTTTTGGGCAAGTCTGGTGCGTGTACGTATGCTTAGTCCATTCAGTTTCATGAACGTGAAGCACCAATTGTGTCCTCCTTTGAAATCAGTAACTTCTTTTTCATCAGAAATTCTTCCGGCCTCATGCTGAACATGTGGACACATGAATTTCCATTTCCCTTTGCTCTTCAATCCATATCTTCAATTCTCTCTGTAAATCAGACCATTTTTCTGACTTGTCTCTCATGGCCTTCTTCTGCCGTGGCATTTTCAGTAGGGTTGCTCCTTCCCGTAGCCAGTCTCGGATTGTTTTCCCAGTTGCAGGAGGACCAAACTTATGTTCAGCAGCATGATTTCCATTCACTTTTGCAAACTGGATCACTTTTAACTTGAATTCAGCACTGTACGAAAATCTTTTCTGAGCCATTTCTGGGCAGAACGTGGCAAAACATAACCTAATATAACAGTAACAAATGCGAAACAATGAGCTCAAAGACACAGGTGTGGAAAAAGCGGGAAATGCAAGTAAAAAAAATCTAAAACAATGAGTGCAAAAACAAGCATGAAAAAGTGGGAAATGCAAGTAAAAGAAAAATCTACAACCACTGTATAAGATGCACCCAGTTTTTAGATCCCAAATTTTCAGAAAAGGGTGCGTCGTATACATGGGGAAATACGGTAACTCTTTTTGCCTTGGTTTCCTCATCTGTAAAATGAACTGAAGAAGGAAATGGCAAACCAGTATGCCAATATCTATGCCAAGAAAACCCCAAATGGAGTCATAAAGAGTTGGACATGACCAAAACAACTGACCAACAGCAACAAATAGCTCTATTTCTTTGATTTCTAAAATTACTTTTTCTAGGGAGAAGATATTTCCCTAAAACTCACAGTCTACATCTTCCACAATTGTCATCCCCTTAGTTTCCAGTTTGGGGCTAATACAAATAGACCTACTATAAATATTTTTGTACATATAGGTTCATTTTCTCTTTCTTTGATCACTGATGGTATTAGGCCTAGTAGCTGAGTCGAAGGTACATACATTTTTTCCCAGACATATAAATTTTCCCCTGTGGCCTGGTTAGTATGTGACCTGAGCAGCCAGCTATTGCTAAAAAAACCCTGCCCCCAGCCCCTAACTAAAAGACCCCAGTTTGCATAAGAAAAACAGACTTAGTTCCTGCCAGTTCAGCGGGTGTCCTTGGCCCCCGTGACTGTTCTGGGAATATGGATTGGTTGGCCAGGGGAGGGGCCTGATGCTAACAATCTCTGTTTGTTTCCTGAGTGGGCTGAGAGATGTCTCTATCTTGTGTCAACAAACCCAGCTGGAGAGTCCCTTGGTCTGTCTATGGCCTTGAAGGATGAAGGTCTCAGCCCCAGACATTCTCTTGGATTAGGTGACTGTTCCTTTATTCTTATCTTATGTTGTGGGATGTAAATGGCAAATTGGACAGAGAGATCCTGAGTTGTAATTCAGTTGACACTTTGTCTGCTGTCTGATATGCTGTACTTGCAGTCTATTTAGGAGGTTCCTCTTCATGTATCATGATCATAAAAGTGAAAAAGGCCTGCCAAGCCTGCTAAAAATAACATATGCAAGTTTCAAGAGATAATTAACCACTGCTCCTTGATCTATTGTATAAATTTGACTTCTCTACCCCAAACCCCTGGTCATTCTGATTTGGGTTGAACCCTGAATGGCTGCCGGCTAATAAATTCTCCATTTAAAACTTATACTCTGTGGTGTGTCTCACTCGCTCTTGGTATAACAAGTATACTGGTACTGCCTTTACATGCAAAGACTTGTCGTCATCCTCCCCACCCCCCCCCCCCACTCCCAAAGGTGTTCTGATCGTTTCACTGTGTATAGTTTCTTAGTCCAGTTGGACTTTGTATTCTCCTGCTCTCCGGCTTTTGAACAAGCCCGTCTGTGCAGGCAGCACTCTCTCTCTCTTTTTCCTCATTCATGTTCCCTTCTCTACCTCCCTTTAAGGCTTACCTCAGACACCACCTTCTACATGAGGCTTTCTTTGGTCACCTCAGTTGTTATGGTTCTTTTCCTTCTAAAAAATTACATTGTATTTGCCATAGATAGATAGACAGACAGATAGACAGATAGAGTTTTATTTACTTATTTACATGCTATGCCCCCGTGCTATTCTTCTGTTTTGCCCTGTATTGTAAACTTATTGAGGGCAAAGACTATTCCCTTTTTGTCTTTGTATCTCTAGCACTAACATAGGCTTATACTCAGGAAGCACTTAATCATTAACTGTTGTATGAATGAATTAATTTGTGTGTAGCATCCCTTCTGGACTCACTTCCCCAGCTCCCACTCAGTCTGTCAGGCTGGATGCCCCAAGGATGGCTGACCACTGCCAGGCATTCTGTTTGATCATTTTGGATCTAATGAGTCATTTTGGAATAGATGTAGAGATGTGCTTCTGTTTTAAAAATTTTGTGGATTGATTAAAAAAAAAGGTTTAAAAAGGTATGTGGATTATTTAACAATCAGCTCTTAGGGAAAAAAAGAAGTACTCTGGACATACTTTTAAGTTTGATCCACACTATTGACTGTTTCCCCTTTGCTTGCTTAAGTCTAGACAATCAATAAAACTAAGAGGGGAATGTAGGAGGTGGGAATTTAGTTGGGACTTAAAGAAAGCCAGGGAAGGCAACAGGCAAAGGGAAAGCATTCCAGTCATGGGAGAACAGCCAGAGAAAATGTCTGGAGCCGAGAGATGGAGCATCTTATTTATGAAACAGCTAGGAGGCCAGTGTCACTGGATCTAAGAGTATGTGGAGTAAGGACTGGAAAGGTAAAAGGGGACTAGGCTATGTAGGGCTTTGAATGCCAAACAGAGGATTTTGTTTTTGATTCTGGAGGAGATAGGGAGCCACTGGAGTTTATTGAGAGTGTGTGTGTGGGGTGGCGTGGCTCCTGAGGGAGGGGTGACATGCTATAGGAACATCACTTCAGTGGCTGAATGGAGGATGGATTGGAGTGGGGAAACACTTGAGGCAGGCAGACCCACCAGCAGGCTATTGCAGTAGTCCAGGCATGAGTTATGAGAGCCTGTACCAGAGTAATGGGCAGTGTTAGAGAAGAGAAGGGGATATATTCTAGAGATGTGAATATGAAATGAAATGGCCTTGGCATCAGATCGACTATAAGGCCGTGGGAGATAGTGAGGAGTTCAAGATGATTTCTAGGTTGCAAACCTGATGGACCAGGAGTACGGTGCTGACCTCTACAGTAATAGGGAAGGTAAAAGTGGGGAGGTTTAGGGGGAACAAACATGAATTCTATTTGGATACATTGAGTTTAAGATGTCTCTGAACATCCAGGTTGAGATGACCAAAATGTAGTTGGAGGTGTAAGAATGGAGGTCAGTAGAGAGAGGGAAGGATAGGAACATTTGAGAATCATCCATATAGGCATGATAATTAAATCCATGGGAGCTGATTGTTGTACCAGAAGTGAGCGAGACACACCACAGAGTATAAGTTTTAAGTGGAGAATTTATTAGCCGGCGGCCATCGGGGTACGGCACCACAAATCAATGGCAAATGTGTTGGGGTGATGGCTTGGCTTATATAGGATATGGGGGTACAGAGTAGGGGGGAAGAGGAACAAAGGTCCTGGCTGATCAAAAGATTCAGTTAGGTTATCGTACTAGTGGGATAATCTCATTTACATTCCTTGGTGGAGTCCCAGAGTCCCAGGGATATCTCCCAGGAAGGGTCTATCAAGTTATCTCTCAGTGGGATGGTCCTATCTATTGACATTCCAGGAAGGAACCAAGGAGTCTCAGGGATATCTGCTAGACAGGATCTGCCAGGTTATCTCTCAGTGGGATGGTCCTATCTATTGACATTTCAGGAAGGAGCCATGGAGTCCCAGGGGGTTTGCTAAATACCAAAGATATCTGAATCCATTCTTTCTGGGGGGGCTTGTCAGTAGCTAGGGGTTACTCAGGGGTTCCTAATTTTCCTTGTATTACAGATGAGATTGCCGAGTGAATGGTAGAGAGGGAAAAGAGAACAGGACAGAAGCCTGAGCACCATAAGGTTTGTAAAGTGCTTTACAAACGTCATTCATTTGACCCTCACAACAACTGAGGCCTATAGAGGTTAATCAACTTGTTCAAGGTATCTCGGGTAGGATTTTAATCTAGTTCTTCCTCACTCTAACATCCAGAACTCTATTCACTGCCTCGAAGACGTGGAGATGCCAAGGAGAGTGCAGAAAGCATCCAGAGGAAAGGCAATTAAAAGAACCACATGTGTCATAGGCCAGTGTGGCTTAACTGTGGACTACGTGGAAAGGAGAAATGAGTAAGAAAAGTGGAAAGACAAGAAAAAAGAGACAAGATTGGGAAGAGCTTTAAATACCAAACAGAGAGGTTCAGGTTTGGTTTTAGAGCTGATAGGAAGTCACTGGAGTTAACTGAGTACAGGTTGACATGGTCCAACCTGTGTTTTAGGAACATTTCATATAAAAATAACTTATTATATAATAATTTCAGTTTGGGAAATCAGAGTTTACTTAAATGCTGTAATTGGAACTACATCCATTTTCTCTGTAACTTCCAGAGCCCTTTGTAGTTCCTCTGCCTGCAGGGAGGTATTGTATGTAAATACTATGCATTGTGTATCTTTAATAGGCATGGGGTGGGCTTTTTCTAGTTTTTCCTTAAATTAATAGAATCAGTGGGCTATCCTTCAAGAGTTATTGTGATTTCTTGGCTTGCTTAATCCTCAGTTCTTGGAGTTTGAGAGGGATGTGTGTGTGTGTGTGTGTGTTGTGTATGTTGTGTTGTTTTTGATCACAGTGTTGAAGACATTTAGCAATTATTTTACAAAATATTTTCAAAGAGAGGAAGAGAACTAACTATTGCTGTTGCCTAGCATTAAGTAGGAGAGAGAATCAGCAGGATTGCATTTGGGAAATTTTGCTTTGCTTTCATTTCTATTCTCTCCTCTACACCAAAGGCATTTCTTTTTACTGCCAAAACAAATGGGCTTTTCTCAATCTTCATCTTTCTCAACCTTTCTGCAGTATTTGTTGTCACGAGGCAATCCAGGTAAAGTGTCTTTGCCCAGGGTCACACAGCTAATAAGTGTCTGAGGGCACATTTGAACTCAGGTCCTCCTGACTCCAGGGCTAGTGCTCTATCCATGGCTGACACCTAGCTGCCCCCTCTCTGTAGCATTTGACACTGTTGATTACCCTTCCCTCCAGGTTATTCTCTCCTGCCTGGGTTTTTGAGATACTCTTCTCTTGGCTTTCCTCTTACCTGTATGACCATTCCTTCTCAGTTTCCTTTG
Organism: Trichosurus vulpecula; assembly: GCF_011100635.1. Taxonomy (NCBI): domain Eukaryota; kingdom Metazoa; phylum Chordata; class Mammalia; order Diprotodontia; family Phalangeridae; genus Trichosurus; species Trichosurus vulpecula. The sequence continues at coordinate 354,558,427 of NC_050574.1, forward strand.
CTCCTCTTTCCGATTTCCATGCTACATCCTCTTCTGTTCTCTCTCAACATTCACTTTTAGTAACTTCATCAGCTCCTATGGGTTTACTTATCATCTCTGTGCTGATAAATGAATAGAATAAAACCATTTATCAAGTGCTAACTATGTGCCAAGTGTTTCATGACTCCTGACACAGGAAGGTCCATGTCCAGAGGATGGGGAAGGCTGGTGCTGTCAAAGTAGCCACTATCGCTGATTTTTTGATACACAGCTATCGCTCCCCAGATATTTGGTATATTCTGCGCCAAAAGTATGTGGTGTATTTTAGTAGAAAATGTGCTGAATTTCTGTTCCTAGGACCTGTGTCAGACATGGTCATCTGTGACCTTGAACAAGTCTTTTAACCTCTTCTCACATATAAAATGAGGGTGTTAGACTAGCTAACCTCTGATGTCCCAATCCATAATCCTGTGACCTTTAGCAACTTAACAACAGAAAATGGTGGAAACCCAGGAACACCAGGAAAGCCACCCAGGTAATCAGAGTTCCCAAAATTACATTTTCTAATTTAAAAAAGGTCTTTAGCATAATAATAGTAGATGGATGACTAGACCTCGAGTTAGGAAGAACAAATTCTTCATCTCGTGCTCAGTTGTGATGTGATTCTGGACAAGTAACCACCCTTCTGAGCCTCAGTATCCTCATCCATAAAATGAACAAATTGGATCATATGGCCTCTGAGGCCCCTTCCAGCTCTAAAATCTATGACCATCGCATGCAACTGACCAACGGAAACTCCTGCCAAGAGACACGGCTCTTCTATTTTTATCTGTTACCTACAGGAGCCTCAGAGTAGGAGATACGCTGCCCCCTGCCCTGCATTGGAGTGACTGGCGATGGCTATTGGCTTTCTGATGGACAGGTAAGCTGTCCTTCCTTCTTGGGAGGTAGAGAGCAGTAGAGAACCTTCTGAAGGATCTACAGAGAACCAACACAAATGATTAATGGGTTGGGCAGATAAAATTTACAATAAAGAAAAAGATTATTTCTTCTGAGTAAAATCAAATTAAAATTTTTTAGTAAACATAAAGTTATTTATGGCCCAGATCAAGTAATACCTCTTCCACGAGGCCTATTCACTCTGCATTCCACAGGGATGGACCCCTTTTCTGAATTCATATCCTTAACTGCCTGTATTCACTCCTCTATGGTATGAGATACCATAGGACATCCTTTGTGTTGCTATCTTAAACAGTGATTTAACTCTAGTATTGCTTAACTTTTCCAATGTGGTTTCCAATACTGTCATGGATTTATGGTCCCATTGATGTGTGTCCAAATCATAATCCATATTGTTTAATTCTTATCTGTGTCCACCCAATGTGTTGGGAGCCTTCCTTGTCTTCTGGTGAGATTGTATGGCTATATGACAACCCATAATTCCAAAGGACCAGTGTTGAAGTATGACACCAACCTCCTGACAGAAAGGCGATGACTCCTGGTGTAGAATGAAATGTATGTTTTTTAACATGGTCAATAAGAAAATTTGTTTTGATTATGCATATTTGTTGCAAAGTTTTTTTTTTCTTTTTTTTTTGCAGGGGGGAAGGCAGGGCAATTGGAGTTAAGTGACTTGCCCAAGGTCACACAGCTAGTAGGTGTGTCAAGTGTCTGAGGCCGAATTTGAACTCAGGTCCTTCTGACTCCAGGGCCTGTGCTCTATTCACTGCATTACCTAGCTGCCCCTGTTGCAAGGTTTTGATTTGATTTGATTTTTTTCAGTGGGAGAGGAGAAGACCAGTGACAGGATGCCCTACCTCCACTGAAAGAAAGGAAAAGAAAAGAAAGAAAGAGAATTATTGAAACATTTGAAAATATACAGGTATGAACAGAAGGAAGGCTATAAGGAAACACAGACTAACAGGACAGTTTTGAAAGTTTTGAAAGCTTTAAAAGTTTCATGTTCACTGTTTCCTGTACAACCATCTTTTTTCTAGTCTACTTTGTATATAGAAATGTTCATTTTACTTGGTACTTGTTAAGTTCAGAATAAAAATAAGCAAATCTTCAAAATAAACAGAGAGTTCATGGTTACTGATGTAGTAAGTGGACCATTCATTGGCTATATTTCATGTTTTCTGAATCACCACCCAATCTTATTTTCCCCAGTCATATTCATAGTGTAATCCTTTGATTATATCCTTAATAATCCTTCATGTGTATGTATCTATAAAAATGAGAAGCTTTCTCTCCTTTTCCACTCTAAATATTATGGTCATATATCATCTTTCCAACTCTATTTTAAGGTTGCCGAGGTCCTAGATTTTCTCTTATCTTTCCTAATGTCTACCATGGTGCTGGACACAGAGTAGGAGGAACTCAATAAATATTTGCTTAAATGATTTAGCTGAATGAATTATCTCAAGGATGATGAATGCCAAGTATATTTCATCTTTTTGAGGAAATTTCAAGGGCATTAATGCTTAAAGGAATTTAGGTAAGAAATAAAGAATGCCCCGATAGTGAGCACAGTGGAGCACAAGAAGGAGTTACCTGGTGATCTATAACAATTGGCCAAATGAACAAATGCCCATCAGGCTGGATTGTGTAGCAAGCCTGAATGCACACTCATATTCAATGATCTCCAGAGGTCCCTTACAGCGTTCTTCCTCTCTGCGTTTGTGAAACATTCATATTGTCCTTCATGTACCCACATTTGTCTTCTTTCTAGGTTTTATTACATTCAAGAAATAGTACCATTCTGGATGACAGAATAAGCCCCTGATTTACAAGAAGGCACTACAATCCCATTTCAACATATTATCTCTAGGATGCAATTATCTAAGGAGAGGTAGTTGGTACCCTTGGTCAGTCTGTGGGCCCCGTCAATCAGCAAATTTTGGGGAACTTCTGCCTTGTATTATTTCATACAGCACATCTTTAAGAGATTTTCATAATTTTGAAATTCTTATCTTTGGAGTTCAACTAATTCTGCTGTATTAATTTCTCTGAGACCTACTTTTCATGTTGTACCTCCCTCCCCTCCCCATCTTATCCCCCAAAGCATTTAGTGGCTTCTTGGCAGTTTTCCTCTTTTCCTTTCCAAACTCATCACCTATTTCCTCTGGCATAACAAATTAATTTTTCAGCCCCTATACTGTCAGGTTTAAAGTTGTGTATTTTTTAAAAACAAATTTTGTAGTTGCTTTGCTAAAAATACCATTGATAATCTTTTTAAAAAGCTTTTTAAAAAAAAAACTTCATTTATTTTTCTCTTTTTTAATGTTGACTATTCAGACTTTGTTCAGCTAGGGCAATGGGGCAGGCTAATCAGTTGCTTGGCTTCTTTTTCAGGTTGGAGTCCAGGGACCTAAGTTCAAATCCCAGTTCTAACACTCTCTGACCTTGGGTTAGTTGTCTCATTTCTCTATGCCTTAGTTTCCTCATCTGTGAAATGAACAGGCTAGACTAGATGGCTTCTAAGGTCCCTTAAAGTTCTATGATCTTACTGGTGAGTGGCCAGCATGCCTGGGTGAAGATGGGTCAACTCCAAAAAACATGTTTTCCTTGTGCCAAGCCAGAGAAGGAGGCAGGGAGGAAAAGATCACTAATTTCACTTTTATTGCATGTAAATGCTGCTCCCTGATTAAAAACTGAGGGATAAGTCAGGGCTGGGAAAGCAAGACCAGCTGAGACTCGAATAGACCACTGGAGATTTTTTAGGCCTATTCTCCCTAGTTCCTTCTAGCATAGCCCAATTTTAGGGACATTTTTCATTCCAAAGAGAAACAAACAAAAAATACCCTACCAGTTTTCAGTATAACTACAGAGGAAAAAAAAAATCATCCTTCTTCCTGGAACTTGAGTTTAAGCTACATGCTTTCACATCCACAATATACCCAATGAAAACTCTTGTTGATGTTGAGTCAATTGCCCAGGCATCTCAGTTGATGAATAGGGGCATTGGGATGCCTATATTGTTGCCAACCTTTCTTTGGAGTCCATGAGACCCAGCTTAAACTTCCAGACAAGTAGCTGTCTTAACTACCTCCTGGATTCCCTCTTGGCATATTTTAATGCTAGGCCCTGAAGCTTAGTAAACATGTCCTCTAGAGAGGTTTCTTTATCACCAAGAAAACATCTAAAAACATTCTGGGATTCACTGAAGCGAGGCTGGGAACAATTTGTTTTTCTCACACAGTACATCTGAAAGCTGCATAGAGTGCTAGAAGGAAATCTAGATTTATAGAAGTACTGGGTTCTATGGCAATTTCATCCAATTCAGTCTGAATTTATGGATTATTTACTAGCTAGGCATTGTGCAAGGTGCTAAGGATAAAAAGAAAAACAAACTGCCTTCAAGGAGCTTACATTCTACTAGGAGGAAAAAATGCCCCACAACAACATGTACACAGAAAGCATAGACCCTGGAACTTATTCTCCAAATTCAAATGTAAATAGATGTGGATACATCTAGCATGATGGTATGACTGGCCCTCATATGGCATGGATGGATGGACGGATAATTATCTGATCTGGGATCTGGACACCCCTCATTTCCCGTCTCCAAAGGGAGATTTCCCACTTTTGGAGAATAGGAGAGGCAGGCAGGATCTATTCTAACCATGGCTAGGTGATCACTCCTTTACTCTCATAAGAGAGATGTTAGACTAGAATTATGTCTATTTTTTATGCATCAAATACCTGTAGTGTGGGGATATGATAATCTGTTTTAGAGGTTTAGAATAAAATGTGTTTTCCCAAGTTGCTCTTAAGGGGAGGGTAACGCTTAGTTTAGCAAATGCTGGTTAGATAAATGTGCTCAGTTGTTTTTCAGTCGTGTCCGATTCTCTGTGTCCCCATGTAGGGTTTTCTTGGCAAAAATACTGGAGTGGCTTCCTTCTCCTGGTCATTTCATAGATTAATAACTGAGGCAAACAGGGTTAATGACTTGCCCAGGGTCACACAGCTAGTAAGTGTCTGAGGCCAGACTTGAACTCAGGAAGATGAATCCAGGCCCAGCACTTTACCCACTGCGCCACCTAGCTGCCCTTCTTGGTTAGACAGAAGATAATCATAAATATGATCCATTTGGTTATAAAAGTAAATAGTAAGCAGAAATTGGGGGATTTATACAGATTGGAAAAGATGACGAATATCCAAGAATAAATGAACTCTTTGGTGGCAAGAAATCTCTCCCCAAAGCAGAATCTCTCCTTGGCAGTCTCTCAAGTTGCAGAGGCCAGAAGTCTAGGAACATGTTGGGAATTTTCCTCTTGTGTCTGTGGCTTCAGAGAAATCTCCTGTTGACCTCTTAAAGGCTTCCCTTCTCTCTTGAATTCCCTCTCGAATTCTCCCAGTGGTATTCCAGAATCCAAAGAAGTCTCTTTTCAAGCTATGCCAGTACATAGGTATTGCATATGCAGAATCTCATTTGATCTTTATAGCAACTCTGGGTGCTAGATATTATTATCTCATTTAACAGTTGAGGAAACTAAGGAAAACAGAGGTTAAGTGGATTTGCCTAGGTTCACAGAGCTAGTACGTAACTGAGGCTGGGTTTGAACTCAAGGCTTCATGACTCCAGCCTTGGCACTCTATCCATGTGCCACCCAGCTGCCTAAATGAGGAAACTGAGGCCCATAGAGGCTGTGACTTAGCCAAGGTGAGTGAGTGAGACAGAGTTATTATTCAAGCCTAGTTCTCTGACTTCAAACTCAAGGCTTTTTCAATTGTATCATGAAGACTAAAAATTTAAGATATGGTGTGCTTAGTTAAGATAAGGAATGTTAAAATAAATAAAATAAAACCACAGATCTTGAATATGTAAAAAATAGGTACACTTCATAATCATGATGCACTATGAGGGCATCTCAACACGTACATAGAGAGAATAAAGCACTGATCCCAATCTCTCTTATGGTATTGTGCGGCATGCACCCTTGTCTTCCAGCTGCCCTTTAAGTACTTGGCTTTATGCATTTTTGGGCCAAATCTATATATTCTCCAAATGAACCAAAATTCCTCCAAGTTATGCTGATTTGTGTTAGGAAGAAGCATATCTGTATGAGGCTTAGTCCAGACAGGCAAGATTATTCTTATTCAAAAGCTCAAGTGTATATAATTAAGCCTTTTTACTACTTTTTGAGCTAAGATTATGTGACAGCTCATAATTATAGCAGGTCAAAACCTCTGCCTGAAATATGGTTTCACCATGGGTTGTGCCCAATTAGGGGAGACAAGTTTATCCAATATTATACCTTAATAGTTTTAAAAACTTGAAGTTTGATAATCCACTTAACTTGATCTAATTTTCTAAACCCTAAAGTAGCACTGAGAAGGCCTTGCTTTCTGTGCCTGTTTTTTAGATTCCTTTTTTATTCTAAAAAAATGAACTTCATAGAATTTACAAGAACTTTAAAGCCATAAAAAGCAAGAAACAAAACAACTTTACTTTTCTACTTTGGGGTGAGTGCCCCAAACTTGAACATTTACTTTCCTGAAGGAGAGTAAATGAGATTATTTATATTAAAAATTATACCTATAAAAGGACTTTGAAATCTATAACATATCTGTTATTATTACTGTTGAGATCAACAATAATAATAATCTTGCTACCTTAAGACTATCTTGGTTGATTAGTACAAGTGAAATAATTGAATAAAAAAGTCAGTTGAGCAGTATTTTAATGCCATTGAGCACCAATTACAGTAGAACACCATAATCCTGAACTTTTAAAATATTAGTCTAGCAGAGGCTTTGAAAGAACAGCCAGGGATCTTAATCATCCTAAATTAAGTCCTTAAGAAGAGTTTTAAATGATAATATCACCTTTGGGACAAATATTATCTGGAATAATGATAAACTCAATTGAGAAATAAAATAGTTACTAGATGATAGTGATATTAACCTAGAAATAAAGATTAAATATTTCCCTGTTCTCTGTAGAGGATAGCTGAAGGAAGACGATGATCAAGAGTAAGAGGTATCTAAATTAACAGTTTATAGCTGCTCTTTTCTATGATGTTGAATATGTTTTTAATATGTCTCATTGACCCAATACAGGGGTATGTGTGTGTGTGTGTGTGTGCGTGCGCGCGTGTGTGCGTGCATGCGTGTGTGTGTGTGTGTGTGTGTGTGTGTGTATGTGTTTGAGAGAAAGCGCAGAGACAGAGACAGAGAGCCTAAGTCAGAGAGAAAGTCAGAGTCAGAATGTCAGAGAAAGAGGCCAAAAGAAAAACAAACAGGGAGGTGTAGTAAACAGCCTGGCCTCGGAGTCAGGAAGACCATGGTCCACAATGTTTACATCTTACTTCTGACACAGACAGTGGTTTGACTACAGACAAGTCGCTTAACCTCTCAGCTCCCCAGAAAGCCCTTTAAGGTCCTAAATTGAGGAAGGATTGCCACTTATCTGTTCAGGGGGAGGGGATTTCTACAAATGGAGTTCCCCATCTTAAGAAATTATATGTAAGAATTGAGAGAGACAGACAGACAGACAGAAAATCTCTGATGCATTCCTGACTGGTCCAAGAGCTTCAGTCCAGACTAGGAGGTCTAACACTCTAGAAGTCAGTCAAATAGCATTTCTGAAGTGACTAGTGTGCTAGGCACTGTGCTAAGCACTGGGGATATACAGAGAGGCAAAATCCAATCCAATCAATATTTATTTATTAAGTGCCAGGCACTATACTAAGGGCTAGGAATACAATTAATAAAAGAAAGACTATCACTGCCCTCAAGGAGTTTATAATCTAAAGGGGGGAATACACACCAAAGGAGATAAGAAAGCTGGGGAGAAGGAAGACAGGGGGGCATGTGTGTGTGGGGGGGTGTGGGTGTGTGTGTGCACCCCTAGAGGCACCTTGTTCCAGGGAGTTAAAACTAGGCAAAGCAGCCCATGCAAAGTAGGGTGAGCTGAGTCCAGTTTCTGCCCTCTATACAGGCCTTGGGAGGGGTTTAGTGCTCTGCCCTTCATTCCTCTAATCAGAGGGGAGAGGAACCTGAGGGAGGAGTTGTCAATCGAGGCCTGAGTTAGCAGCATGGTGATGAGCTTATCCTGGGAGAGACTTCTTCCTCTCTGGAGTTGAAACCAGGCTGGGCAGCAGATGCAGAGCGGAATGAGCTGAGATGCCAGTTTCTGCCTGTAGAAAAGAAGACATTAGAAAGACAATCCTTCCTCTCAAGTAGCTTACAGACTTGCTATTGGAACTAAGAGATCAGTATTATATATATGTAAACACTTGTACGTAATTTGTGTGTGTATGTATATATGTGTATATCAAAGTCAACTGCAAGTCACGTCATCATTTCCCTGATGCCACGGTCCTCTTCGAAAATGAAGGACAAACACAACCTCTGAGTAGACAGAGCTGCATGAACGGGGACTCAGCTAGTTAGATAACTCAGCTGGTCTTCTCCCTGTCCCTGTCCCTCTCCCTCTCCCTCTCCCTCTCTCTCTCTCTCTCCCTCTCCCTCTCCTCCTCCCTTTCCCTCTCCTTTCCAAATGAAAAGCAATACACACATATATACATGCACACATACATATATATTTATACTTAAACAAGAATTTGTTTATTTAGTCTATATCCTAGCTAAGAAAAGTTTGGCTTTCTCCAAAATCAGGTCTCTTAAGAAATACCATAATCACTCTAATGGTGTTCTTCTAACGTCTTAAAACCATACACAATGAACTTGGATGAATTCTGTTTGTTAGACTGGACATGAAGACAATTCTACCCCCATTTCTATTTTTTATTTAGTGTACATGTCCGGCTTTCTCAGATTCAATGTCTTTAAATATACAAATGGGATAAAAATACTTTTTCTTTATCCAAAGGAGAATATTGCAATAGTTAGTTATGCCAGTTCTTAAAGAAAAAGCTGGTGACTATGATAAACACAAAGAACATAGGCTTACATGAACTGATGCAGAATGAAGCAAGCAGATTCAAGAAAACAGGGTTCACAATTACAACAATGTAAATGAAAAGAACAACCACAAAACAATCATAAAAGGATGTTGCAAAATTACAAAGAATAAAGTTCTTCCAAAGAATGGGTATGAGAAGACATTTGTTCCCACTCCTTTGTGGAGGTAGGGAGTCCCTGCGTGTAGAACACTGCATAAAATGTCAGATTTTTGGATGCATTAGTATTTTTCTCTAATTTTTTCTTTTTCATTTTTTTTCTTTCTTGTTTTTGTTATAAGGGATAGCTCTCATGGAGGGGGGAAGATGGGGAGAGATAAAAAGAAAAATTTAGGTGACATAAAACCAAAAAAAATAAAATGTATAAAAGAAAGCTGGCAAGCATTGCTTCAGTTTTTTGAAATACACAGGTTATATTTCTCTATTAAGTTGATGAGCGATAACGGAACTTCCAGAACGGGGCTTCTCATATGGAAGGTGAATGTTGGTGACTTGCTTTTGATGCCTGTGAACAATAAGGAAGTTTATTCTAATATGAAGTTGTGCTAGGGATACTGGTCTCTTACAGAGGACCCTGGGAAGTCCATTGTCACTGCAATGCTCAGTCTTATTCAGACTGCTCAGCTTCCCAAACTGCAGCACATTCTAGGCTGGACAAAATTTGTAGGGTTGGCAAGAGTCAATTGGAAAGAATTAATTTACTCTTCAGTGTTAAAATTTCAGAGTGTTTCTCAGAATTAATGTCAATGAGAGCTTAGATCCCTAATAGTAAGTTTCGCAAACAAAAAAAAATGAACAGACATGTTAACAAGGTTTTAAAGGAGAGATTTAAAATGTTTCCATGAGAGTATTGTCTCATATATCTGTATAGTACAGGAAGGAAGGAAGGAAGGAAGGAAGGAAGGAAGGAAGGAAGGAAAGAAGAAAGGAAGGATAGAAAGAAGAAAGGAAATGACATTTACTAAGTTCTTACTATGTGCCAGGCTCTATTCCAAGATCTGAGGATAAGCAAAAGACAGTCCCTGCCCTCATCAAGCTTAAGTACTAATGAACATTGTTAGTGTGTTTGTCATTCATTTTCAAGGAGGGCCATGACATCAGGGAAATGATGACATGACTTGCAGTTGACTTCAGTTTGAGTGAGGGAAGGCTGTGCAAGGTCACCAGCCTCACTTTCTCCTCCAGAGCCATCTGGGTCCAGTGGCCTGATATTCATCAGGATGACTGGAGATGACCCAGGATGCAATGGGAGACTTGGGCCCTTTTAGGCCAAGATCTTCTCAGGTTCTCACTTTGAGTGAGGTGATGCCCATTCAGTGAATAAGCCTGGTCCCTACCCAAGCTCCACTTAATGGCTGTATTTTGGGCCCTCCTGGCTTAGAGTGAATGTCAATGGTAAATGTTTCTCTTTGAAACAGCAACCCTGAGGGTCTTCCCTTCCCAGCTTGATTTTTTTTTTCTAATGAAGATAGATAACACTGGAAAAGGAGCTAGAAAGGGGTGATAACAGGGATGTAGGTACCTGGGGCAGGGGCATAATTTTGAGTTCCAGAAGTTAGGAAGAGAACAGGGATGGGAATTAAGCTCAGTCTACCGCTTATGGAGGATGTAGGAGGAACTCACCAATGAGAGAAGAAGGGGTGCAGCTTGTGTGGAGGGATATTCCAGTTTGTTTTTTTGGCAGGGCAATTGGGGTCAAGTGACTTGCCCAAGGTCACACAGCTACTACGTGTGTCAAGTGTCTGAGGCCGAATTTGAACTCAGGTCCTCCTGACTCCAGGGCTGGTGCTGTACTCACTGTGCCACCTAGCTGCCCCAGATATTCCAGTTTGAGGAGGCTGCAGGGAAGTGGTTGGATGTTATAGAATAAGGCCCTAGACTTTGAGACAAGTTACATTATTAGGCAGCAACAGAGGTCTGGTTTATCATTTAAAATTTTTTTTAAAGATGGGGAAATTGAGATGCCAAGAAATAGAGGCTTACCCAAAGTCATATGTAATAGAAGACAAGAGATAGAGTGTTTCTAAATTAGAGATGGGGATCATGTCTTGTATCCTCAACGGTTCATATTTACTAATTCAGAAAAACATAATTTAATGCTTTGAAGGACCTGTGATTTTGTTGGCATTGGCACATTTTCCACTTCTATAGATCTGTGTTATTTTTCTCCATTAATTTCCATGAGTTCTTCATTTAGGATATGTCCAACACACTTGGTGCCTTCCTCATTTTCATTTTATATGTCTGTTGTACCAATGTAACATTTGGGCTATGTGTTGTTTCTCATTCTTGCTTGATGACCAATGCATCTCCTTTTCTGTGTTTTATGTGCTTTCAGTGTTGTCTTTAAAACAAATTATAGTTTACAAGTAATTGTTGACAATATCTTGGAGCCTGCTTATACTAAATGTAAGCCTTTGCAATGCCCTTTGGACGTACTTTTTATTATTTCAGACAATACTCCAAGGTTCAAAGATCTATAATTTCACCTTTGTAGGTATTTCCCCCATTGGTACAGGTTGCAACCCTAGCTATCCATGCCTAGTACATAGTTTCATGAGTTTTTGTGGACAAAATAATTCATTACCTCATGATCAGCCTTCTAGTGACATATCTCTCCAAATTTAGCAAGGCTACCTCTTGGACAATCAAGATAAAGCCTGGAAGATACCTAGAGCTAGAAGGGATCATAGAGATTATCTAGTACAAACTTCTAATTTTATAGATATGGAAAATGAGGCCCAGAGGAGATGAGGTGACTTGTCCAAGGTCATACTGCTAGTAGGGTTATCAGAATCAGCACTCCAATGCAGCTCTTCCCTTGCGCCACAGCTGTTTATTTGTCTAGGTTGTAGAACATGCAACATCCTCTCTGTTTTCATATTCTTTTCCCTATCTCCTCCATCCTCCTCATCTTTATTATGAGAGAATTTACAAATGCATACAGGCATACTTTGGAGATGTTGCAAGTTTGGTTCCAGACCACCACATTAAAGCAAACACTGCAATAAAGAGAGTCATACAAATGTGTTGGTTTCCCAGTGAATATAAAAGTTATGTTTACACTATTCTGTAGTCTACTAAATGTGCAGTAGTAGTATGTCTAAAAAATTGTATACAGCAATTTAAAAATGCTTTATTGCTAAACAGTGTTAACCAATATCCGAGGCTTCGGCAAGTCAAACTCTTTTTGCCAGTGGAGGATCTTGCCTTGATGTTGATGGCTGCCAACTGATCAGGGTGTGGTGGTTGCTGAAGGTTGGGGTGGTTGTGGCAATTTCTTAAAATAAGACAAGTGAAGTTTGCCATATCTATTGACTCTTCCTTTCATGAAATATTTCTCTTTAGTGTGGGATGCTGTTTGATAGCATTTTACCCACAAGAGAACTTCTTTCAGAATGGAGTCAATCCTCTCAAACCCTGCTGCTGTTTTATCAACTGAGTTTACGTAATATTCTTCAATATCGTTGTGTCTCAGGGAATAGGGAGGCCAGAGGAGAGGGAGAAAGATGGCGGAACAGCTGGGAAGTGGAGCAGTCAGAACACACACAGCATTTATTGATTAAGTTCACTGTCTTGTATGGGCATGGTTCATGGTATCCCAAAACAATTGTAGTACTAACATAAAAGATCACTGATCTCAAGCCACTATAACAGGTATAATAATAATGAAAAAGTTTGAAATATTTGTGAAAATTACCAAAATGTGATACAGAGAAATTATGTAAGCACACACTGTGGAGAAAATTGTGCCAATACACTTGCTCAACACAGGGTTGCTGCAAATCTTCAATTTGTGAAAAAAATGCAATATCTGCCAAACACGATAGAATGCAGGGCAATAAAACAAGGGATGCCTGCAAACAAAGGCCCTATGAAAGAAATGCACAATTAAAATGAATTTAATTATTTGCTTATCAGGTTGCTGTTAAGAAAAATAACATCGTCATATTTTGTCAGTAATCTAATTGGGTTCTAACTTTAACAAATATAATAAACAGTGAAATAGTTCAACCCCTGAAACATGCAGAAACCTGTCTCCACGCCTGGGCACCACTTGCAGATTTTGTCAGGCAGTGGTGCGATGCCTTTATTCTCTTCCTTCAATGTTGCTATGTATAACTTCATATTGAATCATCAATTAAAAGGCAACGGTTTCTCAGGCACAGCAGTTTGTCATCATGAGTAACATGATACTGGATTGTAGCAACAATCATTTCTGGACTTAACTGTATTTGAAAATAACATTTGCACATGCATACACTTTTGAATGAAATATGTCAGCCTCATTGCCAGAAGCTGAGAGTACTGCAACACATGCCAGTGGTGTTTGCATAAAAAGTGCACAATGCATTTTACTTATGTCAGTGAACTAGCTTCGCATCATCCATATAAGATGTAGCATTCTATCCATTTCCCAGATGAGTAAATTGAGAAGGGCTGATGGGCTGTTTTTTTTCTTTACTTTTTTTTTTTCAAATGTGGAATTTCTCCATTAAACTCTTACTCCAGTGCTTCGTTTTTGTGGGAATGGATTTGACCTTGGGTTTTTTTAAAGCTATGCCAGCAAAGCACAAGCTCTGGCAAGTCCTCTTATGCTGGAAACGAATAGGAAACCATACCTGGTTATATAAGCGTATTATATAAGTCTAGCTTATGGACAGGCAGCTAAGTGACAGAGCGCTGAGCCTGGAGTCAGGAAGACTCATCCTACTGAGTTCAAATCTAGCCTCAGATACTTACCAGCTGTGTGACTCTGGGCAAGTCACTTAACCCTGATTGCCTCAGTTTCTTCATCTGTAAAATGAACTGGAGAAGGAAGTGGCAAATCACTCCAGTATCTCTGCCAAGAAAATCCCAAGCAGGGTCACTGAGAATCAGACACGAATGAAATGACTGAACAACAACAATAGAGCTTTAAGGAAGCACTCAAGGCTCTCCGCAATCAGGTAAAACCCTACCTATACAAAATTACTTCACATAACTCTCCAGTATGTTCTCTGTGCTTTGGCCAACTCTCTGCTCCCATCCCTCTGAAATCACTATGTACTTTCCCACTATGCTATTGCTTATACTGTTCCTTCTGCCAAGATATCTTCCCTCCCTCTCTTTTGCCATTAAGATTTCTTACCCATTATTTGAAGCCTGATGTAAATGTCACTTCCTCCAGGAAGCCTTTCCTGATCCCTTCAACAGTAATGATCCTTGGCTCCCCCAACTGGGAATCAGTCAATCAATAGATATTTATTCAATGCCTAATCTGTGCTAGGCACTGTGCTAAGGGCTGGGGATACAAGAAGAGGCAAAAGAGAGTCCTTCAAAGAGCTTACTGTCTAATGAGGGAGACAACATGCAAACACATATGCACAAACAAGCTTTATACACGATAAATAAGAAATCAGCAGAGAAGGAAGGCACCAGAATTAAGAGGTATTTGGGAAGACTTCCTGAATAAGACGGGATTTCAGTTGTGACTTAGAGGAAGCCAGTAGGTGGAAATGAAGAGGCTGGTGTCACTGGATGCAAGAGCTGGCTGTAGGGAGTAAGTTGTAAAGACTGGGAAAGGTGGGAGGGGACCAGATTTTGAAGGACTTTGAGCATCCGAGAATTTTGTGTTTGATCCTGGAGGCAACAGGGAGCCACTGAAGTTAATTAAGCAGACTGTGGAGGAATTATGATTCAATATGAAGTTATACATAGCAACATTGAAGGAAGAAATAAAGGCATTGCACCATTGCCTGACAAAATCTGCAAGTGGTGCCCAGGTGTGGAGACAAGTTTCTGCACGTTTCAGGGGTTGAACTATTTCATTGTTTATTATATTTGTTGAAATTAGAACTCAATTAGATTTCTGACAAAATATGACAATTTTTCTCAACAGCAAGCCTAAGCTTTAGGAAATTCATCTTGGTAGCTGAAAGGAGTGGAGAGAGACCTGGGGCAGGCTGAATCACTATCAGGTTATTGTAATAGTCCATATCTAAGGTGATGAGGGCCTGTACTAGAGTGATATCAGTGTCAGAGGAGACAAGGAGGCATATATGAGACATGCTGCAGAGGTGAAATCTTAGATATGCTGGGTGAGAGACAGTGAGGAATCTAGGATGATGTCTAGATTGTGAGCCTGTGGGACTAGGAAAATGGTGCTGTGCTCTATAGAACTAGGGAAGGTAGGAGTTGGGGTGGGGTAGGGGGATGGGGGACTTCTGCAGGGGGAAGGAGACTTCGGGGGAACAATAATGAGGTCCTCTTTGGAGACCTCATTTGGCATTTTGCTTTACACTTCTCTAATAATGATAGTTCATATTTATATAAAAAGTTCGAGTGTTCACAAAACACACTTTTCCCAAGAACCCTGAGAGAGCATAGGTAAAATCCTCTTATACATTAGTTTGTAATATAGTTATCTGGGTATGTCATATACAAATATACATAATACACATGCACACACACATATTACATATGAGTACACATATATACAAATGTACATATACTACATACATATGCAGCCATATCCATTTACAGCCTGCTAATTTTTAAAATTCCATCAAGGCAGGGACTCTGCCTCATTAAAATGGGGTATCTCTTTTAAGAGCATCTAGAAACAATACATCTTTTTTTCTTCAACTATTCATTATGAATTTAAAAATCCTTTGAGACCTGAAAAATCAGGAAAATCCATCTTTTTTCCCCTCTGGCCCACTAAGAAATTGGACTAGAAAAAGTGAAGAGTAAGCTCAATTCAGTTCAAAAAATATTTATGCAGGAGCTCTAGGATATTTTAATATTTTTCATACTGATCTGGGTGAGAAAGTTTTTAAAGGTTTTTTTCATTTTCAAAATTCAAATATTCCAAAAGCCAAATTTTAAGCAACAAATGATTGATTTTTTAAAAAGTGAAATGATTTAAATGTCTTTTGTTTCAGTGGTACTATTTAGTAGTATTAATAGTGGTACTATTCTAGTAAGATGGATAAAACATGCCCCGAGTGCCCGGACTAAACTATTGTACCCGAGAAGGTTCACTTCCCATGGGTTTCATAATTTTCAACTGGTTAAGAGAATATGAGAGTCAGCATGGTGTGATGGGTAGCGCGCTGGCCTCAATGTCGAGAAGACATTGGGTTCAACTCATGCTCTGATGCATATTGGCTGTATGATCCTGGACAAATGATTTAGTCTCTCATTGCCCAACTCTCTAAGGCAAGGGCTCTTAACCTGTGGTCTGTGAGCTTGCTTTAAATGTGTGTGTATGTATGTATGTACATATACATATGTATCTGTGTGTATACACACAATTTCATTTCAATATAATTGGTTTCCTTTGCAATCCTATGTATTTTATTTAATACATTTAAGAACATTATTCTGAGAAGGGATCCATAGGCTTCACCAGACTGTCTATGGAAGGAAAGAAAAAAAATGAACAATCCTTGGGCTAAGGCAACTCTATAAAATTGCAGAGAAGCTGATCTGCATTGGTAGCAAGGGTTTTCTTATCTGGGAGTAATCTTTATTCAATGAAATCATAGGTCCAATCCCTTTCCTTAAAAAGGATATCGAAACCAGCATTTGGATTCCTACAAGATTAATCTGTGCAGATTTTCAGAAGAAATTCTCAATTTAAAATATGTGTAAGCCTTTTAAAAATAAGTGAAAAGTGTGAGTTAAAAAATATATTGGAACAGCTAGGTGGTGCAGTGAATAGAGCACTGGCCCTGGAGTCAGGAGGACCTTAGTTCAAATCTGGCCTCAGACACTTGACACGTACTAGCTATGTGACCTTGGGCAAGTCACTTAGCTTCGATTGTCTTGCCTCCTGCAAAAAAGAAAAAAAAAGAAAATGTATTGATGACATGAAAAAAGAAGGTACTTTTTGTAGCAAAAATTGAGTCTCCCTTTCTACACATCAAACTTGTCAACATTTATTTTATGCCTACTGCATACAGAGCATTATGGAACTTGCACAAAGTAACACAACCACAGTTGTCCTAACAATCTTCAGTTGCCTACAGAATTTTACATCAAAACTGTATTATGTCTAGTAATTTGACCTATGAGACAAGTCCCTTTCAGCCAGTGAAATTGATGGATGTTTAAAAAACATTGATCTAACACTTCCTACTCCTAAGGCTTGAGGCCAATACTCCCTTTCTAAGTTAGATAATAAAGGATGAATTAAACAGCCAAATGACCCAGAATAGGCCAAACTCATTTTCAGTTGTGTCAACTGTAGCAGATGCCCAGAAACTTGACTGTAACAGTATTTTGAAATAAAAAAAAACTATTATAAAAGATATTATAAAAGATAAAAAGAGAATTCAACTCTTGGAACAAATATTGATTTATTTTGTTACTAAATTTTATATATATATATGGTTAACATTTGAACAAGCCCTGCAAGATTACTGTGAAGTAGACAGTTGGACATTGTTGAGGGTGTATTAATTTTTTTAGGTAGGCAGACAGATAGACGATAGATGATAGAACACTTATTAATCTCTTATTATTTGACAAGCATTGTGCTAAGCCTTGGGGATACAAATACAAAAAAACCAAAACAGTGCCTACCCTCAAAGAGCTTACATCCTATCGGGGTAAGATAATACATATAGGAGACCTCAAAAGGATTGGGGAGGGAGGGAAGTGTACCATGGGGTCCAGAGAGTGAATCCAGATGTGGGTGGGGTGAAATATGCCTGGGGTCTTTCCTGATATGGTGTTACCAGGCAGAAAGTCACCAATTACCACAGAGGCTTCTCTAGGGTGGCAAGGGATATGAATGTATCTATTTGTCAATAATTTACTAAGTGAAAATTTTAGTTACATATCCCTCCAATCTTTCTTCCTTTCCAATACTTCACACAGTTGCCCAGATAATTTTCTCGTGCACTATCTTATCATGCCTCTGCCCTACTCAATGATTCATTGTCTATTGAATAAAATGTCCTTTGACCCAGCAATACCATTACTTGGTCTATTTCCAAAGATGATTAGAGAAAAAGAAAAAGAGTCTCTATGTTCTAAAATGTTTATAGCAACTCTCTTCACGGTGGCAAAGAATTGGAAATTGCAGCGATGCTCATCGATTGAGGAATGACTGAACAAACTGTGGTATATGATTGTGATGGAATACTACTGTGCTAAAAGAAACGATGAGCTCAGTGATTTTAGAAAGACATGGAAAGACTCCCATGAAATAATGAAGAGTGGAAAGAGCAGAACCAAGAGAACACTGTATACAGTAACAGCAATATTGTTTTAAGAACAAGTTTGAGTGAATAAGTTATTTTGACTATTGTAAATACTTATATTAATTACAAAGGACATCTGAAGAAAGATGCTATCTACCTCCAGAGAAAGAACTGATAAATAGAGGTATATATAGAAAGATTTTTCATGTATATGTATATGTACACAGACAGACAGACAGACAGACAGACACACACACACATATATATATATATATATATGTATATACATATTTGTGTCTAATGATAGCCATCTCTAGGGTGTGGGGCAGATGATAAATTATCATATATTTAAAAGAAATAGCAGGCTGTATATAGTAGATATGCAGTTTCATGTGCAATCTTTTTAGATTATACTATGTTATGGAAATGCTTGTTTTATCTGATAAATTGGAAATAAAATAAATAACAAACTTTAGAAATAATAAAATGCAAATCATTTAGCCCGGATTTTAAAGAATCTCTACAATCTAAATCCAACCTACTTTGCTGGCTTCATTTCCCATCAGTTCCTCTTATATACTCTTAATTGCAGCAAATGTGGATTACTAGGCGTTTCTCAAATATGGCATACCTTTTCCTACCTCCTTGCATTTGCATTCTCTTTCTTCAAGCCTCAACTCAGATGCCATCTCCTTTGTTAACCATTCCCTGATCTCCTCCCCTTCCAAGTATTCTCTCCCTCCTCAAATGTTTTTAGCACATTTAAAAAAAACTTTCAAATTTATCGTTTCTAAAAAGGAAATGTGTGTGTTAAGGTTAGTTGTCTAGAAGCAGCACCCACTATTTTGTTTAACGTGAATTAATTGCCTTTTAGTTTATATTTATTTACATTATCATAGTCATTGTACGTGGTTTTCTAGAATGCATCGTCTAGAGCTCTTTTTCCTCATCACACTCCACCTTGTATAATATCTGCCAGTTTCTCCCAAGTTCTTTTAGAACAGAAAGCATCACATTTTCATCTTTAAAAGCACCTGAGCACAGTGCCTTGCACATAGTAGAAATTTATTACATCAGTAAATCAGGCTTACCATTTCTTTTTGTATGAGTGTTTCCAATGTGGGAACTCCTTCAGTCATGTAATGAATACATAAATGAATGAATAAATTAATGGATAAACATTTATCAAGCAGCTACTATGTGCCAGGTACTACAGTAGCCACTGGGGAGAGAAATAAAAAAGTGAAAAGAATTCACACCTTCAAAGAGCTTACCTTCTAATAGGGGGAGAAAACACACAGAGCAGTGTCCAGGGAAGGAGGTTTTGGTCTGATTAATCATAGGGATTGTGAGCGGAGCCATTGTTTAGTGTGGATTGTCATGTCTTTAATGTCTTAATGGCAGTAATGATTTAATGACTGTTATCAGGATGAGAAATAAAAAGGGAAGATGGGGTTAAATTTGTATGAGCAGATGCCAAGAGGCCCAGATCTCCTGGTAGATGACCACACACAGGCCTGGTCTGGGGTGGCTAGACAGGATTTAGATTAGCTGAGTTTGTACTCAGACACTATTCAAATCATCTTAATTCTAGGGCAGATGCCTGATGCTGAGCCGATAAACCGAAGGGAAGGTGAGGAACAGGAAGGAGGTGGAGGAGGGAGCAGCCTCTAAAGGTCACAACAGAGAGTAGCTGTTCCAAGTGAGGAGAAGCAGTGATAGGACAGATGCCAAGATGCCCAGTTAAACCCTGGTTTCCTACCAGGTGGCAGGAAAGATTGTAAAGCAATTATAATTTAAAGTTCTAAAAGAATTATCTGGGATGTAGAGGGGTTCGATGACTTGCCCATAATTACACAGTAATGATCTAGGACAGGATTTGATTCTAGGTCTTCTGGCCACTAAACCCAGATTAGAATCAGGCTGTCCCAGGGACACTGACGAAGTGTTTGTTTAATCTAACAGAATTAAAGGGCTCAACTCATTCTCAGCACAAACATGCAGAGCAGTATCTATAAACAGTATGGCCAACTGTGATTTTTTTAGTGGGCATTTCTTGGAGTTGTGGAGCCTTTAATTTTGTTTTGAAAGAGTTCGCCAAATAAATTTCCCCCAAAGACAACAAATGTCATGGAAAGTCTTACCAGCTATAATTATTTGTTTAAACAGAAGCTGAATCTATTCCATCTGAAGTGCTGACATTTCCCACCTTAAATTTTCTAAACACCTCATTGCAAAACAAACAGGAAAGAGTTCAAATTATAGATCACCTGTGAATCAGACTAACACATCTCCATGTGGTGGTTGTTGAGTCATGACCCACGATTTGTGACCCCATTTGGAGTTTTTTGGCAAAGATATTGGAGTGGTTGGCCATTTCCTTTTCCAGCTCACTTTACAGATGAGGAAACTGAAGGAAACAGGGTTAAGTGATTTGTCCAGGGTCACACAGCTAGTAAGTCTCTGAGGCCGGATTTGAACTCTGGAAGATGAGTCAGCCTGACTCCAGACCTGGCACTCTATCTACTGTGCTGCCTAGCTTCCCGACACATCAATATTTCCATGTTGAACACAAACTCCCTTCCCAGAGCGACCTAGCATTTATAATTTTTAAGGATGATTGTTAATAAGCAGTTATAAGGCTTTAAGGCCACCCGGGTGAAGGCTTTTAAGCTGCAGAGGCTCCCTGAAAGGGCTTTCCTAGAAAGGATGGCCCAGGCCTCCCAATGGCTTTTGAAGTTCATTCAAACATGTAGGCCTTCCGTACCTGTCAACGTCAAGTGTGCTTTCACAAGACTGCTGTGCATTCCCCCTCCCCTCCGCAACACTCAAGCCGCTGTGCTTTTTTTCACTTGCTCAGCAGGTAATTACATAGCTGTGTATAAATACTGGTCCTTAAGTGGGTATGAGAGAGGAAAGAATGGGAGGCTCAGTTTAAATGCAGCCTTTGCTGAAATGCACGTCAGAAGCAATGGCCTTCAGAGCTTTGCCAGGAAGGAAAGTGCCACCTGTCCCGAGGAATAAGATCAGATGGGAGTCATGCAAACGATGCTCCATCACTTTGTAGTCTGAGCAAAGCTTGCTAACAGGTGGAAGGTGGGAAATGAAACAGCCTTATCTAATACAATGTGAGAATTGGAACATGTTTAAAATTTTCTTGGCCAACTGCTGTTTGAAAGAGGAAGAAACAGCGGCCCAGAGAGGGAAAGCTATTGGTGCCTTGAACATACTTGAATAGGGGAAGGATATGGAATTTTGTCATTGTAGGGAACTCCAGGTGTGGGAACTCCCTTCACCCATGCAGATGCAGAGCTCCAAAGACATGGCTTGTAGATAAGCCCTAGCAAGTTCCCTACGTGCATACGAGATTTTCTATTTCCAGACTTAGCTAAAGTAAGTAGGTATATGACCCTGGGCAAGTCACTTAACCTATTTGTTTTGGTTTCCTCATCTTTAATAATAATCTGAGATCATGATACCTACCTCCTAGCATTGTATTGTGAAGATCAAATGAGATAATGATTTTAAATCCCTTAGCACAGTGCCCGGCACAAAGCAGGTGCTCAACAATTGCTCGTTCCTATCTTTCTTCCTGCCCTGCTTGAAACACTGGTCTCCATCCACTATACAATGCTGCCTTGCATGCAGTGATAGGGATGGGGGCTGGACCTGTGAGGTCACAGGTGTAGGGAGTGCCTAAATAAGGGGATTCCCTCTAACAGTGCAGTTCACCCATTTTCTGTAGCTTATAGTCTTGGAGAGTTTCCCAGAGCACTGAAGGGGTAAGTGATTTACCCAGGATCACACATCAACTTGCACAGTATAGGTGGAGAATAATTTTTGTTGAACTGAATTGAATGAAGATCTCATAGCTAGTTAGTGGCAAAGCTGAGGGGATAACATCAGCCTTCTGAAGCAAGTCCAGTGCATCTTCCATAAGCTCCCAAAGCTCTTTAAGCCCACACTTTTTAGAGTATTGTGTCCTGGCATTGGAGCGTCCTGGTTGACCCTCCAACCCAACCTTCTGATCATCAGCATTAGGCTTTAGAAAGACACGGGCCCCACTGAATAAAAGCAATCCATTTTTAATCCATCATGTAACTATCCCTGACTCCTGCTCCTGGCTCCAACTTTTATGTACTGCAGCTGGGCTTAGATGCTATTATTTGGGACAAGTAAATGTAGAAAGGCGGAGAAATACGGATGCTAAAAACCTAGTTCTCTCCCTATACATCCACTGAGCCATCACTAATGCTCCCCCATCACTCCCTGCTTCTGGCTCTGGCTTCTAGGCAGGCACCTGCATAACACAATTGTGAGGGCGAAACTCAAGTGTGTTCCCTTTGTAGAAGCAAGAAACAGAGTTCATAAAACATAAAAGATTAAAACATAAACATAAAAGTCCTTTGAAAATTTCAAGTGAACCACTCGATCATATGAGGAAGATAAGAAGAAATGGATGATGGATTAATGTTAAAGGTAGAGGATTTTTGATATAGGGTCAGTGTGGCCTAAGAGTGTGTCCTAAGTGTTAGATGCTTTGAGATCCCAGAGGAAAAGCATGGAAATGCTTTGGAATACTATGGAAATAATATATTATTATTATTAAAATTATTATTACATTATTAATTTTAATATCCTGCCAAATGCATTTTCTTAAGATCTAGCTTAGGCCTCATCATATTCTCCAAGGCACATGTGGTCCCTAACTTTACCAATCATTTTCTTATACAATCCCAAATGAAGGTAGTAATAATAAAAATAGCATTTTATTCTTTGACAGGTAGCAGAAATACAATATTTATGATGAGGAGGAAGGGAAATTATTTGAATAGATAAATATTTATACAAATGGCCCAAGTTAATAAGAATAATGAAACAAAACAAAATCTCCAGGTTTTGGGTTTTCTTTTTTTTTAAGTTGCTGAATTTTTTTCTCCTTATTTCTTTCCTTTGAAAACAACAACCCCAAATAGATGTTTTCCTTTAGGATGATTTAAGCCATATTGGCAAATAATTTTTGGAAGCTTTGAGGTCTTTACAGTGTTAACGTGGCCAATATTTTCCTTCATTTTTTTCTTCCTCTTTTGCTCCCAAAGTCAGTAGACTAAAAGGATATATGTCTGTATTTAAACTATTTCTATGTGTGGCATTGTCTTAAATGTACAAATGACTGGTTTGTGGCTCCATAAATGTTGGTTCCTCCTTTGCTCTTGGTATGGGGATGGGAGCATCAGCAGGTTACCAAAACAAAAACAAAAAACAAAAAACAAAAACCTTATCCCTTTAGCGTCTTGTTAATCCTTTAAGTAACACACGCATTTATTAATAACACTATACTAGGCAAATTGGGTGATAGAAAGATTAGGTTAAATATTGATATGAATTAAATAATAATCTAAGAAGGCAATAGAAAAAGTCATGAGACATCTTGTAAAATGTTACCTCCTTGATATCAGGGACTGGTTTAAATTTTTTTGTCTTTGTATGTATAGAAGCTAGTACAGAGACTCATGTGTAGTAGGTGCCTAATAAATGTTTCATTTGTTGAATGCAGGTGAAGTAGGGTGGAGTCAGGTGGCTCAGAGTTTCCAAGAGATGGTTAACATTTCTGTCTGAGCATTTAAAATGGCAATGGTAAATGTTAAAAATTAGGTCTTGTTTGGTTGTTTTGTTGATTATCTAGATTTAAGAAAATGATAGAGAGAATGTTACTAATGCAGATTAAACCAAAAAGCATGTCTTAATTAAGGTTGTTAAACATTTAACAGCATACAAATAGGTGGAGTTGATTAAATCATAGAAGGAGCAGGTAACAGTGCCAAGGTGTTAATATGTTAGAGCCTGTTACCCCTTTAAGAAATGCAAGAAGCATGTTTTCTTTCACAACTTGACCATTATGGATATGTTTTGCAGGACAATACATGTATAACCTATATCAAATTGCTTGCCTTCTTGATGAGGGAGGAGAAGGGAGGAAGGGAGAAAGGGAGGAAAGCAAATGTTAAAAATTGTTTTTACATGTAACTGAGGCAAAATAAAATAATAAATACAAAAACAAACAAACAAAAAAGAAATGCAAGAAGTTTTCTCTCATGGCATTTGAGGGTACTTGCCATTGGTAATTGAAAGATGTGCAGCCCCTGGTGGCCAGGCCAGCTCTTGGACACAGCCAAGGTAGAAGGGTCACGTGAAGTTGACCTTTCATAGACCAGAGGAAAACTAGGTATGGAAGAACTTGGCTTTTGAGAAGGAATCATTTCTTACCTGGAGGTGGTGGTGATTTTCCTTCTCCCATTAGCCAAGGTGACCTTTCATAGACCAGAGGAAAACTAGTTATGGAAGAATTTGGCTCTTGAGAAGGCATCATTTCTTACCTGGAGGTGGTAATGACTTCCCTTCTTTCTCCCATTAGCCAAGGTGTCTGACAATGAAGCTACTTACCTGATAGGAGACACTGTACCCAGCAAGGAAAGGGCAGAGAGAGTCAATAAAGGTGACTCCAAAAAGCGCAACCCCTAGCAGTAGAGAAGAGACACAAGTATGGTCAAGAGATTAGGCTTGGCAGTGAGAGACACTGTGCCTAAGGAGGAGCAGTGAGGAAACCAGGAGGAGAGGAAGGATATTGGGTCTCTATAATGCTGAAGCATGAATTGGCATGGCCATGTGTGTTCCTTACACACATGCTCCAGTAATGATGTTCTCTAAATGTATGCCTGATCTTTTCACTGACACTGTGTATAGTTGTAGGAGAGTGCACCCTAGGTTTATGGGGGGAATGTTATACTTTGCTATTATGATGCCATGAGCTAATTTGCCTTGAGTTAATTTTCCCTACTGGATGATTAGTTATTGTTTTTGTTGTTTGTCCTTGGTTTTTGAAGAGGACAAATGACATCACAGGGTGACACTTAGACTTGTGCATGAATTGGATTTAAGTAAGGCAGAGTTGCACTAAGTTGTCAGCCTTACTGTCTTCCAGAGTCATTGAAGTTTAGTGGTAGGACAAAAGTCAAGACAACTGGCGATGGCCTGGGACACAGTCTTTGGCATCCGTTTCAACAATCTGGCTAGCAGCTGCTGTGAGGGTGTAAAGCCAACAACAACCAGCTCACAGAACACTGCAAGCCCAGCTCCTTTTCATCTGCTTTATTAAGGAAAGCAACATTAAGGGGTT
Source organism: Trichosurus vulpecula (assembly GCF_011100635.1). Lineage (NCBI taxonomy): Eukaryota > Metazoa > Chordata > Mammalia > Diprotodontia > Phalangeridae > Trichosurus > Trichosurus vulpecula. The sequence continues at coordinate 354,583,707 of NC_050574.1, forward strand.
AACAATCTCACTTTAATCCAGCATATGAATAACATCCACCTAGTTCAGGGGAAAAAGCCAGCATCCTGAATTACAGACCAAATACATTTTGTAGTTTTCAACATCTGAGTGTACAGTCCGGGAGCTCATTAGAATGGCTGGCCCAGTCACACACCACTCCTGCTGTGGCTCAGCTCCAAGAGAGAACACTAACCTTTGTGCTTAGATATCCTGTTCAGGGCCCAGAGGGCCCTGACCTCACCCAGGCTAGGTGTGGAGAAGTTCCCCACCCCCAATATCACATCAGATACAAATCAATGGCTCCCAATTTTCTCAGTGCTGAGAAATACAAAAACATCCCACTTTATCTGCCCCATTCAAACAAAGGCCAGAATCATTAAAGGTCAACAGCAAAAAGTCCCACCTTAATTACTATTACAGTGTCTTTGATGTCTGACCAAGCTCTAAGCACTCCACAGAGCCTGTTTCAGCCACCTTCATGGCCTTTGGAAAAAATTATTTCCATCCACCTGTTCTGCTAGGGAAAGTTTTCACGTCTTCACCTTTTGGTTTGAAGCTTATCCAGTTACTATCAACCTGGTTTAGCCCTTCTGCAGAGAAAGTTTTATCAGGGTGTGGCCGAGCATGCTGCAGCTTCTTGGAGACATAGGTGAGAGTTGGATGAATCATGCGGACACCAAAGGTGAATGAGCAGCCCTGAGAAAAGCTCAGCAAGTCCTTATACTAGTGAATGAGCAGCCCTGAGAAAAGCTCAGCAAGTCCTTATACTAGCAGTGCTAGTCCTCCTGAATGCCCCACACTCCCCAGCTAATTAGTATAGGTAAGCATACCAATGCGGAGTGGTGAACTATGATTTTAGGAGTATGGACTGACTCACAGAGTAACTTTGAATCCATTGTAGTGGCACCCTGGGGACAAGTTGGTAGGGGAAGCTCCCGGAAGAGGACTATGAATTGTTATTAATATAGATGCTGTTCATATCTAGACTTCTGATTACTTGCCACTCTAGGTCTTGTGACTCACCTGCCTCAAGACTATATGGAACACGATGCTCTTCAAGATAAAGCAAAGTGCTCACTTTTGGACTGTTTTCAGGGGTCACTTGTCCCTTGTTAAACATCTAAGCCCTTCTTTCTCCACATTTGTTTTAGAAATCAATGTTATTTTAATATTGCTATGCTTGTTGTGCATTATTATTGATGAAGGCAAGCCCATGTTTGTTTAGTGTTTAAGTTTTATAGAGTGCTATTCTCAAAACAAACTTTTGGGATTGGTGGTACAAATATCATTGTTCCTATTTGACAGACGAGAAAAGTGAGGCACAGATTTGAGACAATAGAGAAAGAAGATAACATGAAGGTTGAAGGATATCATGTCAAATGCATTCAGTAAACTTGGGGGTGTCCCAAAGTGTTACGGTTAGTGTCTTACATATCTTAATAAATGAAGGATCTCTGATTTTATCTAAGCATTTGATTTCATTGATGCAGAGAATTTCAATGAGGAAAATCCCTCTATTAAGGGAGATCATCAATTTAGGGTTTTAGAGGAATGCTGAGGGCATTCACAGAAAGAGCGAATACTAGCTCACATACAGTCATCATATGTGGGACTTGACTCCAAGTTGGACTGATTTTAAGTCTAGCCCTCTATCCATTGTCACACTAACTTCCTTTCACTAGCGGATTCCTCCTTAACACCAGGCCCTTTTGGGGTTCCTTTAAAGTTAGTGTGACATTTTAAGATCAAATTTAAAAAAAAAAAACAAACATTTTCCAGACACCTATTGTGTGCATGTATCCTGTTTGTCAAAGAATTTCATTTATGATAATGATGACTTCACAAAACAGAAGACAAAATTAGTAATGTGCAAGCCATGGAATGGAAAGCTATTATCGTTGAAAGGAAACTGACTACAATCAGTACAAGGTGGACATGTAGGAATTCAGTTTAAGAAACACTTACTAAGCACCTATTGTGTGTACAATGAAATTTCATGTATTATAGTAAACAGAAGATATGGCCCCTGCTCTCAAGGAGATAAGACATAAACATATGAAATGTTAATTGACAACCAAATATTTAAATAACAGTTCAAGAAAATAGAAGATACACCACCAGATGGTGTTTAATTACTGAATTAAATATATAGCAAATACTTGCCATAGGAGTTAAGAGATGTGAGAGTTTATTCCATGTGGGGGTGGTCAGAGAAGACTTTAGAGATAAGGAAGTGAGCGTTAAGCTGAGACATGAAGAATGTATGAGACTTGGAAGGAGAATGATTAAGGGAAAATATTTCAGATAAAAGAAAATGGGTGAGCAAAAGTATGGAGGCATGAAATTTCAAGGTCTGTTATGAAGATGAGACCACCTTGACTATAGTGGGAGGTTTGTATCGGAGAGTAGTAGCAGATAAGACAAGAACGGTAGGTTGGGGCCAGACTAATAAGGGCTTTGAACACAAGGAAAAATGTTATTTTATCTAGCACATGACTAGAGCAATGACTGTTGAATCAGAGGACCTGAGTTAAAAACTTTCCCCTGTCACATACCACCTGTGTGACCCTGGACAATTTAACCTCTCTCAGCCTTAGTTTCTTTGTCTGTAGAATGACCTCCAAGGTCCCTTCCAGATCAAAATCTATGATCTTATGAACCTAGGGTAGGCAATGGGCAACCTTTGAAATAGGCATGATCAAAGTAGCATTTTAGAAAGGTGAATTTGAGAGCAGTCTTTAGGATGCATCGAAAGGTCATACATTTGTGTGTGTGCTTATATTTATAAGCATAAATAATCTATGGATTCAGAGTACAAATAAATTTATAAGCTATATTGGTGTCTCTTGTGTTCCACATTGCAAAACCTCCCCTCTTCCCAACTTTGCAATTACTAGAGAAGTCACCATACTCCTCCCAGGCACCCAGACCCATAACCTTGGCATCATTCTCCTTACTCGGACTCACCCTACATATCAATCTTTTGTGATACATTGTCATTTCTACCTTCACAGCATCTCATATATCTCACCTTCTTTCCAGTCCCACAGCCATCACCCCAATATAGGCTCAGATCACATCTTTCCTGGACTGTTGCAATAATCATCTGATCGATCTCCCTGATTTGTCGCTCTCCACTGCAATGGTTCCTCAATGACGATTCCTAAATTGTAGATCGGATCATGTCACCCCTCTATTCAACAGAGATTACTATTACCTCTAGGATCAAATATAATGTTTATATTAATCATTTGAAGTCCTTCACAACCTGGCCATCTGCTACCTTCTTGGTCTTTTTACATTTTACTCTCTTCTACACACTTTACAATCCAATTCTACTGGTCTATTTGCTATTCCTAGAACACTACACTCCATCTCCCTTCCTCCACTCTCTTCTTTTTCATTGCCTGTCTCTCATGCCTTGGACACTCTTCCTTCTCACCTCTTCCTCTTAGCTTCTCCAGCTTCTTCTAAGACCCATCTTCTATCTTCTCAAATCCCATCTTCTAGAGGAGGCTTTCCCCCTTCTCTTCCTGCTGCGAGTATCTTTCCTCTGAGAATACCTTCATCTAGCCTGCATAGACCTCATATGTACCTAGCTATTTACATGTTGTCACTCCCATTAGAATGTAAGCTTCTTGAGGGCAGTGACTGTTTTTGCCTTTCCTTGTATCTAAAATTCTTAGCATAGTGCCTGACACATAGAAAGCACTTAATAAATGCTTGTTGACTGAACAATTGACACATCATAGTGCAAACTATTAATGAATCGCTGCAGGTAAGATCAGGAAAGAAGGCATCCAAAGGCATTTTAAATACTAAAGACTTTTTTTTTAACCTGCTGAAATTGATACAATCTCAAACATGAAACGAATGACCTGCGACATCGATATTGTATTCATTTAGCTATCACAGTCATTTTTGTGGATTACTGTATGATCAATTTATCCCCATTTGGAAGTTTTGATTGTTAAAATGGCTGAAATGATTAGCATGGTTATATAATGAAGGGATTCATACACAGTGTATAGACACAGCATAAATTTTCTGGTTTTGCACCCAGTTCTCATTAATACTAACTTTCATCTGTCTCCCAACCGACAGATGCCTGTTTCTGATTTCAACCACAGGTTTGTAAAACATGCTCAAGACACCATAAACATATGCACGAGTCTGAGACAATTTTCTCTCAACACTTTGTACCGTGGATTGCAGCATTACATATGGACTGAAAAAAAGGCGAGTGATGAAAAAGGAAACTGAAATGCCACCCCTTCTACTTCTTAAATGTTCCCACAATTGCACAAAGTCCAAAATCTCAACACCAACAAAATATTTACTGTCTGATGTAAACCTTGGTTACATGGGAATACAGCTATACAATGAAAAGCATGCTGCTATCTTGAACGTAAGGAACAAATGCCAATTCAAAATGAAACAGACTTATCCCATGTACAAAACTATGCTCAGATATCGGTCAACTAGATGCAATATAGATAAAGGCAAACAACATTTTTACTGTTTGCTAAATATTCAGCTTTTTACCAACTATCCTATTGTAGATTGTAAATGAAAATTATTATTCCTGTGTTTGCAAGGTAGTTTTTGCATTATGTGTTACCCCATATTCAGTAAGACAATTGCATTGTCTAGAATTGAAGTTAGAAGTCAAAGTGGTTCCAGTATGAGTCACCTTCATTTATCCAGAACTGTTATTGAGCGTGATTACAAATGAACATCGTTTAAATTATAAAATCAAATGATCACATTTATATAGTGCCTAAGTTTTGCAAAGTGAGTTCCTCACGACAGCTTGGAAGTTAAATGCAGGTTCTTTGGTGACAGAATTTTGCAAGGCAATGAATCCTCTGTAAATTCTCCTTTCCCAACTCAATTCCTCAACCTTATGTAAGTGACTTGTAAGCCATAATTTTTTCACAGTTTCCCATTTAGCGATTTGTATCATCCCATTAGAAAATGTTCTCTGTTTATGAATTGAAGAGAAGGACTAGATACCTTCTGGCCTCTCATTAGTTCCTCTCCTTTTTGTGGCATCTGAAACAAGACCTAGGAAATGCTTCCCCAACCCTATAAAAACCGCTGCGAGTATAGAGCAATGAATTGTCCTGTGGTGGTGACTGACGACATTGATTGGGAGGAGTAATGGAAGGTTCGGTGAAAATGGATGTACCATGTCCAAAGGGGCTTCTCCACACCATCACTCACACCACTCCCAATTTCCGTGTTCTTTTGTGGCCTAAAGACCACCACCCTCATGCACCTTCCTTTAGTGACCGACACCAAGTTCACCTTCCCTTGGGGACTGAGAGCTGTTCACCAATCCCCCCTCTTCCCTTGTTATCCATGTTCCCCTTAGTCTTTGCTCCTAGTATTTATTTTAGTCTGTAAATGTTCCCTCATGCGAGTTAAATAAGAATCAATTTGTCTTAGCCTTACTGGCCTATCTTGATTCTTTGTCAAATCCTCCTGGTTCCTAAGAAACTAGTATAATACTACAGTTATAATAATTTCCCTTTTACATATGAGAAAATTGAAATTGAGTGAGATTAAACAACTAATCCATGGCTATGCCAATGTTTTAGGCAGGATGTAAGTTCATGTTCAGCTCCCAATTGAGAGCTCTATCCACTATTGAGAACATGACATCACCACCATTTTTTGGCAACACCATCCTCTACAGCAAACTGTTTTGTTTTGCTTTTATCTAAAACATGATCATATTCCTCATTGCTATCATTATTCTTGCCAACATCACCATAATTTTAAAAATACATTTTAAAATTATCTTTAATATATACTTCCCGATAATGCACATATCAATTTGTATACTAATGGAGATAACAAAATGCTATATACTAACTTGTGTTCATTACATAATCAAAGGTAATCCTTCTTTAGCTGGTACAGATTTCTGAGCTTAGACATATGAATTACCCATTTGTTTAGTGCAGTACTTTCAGACCTGGGAATGTGCTTAGGATTGAACTATACCTGAGAAAGGAGGAGTATGTTGGATCTCTCCCTTTTATTTTCTTTGAAAATCTCGGGACGATCTGTGTTTATTGCCCTAGTGCCTAGTGTGAGTTAATTGGAGAAAAGTGAGGAGGGCCTGACTCTAAACAACTAGGAAAACCCTCCCCTGGGGATAAGTCCTGCCCCAAACTTGATAACACTAAAGAATACTCATGGGGGTACAGGGAAGGGAAGGCATTTTGGAGTTTTGAATGACTGTAAAATGCTGGCTGCATTTTATATAATAGTTCTTGGTTTTCTTTTCTAAAAAAAACTATTTCTTCCTATTTTTGATACAAGTCTGAAATCCAGGATATATAATGAATTACAGTAAGAAAAATGTATAACTAAGAGCCATTACTTAGTAGATAAATGATCAAATAATATGAACAGTTTTCAAAAGAATTGTAAACTATTAACAACCAAATGAACCATCGTTCTAAATTATTAATAGTGAAATTGAAACAACTGAATTTTCACCTATTCTTGACAAAGTAGCCAAGAAGACAAAAATGGAAGTAGTTAATGAGGAAAGAGAAATATTTCACCATACTCACCCGTTTTCATCTTCCTTTTGTGTGTTGTCTTTCTCTATTAGAGTGTAAGCTTCTTGAGGACAAGGATGGTCTTTCTTTTTCATATTTGTGTCTTCAGCATGTAGCGCAGTGCCTGGCACATAGAAAGGCACCTAATAAATATGTATGCACAGACAGACACCATCATGGTTATTTGATTTTGATTTCCTGTTTTTCTTTGTTGCAAGGGCTTTCCCTGGGTCAGAGTTTAGTGAGGAGGGATTCACCTGGAAATGACTACGATAAAAACAATGTGCATCTGATGAGGGTTTGGGGTGAGAGGTGCTCGACACCCCAAAGTACCGACACACCGGGTCCTGCCGAAAGAATTCGACTCAAGCTTTCTCAGCCAAGGGAAAAGATAAAATTTATTAAGAGTTAGCCAAATAAGCCTGCCCCAAGAGATACCATCCCTTGCGATGCCTGTAAGGAAAGAGGGCCAGACCAATCTGAGCTAGATTGGATCTGACCAACTTCATGGAGGCAAGAAGGAGATTATATACACAAAGACTGTGGGAGGGATTGAGGGGTGGTCTGGGGTGACCAGAGGAGGGGTCCAGGGAGGGACTTAAGGAGGAGTCTAAGGAGGAGCTTGAAGGGACTGGGATGAGGTCAGACTCCAGGGTGGGGGAAATAGCTGAAGGCTATATGGAAATGACAGACCATAAAGGGTTAGGGTAACAGAGCTAGGGTATAGATATTTTGATCAGGATTAAGGATGGGAAGCAGGATTAAGGGCGGGAAACAGCTGGACAATAGAGGACTGGGCAAGGCAGGCATTTGGGCTTAATGGTTATAGCCTCAGGCCAAGGCCAGGTCGAGTGGCAAGATTCAAGGAGAGTTCAAGGGTTCAAGGGGTTCCCAGAGACTGTGCCCTCATCACATCAATAAAACTTTACAAGAATTTGTGCTTCTTCTTGGTGACTTGATCTGCATGGTGTTCTCCAGTTCTAACACTTTGTGATTATGAAAATGATTTTTTTTTTTTTGGCCAGAGTGCTTTTGAGTAAGGGAGTTAGCTTGAGGCTGTCCTGTGGAAATACTTCCCCAGACTTTGGGTGGGGTTCTAACCAATAAAATTGTGATATCCTTAAAATGTAAAACAGTCTTTTCATATTATCTAACACAAGAGCTTTATAAGTAAAGGGATGTTACCTATGTTTAAAAAAAATTAGTGATAAATAGCAGGCCCCATTTTAAACACATATAAGGGCCTGCCTCCGTGACCTCACAGAAAGGCTGTCATTGGACCTCATCTCAATTTACCCCAAACCTGAGAAACTATATTGAAAATGTCTTTAAACAGAGGACAAAGTCTTTCATTTCATGGTTTCAGGGAAGCCCTGTAACACAATTAGCCTTGGGAGATAAACTGTATGTAAATGAATTACTATCAATACTTTCTGAGAGCACATTTTTAAGGTTACTGGTGAGGGTGGGGAAGATTACTCAGGGGAATAGGAAATGGTGCAAATTAGGGATTCCCAGGAAAAATAAATACTAATTCACATTCATAATAGTGTTCCAAGGATGCATTCCTCACAACAACCATGAGGTAGGTACTGTGAGTATTTTTACATTTTGTAAATAAGGAAATTGAGGCTCTGGCTATTTGAGACAATACTCAATTCCAGGCTTTCTTAATCGAGGACAAACACTCTTTCAGCCCTGTCATGCTGGGAGCTAGCCCTTCCCAGAAATTCAATGTTGAGGGGAGGCATAGGGAGTGGGAAGGAGACAATATGGACTCGAAAATAAAATAAAGTTGATTTCTTACAAAAAGAAACTTTTATTTTTTCCCAACTAGAAAGCTCATATTTAATTTCTTTTACTAATAGATAGATGAATACCAAATACACAAAAAAGGAAAGTAAAAGAAAACCCTCATAACAAATATACATAGTGAAGCAAAACAAATTTCTACCTTGGCAATATAAAAAATGATTATCTCATTCTGTATTTTAAGTCCATCACTTCTCTCATTGGAGGTAGGTAGTTTACTTCATCTTTGGTCTCTGGAACTGTGGATTGTCATTGTGTTAATCAGAGTTCCAAGGTCTTTCAAAACTAATTTTGTTTATGAATTTGTCATTGTGGAAATTATTTTCTCACTTCTCACTTTATTTTGCATCATTTCACAGAGGCACAGCAAGTAATGCTCTGGCTTATTATTCCAGAACCAGGCTGATATGTCTTCCTGCTCATGGTTCTGCAAGGTTTTGAGGTAACCCCTCTCTACTGTGTCTGGCCAAAGCCTCCACCACCAGGGGAGGTGCTCCTCTCAATATTAGGTGTCAATGGCTAGCACCAGAATTCCTTTTCTCACACTTAACATCAACTATCTTTTAAAAAAGTGTATTTATGATGCAGGGGCAACTCCTGGGTCATGTGAACAACAAGATGGCAGACTAGAGATCTTCCCCTATCACTACAACCTCTTAAACCTCTCCAAAACAGAAAGTCTGCACGAAAGATAAACAACTTCTGTAGTCTCCAAGGTCTAGGACTTTCAGAATCTAAAAGAACGTTAACAACAATCCCCTCAAATCCTAGAACTGATGCTCACTGATCCTGGGCTTACTCAGCACCCCTCCCACTGTATTGGCAGGGAAGTAGAACTAGCAGGCCCAAGGACACAATACAGGCTTACATCAAGACCTGCCCTTAGACCCCTTTATTTTTCCAGGGCTATAGAAACCTGGGCTCTAGGTTGCTGAAATTTTCTTGGGCCTTGACAGCCTGCTTGGCCACAGCCCTTCAGGAGCAAAAGCCTGTGAGTGCTGCAACCCAGAAGCGCCAATGCTGGCTCTGTTCGTACTAGGTAAAGCAGGCTCTGAACTGTCAGTGCTGGGACAGAAGTCTGAGGAACAGAGGGAATAGGACAGGTCCTGGTGGACAGGACATTATATATGTGGGAGGCTGTGCAGTACTCTACCAAGCCTGAAGGGAAAAGCACAGCATCTAGCTGGGGCTAGTTCTGACCATTCAAAAGTCAATTGAGACAGAGACCTAGGCTGATAATCTGTGAATTGCCCAGCGTGGGAGGCGTCTGAGACATTTTGAGATCCAATCCTCAAGAAAACCACAATTAGAAGGGAGAGAGTCAAGAAGTAAGTGATAAGGAAAATAAGGTGGAGGAAGCAGGAAGAAGAAAACTCAAAAACCTTGAACATAAATAGATACACAAGAAAAACAGTAATAGAAGGAAATACAGTGTCTAGATCTAGTAAATGAGTTCAGGCATCTATGATTAAATATTTTAAAATAAAGAAAAATGATCCAACGATTAATGAGACAGAGGACTCTGTGGAGTTTGAGGAGAACATGGAACTACAACATGCTGTCCCTGAGTGATATAAAAGAGAAATGAGAATCTGAGTGTAAAATTTATGTCCTGAACATCAAAAATAATGAACACAATAGAAAAAGTTGAATCTGCAGTGGCAAGCCTCACCAAAGAGACAAAAGAGACAACAGTAGACTGGGGATGCAAATACACAGAAGTGAAAGACAATCCAGAAGCAAAAAAACAGTAACATTTAAAGAAAATATGCGCATTATGAAAGAAAAACATATGGATCTCAAGGACAGGGTGTGCAGAGTCAACCTAAGGATCTTAGGTCTCCCAGAAAACTCACTGCTGACAAAAAATGAAATGGCTAAGGAAACGAAGATTCAAGTTTCTAAGCATATTGATTTATTAAGCAATGCATTCCAGTTGCCTAACAAATCAAAACCAGGCCCCTTCAGCTTTGGCACTGGACCCTGAATACAGGGGGAGACAGATGTTTACACATTAAAAACAATCAAGACCAATTAATTAAAAGAAAACAATTAACCAAGATACAAAATGAAGTAATCTGTTTTCTAATTGGAGGAAAGATTAGGGACTTTCCAAGTTGGGAGGGGGAAAGTAAACAGGAGCAATTCCCTGAAATAAAAAAAAAGAGGTTTCCCATTCCCTCTAAGTATCTGTATTCAATCAAAGGAAGATGGAAACAATAACTGATTGATCAATACAGGGACAGTTTTCAGATAAGTCATATGAGTTGCTTGAGATGTAGAATTATAAGAAAACTCCTTGCATCAATCTTTGGATCTGACTGAGTTTCTAGTCAGCAAAACCTAGATTCTTAGTTAAATCCTAAGTTAACTTAGGACCTAGGTCCTAACTTAAGAGACCCATAGTTAAGGGTCTTTTAAGCAGCAGGTAGAGGTGGTCTAGTTTTCCAGCCAGGCAGTGTTAGGTTCAAACAATACAATAAGGTTTTCTCACAATTCCCACAATTGAATAAAATTTTCTCACAAGACAGAAATTGGACTAGACCCATAACTGAATAGAAATGGAACTGAGCTAGATTCAGAATAGAGTCACAAGGTAGAATCAGTGTGGTTCACTCAATTCCCACGACCACTTGCTGTTCTAATTCTCTAAGAATGTATCAGGATAAAAAAAAAATCTTAATACCACAATGAAGGAAATAATAGAAGAGATCTGTCCAAAACTTCTGTAGATAGAAAATGAAATTACAATAGAGAGAATTCACAGATCACTTCCCGAAAAAACCCAAGGCTGCAAACTCCAAGACACATAGTGGTTAAAGTGACCAATTAAATTCAGAAACAGTAAATTTTAAAAGTCATCAGGAGGAATACCTTCAAATACAAAGGAAAGAACATTTGAGTAATAACATAAGACTATTTTGCACCTATTAGAAAAAGATATGGGAATGGAATAATATGTTCCAAAGAGTACTGGAGCTCAGGATGCAGCCCAGGGTAACCTATCCTGCAAATCTAAGCTTGACCATACAAGACAAAAGATGGATATTCAATAATAAAGAAGAGTTTGAAACATTTTAGAAAGAAAACCAGAACTGCAGAGATTATTTACCTCTTGAACACCCCAACAATAGAAACACAGGAGGAGACAATAAATGCAGTAGGCAAGGACAGCGACAGTGGAGATCAGTAAGAGACTTCTTTCTAAATGTATACACAGAGACAGGAGTGAGAACTGGATGGAGCTAACAGTGAAGAGATAGACAGGAAGTATTATGGACAGAACCAGGCAATACACTACCTACAAGTGAATGCATCTTTTGTGGGAATACGTTACAATATGGGAGGTTACATAAGAGGTGGGACAGGAGTAGGGGAATAGACAGGAGTGATGTACCAGGCTAGCAATGGGCTAGCAATGAAAGGAAGGTGACCTTCATGGTTGGAGAAAGAGAAGAGCCTCCAGGGAAGTGAGTGAGAGGGAGAGGGGAAAGATTGAAAAAGAGGAGGAAAGGAATAAGGCCTCCACTTTGAAGGTGGGAGGGGGCTCCATTGATGAATGTCCCTAAGAGTGAAGAGAGATGGGAAGTGAAGGGAAATGAGAACCTTATAGTAGATGAGTTCTGGAGGACTGTGTGCTTGAAAAGTCTACTTGTCCTGGGGGAGGGAGGTTGGAGCCCCTGGCACCAATTGGCACCTAGAGGAGTGGGAAAGCATGGACACAAGAAAGACATTTTTAGCAAATGTAGTGGGATAAAAGGTCAGTAAGAGAGGGTATAGATCAGTTGTGGGCTGCATAATCAGGGATTTAGTGGGGGAGGGGGTCCTACCATAGGGCAGTTCTAGGTGGTGCAGTGGATAGAGCACCAGACCTGAAGTCAAGAAGATCTGAGTTCAAATCTGACCTCAGACACTTACTTGCAGTGTGACCCTGAGCAAGTCACTTAACCCTATTTGCCTCAGTTTCCTTATCTGTAGAATGGAGATAATAATAACACCTACCTCTTAAATTTGTTGTAAGGATCAAGTGAGATAATAATTGTGAAGTGCTTAGCATAGTGACTGGCACATAGTAAGCACTATATAAATAATAGCTGCTATTGTTATTATGATATTTGGCATTATTCTGTAAATGAGGCATAAAGGAAAAGGGAAATCCATGAGGTGAGCCCTATGGGGCACTGGCAGAAAGCACCTAGAGAAGAGACCCTGGAGTGGATACCGTGGAAGCTTTGATAGCATGAAGAATACAGAGAAAAGAGAGAGAGACCAGATGATTATAGGAGTCACGAATCAGTTACTGAGGGTCCAGAATAAACAGGAAGAAGAAGTATAATGAAGACAGTGAAGAAAATCCTTTTTGGAAAGGGCAATAAAAAGTGAAGTTTAAAGACTGAGGAACAGGAGTAACCAAAGGGGAAGAGAGGAAAAGGGATTATCAACCAAGAAGACGGGACCAGGGGTGAGGGGAAGAAAGCCAGTGGGAACAGGGCCACCTTAAAAATGAATAAAGTAAAGCAGCTGAAGGAATATTATACTGTGTTTAAAGCAGAAGAAGCAACTTGAAACTGAAAAGCTTCTTCATAAACAGCATTAATGCATCTAGGAAAAGAAAGGAAGTGATCAAATGGTAAACAATCTGTATCAAATTTCTCTTGGTATCAAAGACATAGATAAGTAGATAGAGATAGCTGTCTATAAACATAGATATCTATATCTAGACGTATATATCGATATTTAACTGAAGGAACTCTGTGTGTGTGTGTGTGTGTATGTATGTATGTATAGATACACACACATACAGAGCTTCTTCAGTTACTTTACTTTATATATTTAACCAATAGGCATTCCCCAAAACAACCTGGAGGTTTCACTTCACACCCTGCTGTTGCAACAATTCGGCTAGCAGCTGCTGTAAGGGTATAAGACCCGCCAACAACTAGTGCACAGGAAGTTTCCAACAGAGGTTCTTTTGATCTGCTTTACTAAGGAAAGCAACGTTAAGGGGTTAACAATCTCAGTTTAATCCAGCATACAAATATCATTCACTTAGTTCAGGGGAAAAAGCCAGCACCCGAAACTTCAGAGCAAATACAAATAAATTATAGACATCAACAGACAGACCCTTGTCTGATTCAAATCTCAATGCATAGTTACCAGAGTTTAACAAAGTCCAAATGTCCAGGTTTACAAGCTGGAGGGCTCTTAACTGCAGCTGCCCAGAGTCTCCACATCAGAATACCGCTAAGAGTGAGAGCCTCCTGCAAATAGTTCTGTTCTTGCTTTTTATACACTCTTTAGCCATCACCAAATGTTGTCTGAGTGACCAGAACTCAGGCTCCTACTATTGACTCTGGTCTTAGCAACTCCCCTTAGGACCCTGAGGGCTTCATGCCCACATAAGCTTAAGTACCTGGTAGATAGGAGTTTGGGCCTGGGGCTTTGCACCTAGTAAGACTCAATCAAAGACACTTAATTAATCATTCTAAAACAGTAAGAAAGTCCCAACTTAATAGCCAATACACCTGCAAATCAGCAAAGAAAGACAAAAATGTCAACGCTCAATGCTGGAGGGGTTGTAGAAGGATAGGCACACTGATACATTGTTGGTGGAACTGTGAGATGGTACAACCCATTTTGGAAAGCATTTTGGAGTTATGCATATAAAGTGACTAAAGTGCCCACAATCTTTGAACTAGGGACTCTATTACTGAGTTTATATCCCAAAGAATCCATTGATTAAAAAAAAAGCTTGTATGTAATCCAAAACTTTTATAGCAGCACTTTTTGTGATAGCTAAAAATTGGAAACAAAGTAGATGCCCATCAATTGGGGGAATGGCTAAACAAATTGTGGTACATGAATGTAGTGGAATATTATTGTGACGGGTGTGATGAATACAGAGAAGCATGAGAAGATCCGTATGAACTGATGTAGAATGGCACAGCAGAGACAAGAAAAGATATATATAGTAACTACAACAATTAAATGGAAAGAACAGCAACGCACCAAAAAATCAAAAGTAAACATATGAAAATTATAAAGGTGAGTGGGACTCAAATGAAGAGGTAGAAGAAGATACCCCCAACTTACCCTTCATGGTGGTGGGAGGTCCATAGGTGTTATACATTTTACCCATTTTTTAACTTTTTCAAAGTATTGATCTATTGTGCTGACCTTTCCTCTCCCCTTTTTCCTCTACCAAAAATACTATTTTTGGGATGGCTCTGTGGGAAGTGGAAGGAGAGATGCATGAAGTACTATGGAGATGTATGAAATAGAAAATATCAATAAAACATTTTTAAAAGGCATATTTACTTTGAAGATATAGAAGAATAAAAGTACAAACACTTCCCTCCAGCACCTTGGGGGATGTTCTTCCCTATCCTGCCTTTGTCTCTGGGGAGAATGGGCTCAGATTTAGCTCAATAGTCCTCCCAAGTTCATATCCAAATGCAGAATTGAAGGTTTATGAGTCCTCATTTCAGCTGTTGCTGGGATGGGTCTTAAAGGTTATTCTTGAAGGTGACTTCTTGTTCCTTGGGGCATCAATGCTGGACTGATTACAAAATCTGGGTGCCAGGACATTTAGGATAGCAAGACACAAAGATGACCAGACACCAGGACTCCCAGACTCCTGACCTTTTGAAACTCACAAGGTCTTAATTTTCAATCTCCTTCATCCAGAATGAGAAGAACAAATGGGTAGGAAGGCAAAAGAACTGGACCCTGTTACTGTGGGGCCACATGTCAACCTTAGCCCAATGCCTCTTCCCTTACAGCACTGTCTCTCACTGGATGCCATCATGGAAGAAGCCAAACCAAAAGAGAGAAGCCAAAGAGCAAAATGAACAAGACCTTAGGTCTGCTAGCCCTTTCTGAATGCCTTGGAAGCCAATCAGCCTCCTATTCAACACAGTTAGCCAACCAGAACCACTTATTTACATCTCTTTAAGTCATTACAGTTCTCCTGGAAGCAAGCTCGCCAGGCTCTTCTACAGGGGAAATTTGCACCAGCTGAGCTCACTGATGTACTCTGCACAAGCCTGTAACTGAGGGCTTGCCAGTTTCCTTGGAAACTGTCCATTTGATCATTTCTTATGGTACAATAATATTCCTTTATATTTACACCATAATTTGCTAGTCCTTCCCCAATAGGTAGGTATCCTCTTAGTTTCTAGTTTGAGGATACTATGGAAGAGCAGCTATAAACATTTTTGTACACATGGCTCCTTTTCCTCTTTATCTCTTCTGGGGTATACGACTTGTAGTGGCATCCTTCCATCCAAGGATATATACAGTTGACTGCTTTGGGGGGGCATAGCTCCAAATTGTTTTAAAGAGTGTTTAGGTCAATTCAGAGCAGAGCTTACACTCATTCTGATGGAGGAAGACAACTCTGAATCTGAAAAGGGAGGCGGAAAGGAAAGGAAGGAATGAGTATCAGTGGGAAGCTCTCTGGGAGGGAGATGGAGTGATTCATGAGATACTATGGAGATGTAAGAAACAGAAAATGTCAATAAAAAATGTTTTCAAGCCATGTTTACTTTGAAGATATGGAAGAGTAAAAGTATAAACATTCCCCCCCCCCCAGCCCCTTGGGGCATGTTTTCCTATCCCATCTTTGTCTCTGGGGAGAAGGAGCTCAGATTTAGCTCAATTCCTGCATGGTGTTTGGTCCTGTCAAGTTCCTATCCAAATGCAGAATTGAAGGTATGATGTCCAGGAAGTATGCGCAAAGGTCTGTAATGGAACAATATATGGCCCAAGATGTCAAAGCCCAGGTAGCTTCAGTGGTGGTTGTTGTTGTGTTTGTCCTTCATTCCCCAAGAGGACCATGACATCAGGGAAATGATGACATGACTTGCAGCTGACTTTGATTTGAGGGAGGGAGGGCTGTGCAAGGTCACCAGCTTCACTTTCTCCTCCAGAGCATCTGAGTCCAGTGGCCTGATATTCACCAGGACAATTGAAGATGGCCCAGGATGCAATGGGAGACCCTGGCCCTTTCAGGCCAAGGTCATTTCAGGTTCTTACTTTGAGTGGGGTAGTACCCATTCAGTGAATGGGCCTCTTTAAGAAGTTAATCAAGGGATGGCCCCTTTAATCAAAACTCAAAAAAAGTGGAAGTTATAGAGAGGGATGCCTGTTTTGGGTAAGACTTTGGACTAGATTATCTTAGAAAGTCCCTTTTAATCCCATAGGTACTGATGAGGTGAATACCATCTGCTGTGTTTCTCTACATTATCTTTTCTCAAAAAAAATGAATTGTATGTTAACATGCATGTAATAGAGAGCATATTGATGTAGGAGCAGGAAAACTGTCCCCTACTCTACCACTAACTCATTGTGTCACCTTGAACATCTCTGAGCCAGTTTACTTAACTGTGAGTTGAAAGGACTAGATTACACTGGAATTCTCCAACTTTTTTGAGTCATAGACCTTTTTGGCAGTCTGGTAAAGCCTGTGGATAGAGTAATTTGTTCTTAAATGCATAAAATAAAACAGGAAATGACAAAGGAAATCAATGATAATAAGATAAAGATGTGACTTTTTTCCCCTTCCAAATTCACACACCCTCTGAAATCTATCCATGGACCTCCCAACTAAGAACCTGTGGATTAGATAAAATCTAACTCCCCTTTTAACACTAAATTTCCAAGATTCCATACTCTCTAACCAACCATGGCTATAATTCTTTTTCAGCTGGATCTGTCCCCACTGGCTGGTTGAGGTAGAACCCTAGGACAACTTGGGAAGGATGAAGTTGTTCCTGTCCTTTCTATGTCCAAGGCAGGAGTCACTAGCAAGGACAAGGAATAAATATTATTTGATGCTGCATCTCCCCAGGATAAGAAAGCCACAAAAGCATTGTTGCTACTGCTAAGAAGTCTTTCTTTTAGATTCATCTTGCTTTTTAATCCATTAATTTGTCAAATGATTTTACATTTAACACTAATTTATGTTTGAGAGGCAACCTGTGATGGAGGATAAAGACCCAGACTTGGAGTCAGCTAGACATTGGTTCAAGTCCCACTGCTGACACATAGTGGCTGGTCAAGTTACTTCACCTCTCACTGGCCCCCAGACAATTCTCTAAGAGTTTTAAATTACAGATCAGAGATTTTTCACCTTTCTTTGTATCATGGACCCCTTTGGCTATAGAGTGAAGCCCATGGACCCCTTCTGAGAATAATGTTTTTAAATTCATAAAAAATAAGACTACTAAGAAAGTCAATTCTATCGAAATTAAGAGTTACCAAAATATTAAAAACTAAAAACTTTGTGGAACCTAGGTTAAGAATCCCTGTGACAGACACACTGCTGATCTGTTTTGGAGGATAGAATTACCACACCAAGAATTCTCCACATCAATGAAATCACAGATCTGGACCTTCCTAACTCTTCTCCCCCAAAGTTTCAAGTTTTCCTCTTATAATTTTGGAAGCCAAGTAATATACCAAGGGTACAGTTTCTGGCAGCAGCATCAGCAACAGGCAGTGAGCATGAAGACAGTAAGTAGGGCTTCCTTCCAAGAGAAAAGTAAAGCCAACTCTAATGTCTTTTTACACACACACACACACACACACACACACACACACACACATATCTTGGTTACCAGAGAGCCCCAGCAACATGACTCATCATCACGTGACTTCACGGGAAATGATGGTCATGAAAACCAAAATACTGTACATGAGAATTCACTCAGCAGCCTTGATATACTGTAAGATTATGACAGAGTTTACTTTGGTTTCGATTAAGTTGTCTGTCATTCCTTAGCAATGGCAAACCCACAGTGCTGGAGGGCATTCTCAGCATTTTTTTTTCCATTCTAGAATAAAATGTTCTTTCACTATAAAACACTGTTCAAATGAATCACAGCCTAAGAAGTACACGTGGGCAGCACATAATATGAGATGAGCATTACCTTTCGCAAATCATCCAGAATCATTTTTTAAAACATTAGGCACTTTGTTTTTAAATGGCAATAACAACCTTTGAAAAATCCTTAACAGCAGCTGAACAAAGCATGTGTGACTTATTCCTGGCCTTTCGAATTACCCAATTTCTAGTGCTTGTGGAAGACACTAGATTGACGATGTTAAAGACTAATGTTTCTGATTAGGCCAATGATTATGAGTAACCCTGGTAGTGCCAGCGTATTCCTCACTCACATCATTCCCTTCCATCACTATCAAGAGATGACAGGATCATTCAGTCTCAGCTCTTGAGACTTTCTTCAGTGACCAAGAGAGAAGATGTCAAAATGTAGGTCAATACAACATAGAGGATGTTAATCCCATGGATTAATTCCATTAATTCCATGTTAATTCCATCAGTCAATAAGCATTTATGAAGCTCCTACTATATGTTAGGCGTTTTGCTCGGAGACTAGGAGTTAAGAAGCCAAGGTTGTCATCACAGCTTTGCCCTTAACTTTCTGTATGACTTTGGGTAAGTTACTTTTCCTTTGGACTTCATTCACTAAATGAACATTTATTAACCTTATTACAATATACTACTATATTTTATACTATATGCTAGGTACTGTGCTAGGTATTGGAGATATAAAGACAAAGCCAAAAATATTCCTTGTCCTCAAGTAGCTTTTACTCTACTGGGAACCTTATCTTTTTTGTAAAAGGAAGAAGGGGTTGGGCTAAATGCTCTACGATTTAATTGAGTCTAGTTTTCTTTTGGCTGTAAGACAGTACGATTCTGTGAATATACTTGTTAGACCTGTTTCTAATCCTGAAGGTCAGGAAACCCTCAGAGCACCTACAAGAGCCTTATATCTCATTTGGCTAAATCTTGATTTATCGGCAACATTCTATTATGGTGACCCATGATGAGATACCTTACTAGGCAGCTAGGTGGCACAGTGGATAGAATTCTGGGCCTGGAGTCAGGAAGACTCAAGTTCAAATATCTCAGGTACTTACTAGCCATGGGACCTTGGGCAAGTCACTTAAGCTCTGCTTGCCTCTGAACTATAAAATTGGGATAATAATAGCACCTTCCTTGACTGGTTGTTGGGAGAATCAAGTGAGATGATATTTGTAAAGTGTCTAGCACAGCGCCTGGCACTAGAGATGGCATTTCCCCTTACTAGGACAGAGATAGAAGGTAAGAAAAGGTTAAGTGAGAACTATTTCATCTATTCTGCACAACTTTGCTCTGGTTCAAGTTCATGGACCCTTTAAAGTAGAAATTCAACCATGCCCCAAATTAGCTGACTGCTCTGTGTATTGGGCAAACTTTGAGGAGGCAGGGATCCACATCTTTGTGGCAACCAAGGTCCAGGTTGGGTGATAAAGATGAAAAAGTCTCAGGCTGAATAAAGAGTTCTATGATAGCAAAGAAATGAACTCATACTTTTCCAGAATCAGTATCAACTTAATCTGTGCTTCTGATTTTTCCAGGAAGCCCAGGTCTCTTTGGACATAACTTTGACCCCCCACCCCTTTCTGCCCCACCCCCCCCGCCACACACACGCACATCAATTAAGAGCCAAAGATTAAATATTAATCTAGGGCTTGGGGATACAGTTGTATTGATTTGATTTATATGTATTTTTGCAGTCCAGCTTCTTAAAGATCTCATGGGTCTTTGGGATGACTTTGATTTGTCTTGGTATGGCTGAGGGCTTAATGGGGCTTGGATAGAAAAGGACTATGGGTAGCATTCAAACTGACCAGAGTCTCACTGGGTCTCAGATTTGGGATATTTGGTGATGGGGATCAGGACAAGAAGCTTCTGCACTGGCACGCAGGAGTGGGGCACAATATTACAAACTACACTCTGAAAGCTCTAGGTTAGAAGAGGAACTTTGGCATACAGGAGGGAGCAGTAGGGCAACAACAGCCATAATAAATAACTGGCATTTGTATAGTACCTATTAATGTGCCAGGTATCGTGCTAAGGGATTTGCAAACATTATTTCATCCGATCCTCACAACAACCTTGGGAGGTAGGTCCTATCAATATCCCTATTTAACGTATGGGGAAACTGGGTCAGACACAGGCCAAGCGACATCCCCAAGGTCATACAGCTAGTTCAGTGTCTGGGGTTGAACTCAGGTCTTTCTGGCTCTATCCAGGACCAGCACTGTATCCATTGTACCCCCTAGCTGCTGGATGGAAACATGTGGTTGTACTCTGATCATTCAGCTTGATCTTGATAACCAGGAATAAAGAATAAAAAAGAAATAATGTTTACTATCCTGTGATTTCATTTCCCACTCCTTTTTTTTACTTTAGAAATGAATATTGTAAACTATTGTTTATGCAAAATGGCTAAGGGAAATGAAGTATTCTGGGTAACTGAATATTCTACTGAATGGAGCATTACCATATCGACCACCATGTTTCAGAGGATTCAACATGCTACAATTTAAAACTTTCTTGGATGATTCAGGAGGAATTTGAAGATCTTCAAGATATCAATAGCGTGAGTTGTTCTGAGGACAGTACCTTATCAACCCCAAAGTGCTATATAGCAGCTGCTTAATCAATCCTGATTGAATTGGACGGTACTCTAAATGTAGCAGTCAGAACAGATTGGACTGAATTTGTGCTCACCTTTCTGTCATATTCTAGAACTTGCTTTAAAAAAAAATCCTTGGTATGTCAGCTTGTTTACTGGCCATCTGTTGCTTTATCATAAAAATATAGTAGAACTTTTCAATTATTTGATTTTTTTTTTGGATAAACGAGAGTGTGCAGACAGCTAGATGGTAGAGCAGCTAGAGTACTGAACCTGGAATCAAGAAAACCTGAGTTCTAATGCTGACTCAGATATTTATTAGCTGTGTGATCCTGGAAAAATGACTTAATCTCTGCCTGCTTCAGCTTCTTTGTTTGTAAAATGGGGATAAACAGAATGGGTGCCCTTCACAGGACTGTCGTGAAGGTCAAATGAGATAATATGTAGAAAGTGCTTCACCAATTTTAAAGCTCTGTATGAATGTCAGCTATCATTATCATTATCATATTGCTCTATCCAGAAAGTTGGGGGCCAGCTGAATGTGTTTTCCTCTCTCTGTTTCAATAAGGGTGATAATTAAATGCTTAGCCACCTGTTTCAAATACCATCAGTAAATATCTCAGAGCTTTGTCTCATTTTAATCATTCACTTAAAAAATTAAATGGAAGAGTATATGTTTTCATAAGATGTTCTGTTAAGGAAGTTCTCTGCCTAGTTTAGCAGACAAAGTGACAGTTGACTAGAAGTGGAAATGACTCAATTGACATTAATTACTGTATACAAATATCAGCATAAGCCTCCTTTTACAGATGAGCCTCAATTTCTTTATTTGCAGTCAGTTGGACTAAATGCTCTCTAAAGCCCTTTGCAGTTCTACCATTGTATGATTATAAATTTCTGGGAATGTTAGATACAGAATGGTTTAAGGGGCAGATCACTAGAGTTTGGAGAAAAAACCAGGAATCAGTCCCCATCCCTAACTCCCAGACTGTTTAAATTTCTGTTTCACTGGTCACTGTGACTAAGTCACTAGCCAGTTGTGTGACATTTGGCTTGAACCCTAATTCCTAGTGCATTTTTGGAGCTCCTAAACCAGCCAGCTGCCTTCTTACCATGCACCTAATCTTACTCTCTGGTTCAGAGCCCATGTCCTGAGAGGCTTATGCCTTTTAGCTCTGGAACTCCCATTGTGGGCTATTCTGTTTGGTAGGTATAGTTTATATGACTCACTCCATCTAGACCAGGGGCGGGGAGCCTGTGGCCTTCTAGGTCCTTGGGCGCAGCCTTTTGACTGAGTACAGGTTTTACAGAACAAATCCTTTTATTAAAGGGATTTGTTCTGTGAAGTTTGGATTCAGTCAAAGGGCTGCACCTGAGGACCTAGAGGGCCACATGTGGCCCCGAGGCCACAGGTTCCCCACCCCTGATCTAGTCAGATCTAGCCATGCTTTCCTTTACATTTCAGCCATCTGTTTTTCCATGCCAATCTGCCTCCTCACTCCTTTCCAATTTTATCCAATCAATACTGCCAGTTACTGAAGAGGATGTGACAGTCTTCTCCTCTATGGCTTTATTCACCATCCCTACATCTATGCAAAAGCTCTCCCCACCAAAGTCATCATTCTTTTGTATCTCCTGATATTAAAAAGTGAGCTTCTCTATCACAGGAACCAGTTCCCTTTTATAACTCCAACACGTAATGCAGTGCTTTGAACATAGCTGATTCTTATTAACGCTCTTTCATTCGGTGAGAATCTTCCAAATCTAGTCCAACACAGGTGCCATCACACTGCTCTCCATCCATATTCATGACATGCCACCATGCCACTTTCGATCTCTGACTAGTCACTCAATCTCTTGCCCAGGATTCCTGGACTCCTGCTTAGTGAGAATTTTCCATATCTAGTCCTATCTATATCTTCCAGAGTTTTCTTTTCCCACGCCCAGTTGCCAGCTCTAGCTCTGGGTACAAAAACCAAATCAACACTCTAATGAGCAGAAAGAGCATGTCAGACAATTGCTCTGTAGCTCCACTCACAACCCCTGCGACTTCTCAAACCAAAATGTCCCTCCCTGGCCACCACTCCTCCGAATATGGTCTTTCCAGATTAGAATGTAAGCTCCAGAGTCACATGGCATGGATAAAGTTCATTCTGTCCAGATTTATCACCAAATACATGGCTTGGTGGCCATTATCTACTGGTCCCCAGGTCATCATTCCACCTTTCTCAAGGAGCTCTGTACCTGGCTCATTGTCGTCCTCTCTGCTCCAATTCCTGTCCTTATATGAGGGGACACAGATGCCTGTTGATGCCCCCTCAAACACTCTCACCTCTCAATTCCTTAACTCCCATGACCCATTCCACCTCAACTAATAACAATCATAGTAAAAATTAATAGTTAGCATTTATATAGGTCCTTAAGAGTACTTTCATATAAGGTACTTTATATACATTTATATATTATGTATTACATTTTATATTATGTTGTGTAATACATTATATTATATTGTTATATACTATACATTACATACATTTATATATTATATATAATATTTTATATTATATTTAATATATTATATCATATCATATATCATATTATATTGTTATTTATTATACATTATATAGTATGCATTATACACCTTTATATAAGGCACAAATATTTTCTCATTTTACCTTCACAACAACCCTGGAAAGTAGGTGTTATTTTTATCCCCATTTTACAGACAAGCAAACTGAGACAAAGAGAGGCTAAGAGACTTGCTCGGTGTCATACAATTAGTGTCTGAAGTCACATTTGAACTCAGGTCTTCCTGACTCCAGGTCCAGTGTTCTGTCCACTGTGCTACCCAGCTACCTTTACCACATATAGGAGAAACAACTCCATCCTCTATAGAAACATATCTCATCCTAGATCTCTCCATCACGTAAAAGTGCTCCATCTCAAAGAGAAAAAATTCAGAAATCCCAACATCAGATCATAACTTCCTATCATTCTACCTTTCCCTATTTTTTTTTCCCCTTTGTAAACTTATTCTTTGTCCTCACTGGGGCTTCCAATTCCTCTACCCCTCAATATGCTCATAGGCCATCACCCTTACTTTAAATTCTTCCCCATAAGGTCAAGATAACTAATTCAACCCTACACTGTACTCTACTCTCAAATTCCTTGTGTCTGCTAGCTTATCCATGCTTATACCTTGCCAGAGGAAACCTTAAATGACTCCTTGAATCTTGAGGAAATGCCGCTGGGTCACCAGTGGGGTTGGGGTCACTGTGTTCACTTCCTGTTCTATACCCACACGTGGTTTGGAATAGGCTCAGTCTGTCTCTAATACAAAGTTTCTCAACTTTTTTTCTGTATTATGGATTCCTTTGGCAGTTTGGTAGAACCTGTGGACAATTTTTCAGAATAATATTTTAAAATACTTGAAGGGAATAATAAATTCCAGTTAGTGGTTAGTGAAAATAAAGATAGCTATATAGATATATTTTCTTTTTCTCATCCAGGCTCATGGACCCCCGAAGTGTAATAATGCATCCCTTGTGGGTCTGTGGGTCTGTCCAAGTTAAGAACTATTACCTCCCCTCCCCCATTCAAGTGAAGGGGGTTAGTTTTTCTGTTCTCACACTCTTCAGTTAAGTGCCCCACCCCACTGCCCAGAAGACAAATTTAGCCATAGTGAGCATATGTCTTAGCTTTAGAGTTTCCCACAAAACACAGTTAAAAAAAATACTCAATATTCAATATGAGTCACATATGGGCAGGTAATTTATTCCTACATACAAAAGGAATGTGACAAAGGACACTCAAAAGCATATATTTGATGACAAACATTAACAAAAACTCCCCACAAAATCCAAAACAGGCAAAACCCCAAACAACCTTACAGCAGCTGCCATGAACTGCCAGGATCTTTATCAGATCCTAGAGAGAATATAAAGTAGTTTGCAGGACTTCTAATTAAGCATTTTACATTTCACTTTGGCTTGGTACAGTCCAAACAGCTCCAGTACACGTCTGTTCTTAGTGGCCGTTTTCTCTTCTTCTTGATGCAGAAGTTTTCCTTGCTCCTCCCACACCCCTAGGGCTCCCACAGCTAACTGCTCTTTTCACTGAACCCAGTACAACCTCACCTCTAGTTATACCTCTAGGTGGTATAGGTGACAGAGGACTGGGTGTGGAGTCAGGAGGATCTGAATTAAAACTGGATTCAGATACTCACTAGCTGTGTGACCTTGGACAAGTCACTTAACCTCTACTTGCCTCAGTTTCCTCAAGTGTAGAGTGAGGATGATAATAGTAGCCACCTCACAGGGTTGTTTTGAGGATCAAATGACAGTAATAATTATAAAAATGTTACAAATATTACATTAGCCTAGTGACTGGCACACAGTAAGTGCGATATAAATGCTTATTCCCTTTCCTCTGAAACTCACAATATCACCTTGAGTGTGGAGACATAGCTTACAGGGTAGTCATTTGCCTCAGT
Source organism: Trichosurus vulpecula (assembly GCF_011100635.1). Taxonomy (NCBI): domain Eukaryota; kingdom Metazoa; phylum Chordata; class Mammalia; order Diprotodontia; family Phalangeridae; genus Trichosurus; species Trichosurus vulpecula. Next base: position 354,609,080 of record NC_050574.1, read on the forward strand.
GCAGGACATGCACTTCAGATGATCGACATTCACAGCTTCGTGGAGACCAGGTTGAGGTAATGGAGGCAGGGGCTGCTCTCCTACCTGACTCTTAGGGAGCAGTTCAAAACAGTCCTTCATGATTCAGAGCTGGAAAGGAGGAGATATGGGAGGTGCACAATCTTTGGAACATCTTTCTAGTCATCAGCTCTTCTGGCTCTGAAGCCGGTAAGAGAACTCTACCCTCTCACAGTGCAAACCCGTAAGTGATGAGTTACACACGGCTGGCACCAGGACCTTCAAAGTTTCCAAACTATTGACCAGAGCCAGGAATGGTGACTCTAAGCTTGATCTGTGGAGCTTAAGGGATGTCCTTCCCTTGCCCCCACCCCATCGTATACCCACAGGCTACAACTTCTATTCACTTGTGCTGGAGGAAATGATGTGTATATACACATACATACATACATATATATATATATATATATATATATATATATGTATACACACATGTACACACATACATAAATATACATCTATATGGGACAGAATTTTCAAATAATAGGACAGACATCTTTAGGAGAAGCAAAGTAAATTTATTTTACAAACCTTGCAAGATTTGGGCACACCTCCATAATGGAGGAGGCAAGGTAAAAGGGAATGCTGCCTTAATTTATACTCTTAATGAAAAGATTCCCACCCACCTCTATCCTTTCTCACCATTGGCTGGGAGGTGGACTTACAATCTAGGTGCGGAAAAACTAGACAGAGGGCTAGGGGACCGAGGTTGATCTAGTCCATTCAGGTTTTCCCTATCTGGAACTCTGGGCGGTGGCGTCCAAAAGTCTAGGAGAAGAAATGAGGAGGGAGGGGGAGACCTTCCTGGAGCAGAGAACAAGCATCTCACAGGTAGTCCATTATCTCCTTATTTAGTGCTAACATCTGAGAGAGGGGGAAGAGCACGCCCACAGCTCCAGGCCCTGACCTTCCAGAGTCACCACAAGGCCAAATCCCAAGCTTCTCCTACTCCCTCAGACATTCCCTATTTCAGAAATATGAGAAGAGTGTAACCCCTGTATTTTTACCCTGTGAAGTCTTCACAATTTATCCTTCCCATTCATATATATACATATATGTGTATATATGTATGTATACATCTATCTATCTATATATATATATATATATATTTTTTTCTTCTTCTTCTTCTTAAATAAAAGGTTTATTCACTCAAGGTGGGATGGATATTCACTCAAGGTGGCCCATTTTCCGCTGGTGCCAGGACTAGGTACAAACACTTTTTGGATTGAATCAAGTAATCAGACTGAGTATGAATCTTTACACCTCCTTGAATCAATTAGTGCTATTATGTGAGAGGCTTTGGTCATGCCTCGAGTAACTTGTATAAAAAGGAGAAGCTAACTCAGAATTTGGAAGTTTCTGAGCCTGTGAAGTTGAGAGAGGTTGGAGCAAGCCCAGAGCAAAGAGAGGACTGAGTTACGGCAAAGAAGGGAGATATCAGGGAGAGATCTTGGCTCCGTGGCATTTTGGAAAGGGGGATTCTAGCTGACAGAAGTCCCACAAAAAGTCTGAAAAGATCAGATCTTTCTCCAACCTCCCCTCCCAACCCTTGTCTCTCCATAGATACAATGATATAATCTGCTGTTTTTGTTTTGTTACCCAAATGTTTCCCAAAACTGTATTTGGCCTTAACTACAAAGAAGCCTTGACACCTCACTCCCCTTGATGTCAAATTAAATCGGTTGCTAAAATTTGCCATTTTAATCTCTACATTTTTTGCCCCCCCCCCCCCCCCAGGCCCTGTCTATGACCCTCTGGACTTCAAAATCATGCCTCTACTTCTATCTTGTCCTGGAACTTCCCTTAATGCCAGGAGTCATTTCAGCACCCCTGTGACTTGCTCAACGTGGACTAGCCATCTGCAAGACCCTTCTCCTCTTCTCCCATTGGTGAGTTCCTCCTCTAGCCTCCATTTTGTGAAAAGGCCCAAGCCAGCCTGTCTTCATTCTCCTCCTGGCCCTGTTCCTGACTCTCTGGACTTCAAAATCAAAATCATATCTGGCATGTTTATTCCCCTTCCTCCCCTCCTGACCCCTGTTTTTCAGCTACCTTTTGACTGTCATCTTCCTTCTTCAGAATGTTTGTTCCTGGAGGGCCAGGATTGTCTTTCTTTTTGCTTGTATTTGCATCCTCAATACTTAATGCGGTGTCTGGCAAATAGTGAGTGATTAATGAATGCTTGCTTCCTTCTTTGCATCCATCCCCTTCTCACTAATTGCATGGCCACCATCTTAATTCTATGCCCAATTACCTCTCATATTGCAATGGCCTTCTAATTGGTCTCCTGCTTTGGATCTCTGACTACTTTGATTGATCCCCTATGTAGCTGTCAAAGTGATTTTCCTAAAGCCCACGTGTGAACATGTTACTCCTCTACTCAAAGAAATCCAGTGATTCCTTATGGCTCCTGGCATCAAACATAAGCTCCTCTTTGCGACCTGTCCCAAGCTCATTATGTGTTCTCACACCCTACAATCCAATGGAATTGGCCTTCTTGTTGCTCCTCACACTTGACCCTCCCTTTGTAATGGCTGTGCTTCCTGCCTGGAACGCCCTTCCTCATCTCCTCTGACTCCTAGAATCCTTTCTTTCCTTTACAACTCAGTTCAAATGCCATTTTCTACATGAAGTCTTTCCCGATTCCCTCAGCTACTAGTACCTACTCCCCACAAAAATTTAACTTGCATTTGATTTTTATGTACTTATATATATATCATCTTAATATAAAGCCAGTTCCAAATAGCATACAGTATAGTATATAAATATAGTATATATGTGTGCATGTTATACACGTATTAATATATACATATATGCATATATATACATATTTACATAAATATATATGTATATATAAAACATATTCACTAATTCGCATTGTCGCTAAAGGAAAGCTTATTGATTGATGTGTTCATGACCATGTCTCCTTGAATTGAGGCCAACTCTGTATTCAGTGTGCCATGTTGTCTCAACAATAATAATAATAATAATGATATCTTTACTATATTGTTTAAGAATCACTGGGGAGCTTAGATTACATTTTGTCTCTCTGTCTCTGTGTGACCTTAGACAAGTGTCAAGTCATGCTGTTGCTTCCATTTTACTCTTTACAATGCAGGACACTACTGTCTGCTGGTTTGTGTTAGTCTTGAAACCTATACACATAAGAATATTGGGTCCCCATTTACTACCTGCCGTTAGGGGTAACCTTATTGATGCTACTGCTACTACTGCAATTCATAGAGAGAGAGGTAGGTAGCATAGTGGGTAGTGAAGGCCTGAGTTAAAAGCCAGCCTCAGACATTTTCTAAATGAGTGACCCTGGGCAAGTCAATTAACCTGTCTGCTTCAGTTTTCTCATCCATAAAATGGGAATAAGTAATAGCACCTGCCTTCTCTGACTGTTTTGAGATTCAAATGAGAGAACAATTTTAAAGCTTAGCATAGTGCCTGGCACATAGTAAGGCTACATAAATATTAACCATTATCGTTGTGGTTGTTTTTATGAGCATCCCACCAATGTGGGATCAATCAGCCAGTAGACTTTAATTCTTCAGTATTTACTCAAATGGCATAGCAAGAACAGTCATTATAAAACATTTTCCCCATAAAATTGAGGTGTACTTCCTCACAAATACACACAGTATCCACGATCAGACTTGGAGTACAATGGTGATAAGGTACAAACAAGTGGCAAAGGTAACTTAACTCACAACTCCTGGGACTGAGGTGCTCGGAAACCTTTCCTTTCTTCATAGAGTCTTCATGAAGTTCCCCTTGGGATGGAACACTTTCTCAGCCTCAAACTCTGAAATTCACCTATGGCTTAGCTTTCTAAAAAGGGGGGTGTCTAGCTCAAGCATGTGAAGACTTCCCTTGGCAGAATGGGGGGGATGAGCAACAGCCACGAAGTAGGCTGAAGCAGGTGCTGGGGAGAGGTTGGAGTTTGGTCACACATTGAAGGTACCAAGGTCATCCGCTGCATCCCGGGCCATCGCCAGTTGTCCTGACTTTTGTCCTGCTGCTGGACTTCGATGACTCTGGAAGAGAGAGTGAGGCTGATGACTTTGTGCAGCTCTGCCTCACTTAAATCCAATTCACCCGCAAGTTAAGACAGGCCCCGTGATGTCATCAGTTCTCTTCAAAAATGAAGGACAAACAACAACAGCTATCTAAAACCCCTAAAAGTGTGGATAATTTGCTTATTTAGCCAATGGTGTTGATCCCTTCTTGACTCAGAGAATTCACAAAGGGAACAGGATAGACCCAACTTCAGAGTTAGTTTTACACCTCATAAATACATTGTGAATATATTCTGGGCCTTCTGCGACTATGTCAACTGGGCTGGGAGTTGGAGAGCGATAGCATCATTTCTGCTTACATCTGTCTGCCCTAACACATGCTTTTAGTTCCTGCAATATAGACATAAAGTCGGCAGAATAGCGTTTTAGTTCTCAGATGCATAGATAGGAGATTTGGTGGTTATCTTCACTAAATCAGTAATAACTGTGCCTTGCTGACTTTGAAGTAGAGATGAAAGGGATTTGAGTTCATCTAGTTTAGGGGTTCCTAAGACCTCCAGTGGGTCTGTGGATGGTTTTGGAGATGCCGTCTGTGAACCTGAATGGAAAAAAATAAACCACGTCTGTATTTTTTTCCTAATCTCTAACTGAAATGTAGCATTTCCTTCAACTGTGATTAAAAAAAAAATAAACAAACAAAACCGGCGCAATATTCTGGGAAGGGATCCATATGCTTTGCCAGATAGTCAGAGGGGTCCACGACAAAAAAACAGTTAAGAACCTCTGATCTAATCCAGCATCTTCTCTTTACAAATGAGAGAATTTAAGGCCAGGTAGGTCCAAGGCAGGATTTGAACCCAGGTGTTCTCATTCTAGAACCCATGTTACTCACCGTATGAGCTAAACATTAACTGGAAAAAGCAAATCCTTTCTCAGAATCCAATGTGAGGAGCACAATACCAAGTAACTAGCCAGGGCAACCAACCTTGTAAATACCGTGTTCTCTCTAATTAATCATAACTGAATAAAATCCTGACATCAAAAGCACAAATGTCACGCTTGCTGCTGTAACTCAGAGAGAGACGCACAGGTAAGCTTTTGGATTAATGGAAAGGACCTCTCACTTTGTTTGATAACCCGGCTTTCTGTTTCCTGGGAAGCTTGGCCTTAGTTTCTGTTCAGTGGCAAAGCTGAACATTGGTACAGAAGTCATTGCTCGCCCTCTTGTGGCTCTTCAGAAAAATAATCCCTTTTGTTGGAAGCAAATGGAGGAAATGAAGTGGAAGGAAACTGCACACACATGAAGTGATTCATGTGTCTCCTCGTTTTCTCTTCCCTCCTCCCTGGGAACAGCTTCAGTCTCTCCCTTACGTCCCACCCCTCCTCAGTGAAATTAAATTAATTAATTTCAGTTGTGCAGAGGTGGATTGGAGAGAATTTGGAAACCTGAATCTTATCCCTTGACTATAAGTACTGAGAATGTGATGTGAAGAAGAGGAGAGATCTTTGCTTGTCTATTTGACCTAGATAAGCGATTTATTTTCTATAGAATGAAGACTTCAATATTTCAAGGATCTGTGATTTGGGCGATTTTGTCTGGGTGGGTTGACACATGGTCAGAAGGGTAGATGGTTTATTGATTCCTCTTTTAAAATGACAATGGTCACAAGACTGTGTGTTTCCTGTGGGTAAGACATGATTTAAGGCATATGGATGATTTGGTACAAGTGTTAGGACAACAACTCCTGCTAATCCCTGTTATCGCCTAGTTTGTTGGTTAGAGTGTATATGAATATATTCCTTGGTATATGTGATTCCTCTGTTGGTATTTCTTCCATATCAGCTTCATCTTTTCAAAGAGACAGTTTGATGCTAAACTTTGGTTTGAGGAATTTACTTATTATTTAACAAAAAGGAAAAAAGATGCCAGGGGAAGGACAGAGAACACTGTATTCTGCCCTGAGATGGGATGAAAACATATTTATAAAGTTCAGAGTAGCTTCCTGTGTAGTTGTTATGCTTTGTTTTATCCCAGTTGACTATGTTCTTTCTTCTTCTTCCAACAAATTCTGACTTGTATGGCAGTGGATACTCTCTAATGTTCCTTCTGTCTCTAACGTTTCATAAATTTGTGTGCTTGGATTCTGTGGGAGGAGGGTCGACTCCTTTAAGTGAAATTTCTAACTTGGAGAAATTTCCACTTTCCCAGACATTGTTAACAATTGTAATTGAGGCAAGCAGGCAAAAGCTAAGATGTTTTTTCCATGTTGGGTCTAAGCCTTTTAGGCTCAGGGTTTTATTGAATGATCGTGGGTAATATAATACACTTTTTTTGTGCATAAGTCTATTAAGGACAGGAAGTAATATAGTCAATTGGTTAGAGCAATGAGTGGTGAGTATAAGCACCTCTGTGCTAATCCTCACTCCTTTTACAACTAGTTGAGTAATTTATCCACTTAAGGTCTCTGCTTCCCAGGAGTTTTCCCCATCAATTTTCCAATCTGTAAAAGATGTAAGGATTATAATAATGTATACCTTGAGGCTTATAACAAAAAACAAAAACAAAACGCCATCCTCCTCATATATGCGGAGTCTTTAGACTAGCTAGGGTTGTACATATAAGTGTTTGGAAAGTCTAATGCTATCAACAAGAGAATAATACTAGGACATTCACAAAACTAAGAGAGGCCTTTAAAAGTAATATGTACTCTGATTAGTGGCTGACTCTCTGAAGGAAATATGAAACCCAGAAAGAAGGGATGGTAAATGTAGAAACTCTAGATGGTAAGCTTCCAGGATGATGATGATGATGACGAAGAAGAAGGAGGAAGAGGAGGAGGAAGAAGAGGAGGAGGAAGAAGAGGAAAGAGAAGGGGGAGGAAAACCTGGTCCTTCAGAAAATGGCAATTTGTGATGACAAAAGCAGGTTATAGAAAATTATGGATAATTAGTTGAAAAAGACAGGAAAGGATGTCAAAAGTATAGGCAAGTTAGGGAAGTAAAGAAGAAGCAGTGTTTCTAGAAAAGAGGGGGAATTTTTATAGACAGAGTTCATTTACTTTTCAGGGTTCACAGTTTGGGTGATTTTGAGTAGAATATCAGCTTTCTGACAGCAGGAGCTGCTAGGTTATTGTCAATGTATTCTTAGCACCCAGAATGATGTAGGAATTTAATAATTCTTTATTGAATTGACCCGTTTTAGCCAAATCTACTAGAGACACATTTTTATTACTGTGTAGGAATTCTACTTGGAGAGCTATCTGACTTTATTTTTTCTGCTAAATGAGAAAAGCCTTCCCTCCTCAATCAGTTTCCAACTCACATGTTATAGCAATTAGGAATGAGAAGCTGAAATTCAACAGCAACATTAAATAAAGATGCATAATTTTAAGTTTAAGGGCCTATGATTTACCAAATAAAACGACAAGTGTGGGCACCTCATCCCAATTTAGATCCCGAGTAAACCAAGGTGCACTTCTTCTCTTGACTTGGTTAACAAAAGGACATTCTCCCTCTTGACTTATTCATGGAAAAATAGTCAATTGTTGTTTGTCCTTCCTTTTCAAAGATGACTAATGACATCATGGAGTGATGTCTTGACTTGCATATGAACTGGATTTAAGTGAGGCAGAGTTGCACAGAGTCATCAGCCTCACTCTCTCTTCCAGATTCATCAAAGTCCAGGGGCAGAACAAATGTCCTTATGACTGGCAATGGCCCGGGGTGCAGTGGATGACCTTGGCATCTTCCGTGTCTGACCAAGCTCCGACTTAGCACCTGCTTCAGCTGCCTTCATGCCTGTTGGAATAAATTGTTCCCATCCACCCATGCTGTTGGGGGAAGTCTTCACATGCTTGGTGTAAACATCCCCTTAACTCACCAACAGGTTTGAGGCCTGTTGCCTCAACCTACTTTTTAGCCCATCTGCTGAGACAGGGGTGTGTGGGGTGTCCAGGGAAGACTAGCACCTTTGGTATGAGAGATTACAGAGCCTTTTTAGGGGCTGCTTATCCACTTTTGCTGTCCACCTTCACCCAACTCTTCCCTGTGGCTCCAAGCAGCTGTAACATGCACAGTGGTCACACCCTGGTAAAAGTCAGTAACAATTTATTAAGCATCTACTGTGTGTCAGGCATTGTGCCTATATCCCCTGGGTATAAAATAAAGGGGGAAAAAGGGTTTCTGATCTCATTGAGCTTATAATTTAATGGAGGAAGACAAAGCACAAAAGGAATCTGAAAAGGGAAGGTGAGGGGAAAGGAGGACAGCTTGAGGGTACCCAAAGCAAATGACGGTAAATGAAGTTGGCTGGAAAAGTCTTAGTGCTCTCTAAAGGGAGGCCTTGGGAGGTGGTCTTTGCTTCACTCTATAGCTCTCCAATCAACGGGGAGAGGCAACTGAGGGGGTTGTGATGTACTGAGTGAGCTTAATCAATTACCAAGATGATGAGATACCAGGTGATGATGAGCTTATCCTGGAAGACACATGATCTTGGTCTTGAAATTAAGCAGAGGAGTGGAGGGTAAATGAAGAAACATGTTCATGGAAAACACTGTCCATTGATCTAGTTATCTGTCTATCTCTGGAGAATTAAGATCTCTCCCTAAAGTGATTAAGCCTTCTATTCCAGAGAGACTGATTAGGTCTTTGATTCTAGGGATACTTAGAAGTTTAGACCAAGGATACTTGTAAATTCTTAATTTTCATGATATAATGGAGATTTTAGTGCCATAGCTTCTACAAGAGTGAAATAATTTGGGCCCTTATAAAGAGATAACTTTGGTGGACACTTACAGAGAAGGATCATAAATTCCTAAAGCATGGTCTTGGGAGCACAATTAAAAAAATACCTCAACTTCCTATTCAGTGGCAGAAAATGTCCTGATGAGTGCAAACAATGAATCCCATGGTCAGTTCAAATGCATATTTCTCTTGTACTGGAATTAATGACCATATTTGTACATAATTATACCAAAATCTATCTCCAAAAAAATTCAAATACATTTGGCCACTTTTTGAATTCACTATTTACACTATTTGGGACCTAGCTTTAATGAGCCAATAGAGGAAGAGAGAATTGAACACTAGGAAGTCTTCTGTTGGGACCTGCCTTTGGCTATCATTTTGTCCCATGGGGTCTTAGGTGAATGGAGAAAAGAAGAGAAAATTAAATATTTGTAGAATATTTTTGAGAGACTTGCTAATTCAATTGGCATATCCATCTCCTGATTATCCTTTTACCTCTATGATACTTCCTTCTCTGTATCTAGACAGAGAGGAACATCAAGAAATATTATAGTACAGGAGAAAGCAAGCTGCACTCAGAGTCAGGAGACCTGGGGTCAAAGCAGGCCTCACATACAAGCTGCAAGATTTGGGGCTCACTTCTGAGCCTAAGTTTCCCAGTCTGTAAAATAGGAGTAATACTAGTACTGCCTACTTTGCAGGGACGAGTGTGGGAAAAAATTACTATGTGCAAAGCCCTTGTTTCAACAATCCAGCTAGCAGCTGCTGTGGGGGTGTAAAACCAACAACAACCAGCTCACAGAATGCTGCAAGCCCAGGTTCTTTTGATCTGCTTTATTAAGGAAAGCAACATTAAAGGGTTAACAATCTTACTTTAATCGAACATACAAATATCATTCACTCGGTTCAGGGGAAAAAGCCAGCGCCCTGAACTTCAAAGCAGATACAAACAAATTATAAACATCAACAGACAGACCTTGTCTGATTCAAATCTCAATGCACAGTTACTAGAGTTTTAACCAAGTCCGAACAGCCAGGCAAGCTGGAGGGATCTTAACTACAGCTGCCCGAGTCTCCACATCAGCGGGCCACCAAGAGTGAGAGCCCTAAGCAAATAGCTCTGTCTTCTCTTTTTATGCACTCTTTAGCCGTCATCAAACATCATCTGAGTGACCAGAACTTAAGCTTTGACTATTGGCTCTGGTGTTAGCAGCTCCCTTCATTGGCCACACCTGGAGCCCCACCTTAGTTGCCAATTCACACTCACATAGGCTTAGCACCTAATAGATAGGGGTTTGGGCCTGGGGCTTAGCACCTAGAAAGACTCAATCAAAGACACTGAATTAATCAAAGGAAACAAAGGCCAAAGTCTTCAAGTTTGAATTAAGAGGTAAGAGCCAATTTTGATTGCCAGTACAGCATTGTACTAGGCACGGAGGCTACAAAAATAATGATACAGTCTGACACCCCAAGGAGGTCACATTTTACAACATGGGTGGGTGGAGTATGCAAGAGGACGTTACATGTAATATAATATAAAGTAATGTGTGATTGGGACAAAGAAGAGATCAGGTAACATACCTGGAGTGGGGAAGGGGGAGAGAGAGAGAGAGACAGAGAGAGAGACAAACAGAGAGAGACAGAGAGGGAGAGACAGAGACAGAGAGACAGAGAGAGACAGAGGGAGAGACAGACAGAGACACAGAGACAGAGAGAGAACACTTTGAGCTGGATGGGGAGGTGGTATGAAAGGAAGAGAAAGATTTTGAAAGGTAGATTTAAAAAAAGTGAATTTCAGGCATGAGGAATAAATAGCCTTGCAGATGCATGGAGGCTGGAGATCATAGGTCAAGTTCTGGAAAGTCGGGTGCATTTAGGAGGAAAGACAACTAGTTTTAAGTATTAGCCATCATGAGGACTTTTGTAGTTTAACAATGATGCAAGCTTCTCCATTTCTTCAAAAGTGAGGACACCAGGTAGAACAATTTTTTGATGACTTGGCTCCACTTAGTTCAGGCGACAATCCAGGGTCATTACAAAAGCTTGAATCAGCTACAGCAATACTAGCAGGAATCTCTCTTGATTTTTAAGCATCCTTTTGCTAATGGTGCCTTAGATCATTGACTTTGGCAGCACAGGATGAATCTGCAAGCAGCTTTTTTTCATCAGTTGCCAGGGCCTTGTGTGATCTCAAAAACTGTGGGCTTGACTGATCTCAGAATCCCAGAGTTTGAAGGGACCTCAGAGGCCATCAGATCATATTTATACCTGACCAAGAATCTCCTCAACAGCATGCTGAGACACTGCTAGAAAACCTCTGGTGATGGGGAAGCCATGACCTGCTGAGGCAGACCACTCCATTTTTGGATAACTCTAATTGCTAGAAAGATTTTCTTCACATCAATGCTAAATCTGCCTTGCTTTTAACTTCCATCCATTGCTGCTAGTTCTGCCCTTCATGGCCATGTAGACAGGCCAGGCTTTCTTCCACTTGACTATACTTCAAATATAATTTTCATGCACTCCCTAAGTCAGGGGTCCTTCAAGAGAGCTATCATGTACTCCCTAAGTAAGTGGGGGTCTTTAGATTTTTTGTGTGTCATGGACTCCTTTCACAGTCTGGTGAAGCCTCTAGACTCCTTCTGGGAATAATGTTTTGAAATGCATAAAATAAAATACATAGTATTACCAAGGAAACTGGTTATATTAAAATATGGTTATCAAAATATTAAAAAACAAGTTCATGGTCCCTTACCCTAAGTCTTCTTCTAGGAATCACCTTCCAGGTGATAAAATTCTGGAGACTGGAGAAATGACTCTACCAATGAAAGTTTTCAATATACATCGTTATCATTTTTAAAAAGTTCTTAAAAACTCCAAAAGCTTGTGAATCCATCTTTTATTTCTGTACCAAGATGTCTACTGAAAATATTTCCTGTAGAAGTAACTTCATAAAGTTTGCTCTTCAAAAAAAAGAGGAATGTTTTCTCATTCTGATAACAAATTCTACCCTGCATAGCAAATATTCCTCCTGAATTCTCTTTCCCTTTTTCCAGTGGCTGATTCTCCCTTCCACTACCCTGCCCTCTTTTTTTTTTTTTTCCTTTGGATTAAAGGATTCCAGTTCCTTCAACTGATCCTTGTAGGTCAAGGGCTACAGTCCCCTTACCATTCTAGGTGTCCTTCTCTGCATGTATTCTGGTTTGTCAAATCCTTTTTTAAAATGTGGCATCCAGAACTGGCCATCACAGTCTGATCAGGGCAGAGGACAGCGGGACTATCATTTCCATATTTCAGAACACCATGTCTCTATTAATACTTACCTAAGATCACATTGGAAGGCACAGTAAAGTGAACAGAGAGCTGCCTTAAAATCTATATAGCTTCTGGCTGTGCGACTGGACAACTCACTTAATCTTTTAGTGTCCTCAGCCAACTTTCTAAGATTTAGAAAACTAGTAGAACAGGTCCTTAGCTGAATTGGTAGAGGTAATTCCTCACTGATTGTTCCTTAAACACAGATCTTGTTTAAAAAAAAAAGAGATCAAATTTGTTTTGGGGGGCATACTGAGCTTACAATCCACAAAAACTCAGATCTTTTTCACACGTGAACTAATACTGAGCCATACATCCCCCCAGTCTATACTGATTAAATAATTTTTAACCCAAATGTAGGATACTGGGGAAATCACTCAACCAGAGAGGAATAGGATCTCTTGGTCAAGGTAGACCCCCTGCCAGAGGGCGTCTGATGAGGACTTTGGGTCAAAGATAGGAGGACAATCTGAAAGGAAAGAAATTCATCAGTATGCTAAGGAAGACTGCTCACTGATAGCAGCTTTAGCTACTTAGGGTAAAGATCTTGGTTTTTTATACCTTTGCAGACCTGCTTAGAGCGTACAACCAATCAGCAGTATTCTGCAGCAACTTAGAAGAGAGAAGCAAAGTGTTTTACAGGAGAGGAAAGGGTAGAAGGGAGAATCAGCCAAGGGAAGAGTATGTATGTGCATGCGTGTGTGTGTATGTGTGTGTGTGTGTGTGTGTGTGTGTGTGTGTGTGTGTGTGTGTGTATACGTTTCTGGGGGAAATTTTGCAATGCAGCTCGTAGGGTTTGTTATTAGAATGAGAAAATATCCCTTGTTCAAGGGCAAGAGACAAGAGAAGGTGACAAAACACTTCAAAGAAATTCACTTGGAACATACTTTGTGTCTCTTATCCAAGGATAACCAATGGTTCTTACAACAGTGGACAGGACCATCTCCCAAGTCCTTGCATAGTTTGTTATAGTTTATTACTCCCTGCGGGGTTGGGGTCCTTACACCATTAAGGCCACTGGGGGTTTAGGGATTTCTACATTGTTCGTCCACCAAGTTGCTTTGAAAGGATTGTGGTTCCTATTTCTCAAAGACATCCATATTAAATGCTCTTTTGTTACTTATTATCATTGCCCATGGTACCAGCTGAGATACTCTGGGATTCTGACTCTCTGACCCAATGTGTTAGTTAGCCCTTCCCACATCTGATTCATCTGTGAATTGTTTTCTGTGCTTTCACCCGCATCCTTGATTGAGGATTAGGGAGGGACAGACTCCTCACATAGCTGCCTAGAGACCACCCTCCATGCGGGTACTCTTTGTGTCTATTTATTCAACCTGTTGTCTTTTTGGCTTCTTTTAGGTCCAATTGTTTACTCCTTTACAGTTTTTGGAAGCCTAATTCTACCACTCCCCTCCATCCCCCAACCCTCCTATCATTTTCTTTTCCAGATATTCACAGTCTTAGAGAGTGGCCTAGGGTGCTGAGAGGATGAGTGACTTGCCTGGGGTCACACAGACGGCATACGCCAAAAGTGAGACTCAACCTCAAGATTTCCTAACTATGCAGCCAATTTCCTATTCATCGTGTCACACTGTGTTGTTTTTATGTATAGCCAGACAAAAAATGATACGTGTGCATGGATGCATGTCACACATCCATGAGTCCCTTTCTGAAGGAAAGAAGCAAACATTTATTAAGCACTTACTATGTGCTTCTCCCAGTTTGATTTTTTGTTATTATCATTTTTGAGTTCTGATTCAAGGGGCCATCCCTTGATTAACTTCTTAATTCACCAAATAGGACTTACCTTACTCAAAGTGAGAACCTGAAAAGGCCTTACCTTAAAAAGGCCAGGGTCTCCCATTGCATCCTGGGTCATCTCCAGTTGTCCTGATGAACATCAGGCCACCAGACCCAGACAGCTGTGGAGGAGAAAGTGAGGCTGGTGACCTTGCACAGCCCTCCCTCACTCAAATTGAAGTCAACTGCAAGTCATGTCATCATTTCCCTGATGTCACGGTCCTCTACTGAAACGAAGGACAAACACAACAACGTGCCAGGCACTATGCAAAACATTTTACAAATATTATCTTTTTTATCCTCACAATGACCCAGGGGAACTATGTGCTAGTAAGACACCCATTGTGCAGTAGAGGAATCCAAGGCAGACAGATGTTGAGTGACTTACCGGGGTAGCATGGCTATTAAATGTCTGAGACTGAATTTGAACTCAGTTCTTCCTGTTCCAGGCCCAGATCTTTATCTATACGCAGCACATCTCAAACTGTGGGTCTCTACCCCATACAGATGTAATAGTAATTAAGGTGGGACTCTTTGCTGTTCTTCTCTTAAGTGCCTTTAATGATCCTGGCCTTCCTTTGAATGGGGCAGATAAAGTGGGATCTTTTTGTCTTGGAGTTTCTCAGCACTGAGAGAATTGGGAGTCATTGACTTGTATATGATGTGATACTGGGGATGGGGAACTATCCTACACCCAGCCTGGGTGAGGTCAGAGCCCTCAGGGCTCTGAACAGGATATAATTGAGGAGAGCTTGGTGTTTGACTTTTGGGGCACACTCATGGAAGGAATGTTGAGACTCTGGGCAAGCTGCAAACTGCCTCCCAGCTTTGGAACCCAGCTGTTGGCTCTTCTCTGGTAGCTATATATTGTGATTTAACTCAGACAAGGTCTGTGTGTTGATGTTTGTAATTTCTGTTTGTATTTACCCTGAAGTTCAGGGGGCTGATCTTTTCTCCCTGAACTAACTGAATGATATTTGTATGTTTGATTAAACTGAGATTGTCAACCCCTTAAAGTTGCCTTCCTTAGAAAAGCAGATCAAAGAACCTGTGTTGGCAGCTTTCTGTGTGCTGGTTGTTGGTGGGTCTTACACCCCTACGGCGGCTGCTAGCAGATTGTTGATACAACGGGGTCTCGAAAAATTTGGCAGCAGTAAAAGGTTTCTGACCATGCAACCACCAAAACTTAATTAAAAATCAAACGCATAATGAATCCAAGGTGTTTCTGGCAGTGCTTGCTCCCTTGCATCATATAACTTCACTGCAGCCTTGGTTCAGAACACAAAGTGTGTGCACTTTGCACTGTGCATGCCCTCAGGCTGTGCAATGCCAGTGAACACTGCCAAAACACAGAAGTCCTGAATTCTATAGCACCACTCAGCTCCCTCTAAACTTTTTCCTGTTGTGTTACAGCCCTTCCCCTCCTGTGACTAATTCATTATATTACAAATCCTCCTGTAGAAACAGCCTACAGTTTCCTAAGTCTCTTCTGGAAGGTCCTTAGTCACCTTGTGCTTTGGCTACCCCCCTGTTCAGGTACAAAGAACTACAGGATTGGTAGCTGCATGCTTCTCAAATGACGAGTCCAAAAATTAGCTGCCCAGCTAGAAGCAAATCCCACAGAAAGAAGCAACTCAGTGTTCCAGCTGATGCCATTCTGTTTAAGGATCCCACATGAATAGTGTGTTATTTTCCTTAAATGTCTTAAAACACAAACTTCAAATGAGTTTTATCATATTTCTTCATGGTAATAAAATTGTTCTTAGGCCAGGTTTCATCTTGTCTTCTGTTTATCTCTACACTTCTTGTCCCCACCCCCACCCCCACCCCTCTTCTGGTAATTATAAAGAGAAGGTCCTGAGACATATTTTCTTGACAGGTACAGAGAAACACAAAACAAATATATACTTCTTTACCATTAAATTCCACTAATAGGAGAGGGAATAAATTTCACTGTGAGAGATTAATGGACTTTTTTTTCAGTCCAGTGACATATTTGACCCATCTGTCCCCTCTTGAGAAAGTATAAATAAATGTTCCACATTTGGTTATTAATTTAGTCACAGTACGGCTTTTTCTAAGATCAAGGAAGATACCACATGGGTTTGCGTACTTTTATATAAATGTCCTTTTATAAGAGTAATAAATCAGCAATTGATTCAGGTATACTGGGAGATTTGGTTTTTATTAGATTTAAGAAATGAAGTAAATCCATTACTATTCAAAAAGTCCTCCAAAGTATATATGTCTCTGGATGTGTACTATGTGTGTGTATGTGTGTGTATGTATATATATGCACACACATATGTATGTATACATATATGTATATATAGTGTTTGTATGTGCATATATATAGAATATGTGTCTCTGGATGTGTATTATATGTGTGTATATATAGAGTATTATATATTATATATATTATATTTTATATACATAAACACAACATACATATGTTTATGCATATATATATACATATGTGTGTAGATAGACATACATAAGGATTGGGCCTTTGGTTTCATTGGTATAGGGAAGTCCCAGGTGATGAAACCCCTTCTACCAATCCAGGTTGACACCTTCTCCACATCTATTTATTCACACACATATGTATGTATTTTTACACACATATACAACATATATACACATAAACACTATATGTATCTATATTTAAATACACACATACACGCATGTCCTAGACAGCATGAGTACCTGAAGAAACAAACCATAATACATGCATACACATGCACACATGTGAATGTATACACTGTACGTACCTACATGCATATGTGCATACAAATAAACATCAGGCACACATAACGTGTGAAGCTGAAAGGAGTAAGAAGTTTCCTCACCTCTTTCAAAATGAAATCAAAAGTTCAGCCTCACTATACAGACAGACAGACAGACACACACACACAGGGTGAATACTCACTGGGCTGATTAGCCCAGAGTCGAGTTGGTTCCTTGTCCTTTCTGGGTTTTAGGGTTCTCCCTGAGGAGTTGGGGTGTCGTTTCTCCAATGCCATTGCTGCCAGCCCCTCATTTTGTTGGTTGCCAGTGATTAGTGCCCTAATTCTATTTTAACATTTAATATAAATTGGGTTTTACAAAGAGACATTTATTTCAAAAGTACAGCAGGAATAAAAGTACAAACATTCCTCCCTCCCTGCCTTAGGGACACAGTCTCCCCTCTACCACCTTGGTCTCAGGGGAGGGTGGGCTTAGACATAGCACTCAGCAGTTTTTTTATAGTATTGGTTCCATCAAATTCACATTCAAATGAAGAACTGATGCTAGAGGAGTGTCTGGGGCTAGGTAGGGTGAGAGGGAGGTATTGATGTTATGTTGGCTCCAATGTCTGTCAGGGACTTCACTCCTGGTCTCCCAAGATGGTTCATTTTCCTGACCTTTCGAAACTCACATAGTTGGTGGAAAGAAGGTAGCATGCTAGGGCCCAGAATTTTCCCAAAATATCAACGCTTACGGATGTAGCACTTTAGTTAGCAATAGGAAAAAAAATCTCCCATCCAACCCAGGAGTCCACTGAGGGATCCCTGAAGTCCTCTTAGGCCACCAGGACAGGTTTAGTGGGGGTGTAGGGGTGGTGAAGCCTTCAGAGCAGTTACAAGACTTACTGAGCTCCTTAGCGCCCAAGTCAAGCCTAGCCTGAGTCTTCCCTGAGCCCGGGGTGGCAGGACAGAGATTTGGGGAGTTCTGAGTGGGTCCAGCATTTGGCATTCTTTGTCTAAACTAGTTAGCACCAGAGTCCACTCTGAGTTTTTCCAAACAGCAGCTGGGCTGCCTGAGCTTGAGAGAGCAGTCTCAGGGCATTCCCAGTAGGTTCAGGAAAGTGGGCCTGTAAAATGAGCCTGAGGCTGGCCCAGTGCCAATAGCCTGAATTTAGCCCTAGTTTAGCAGAGAATAAGCATTTAGTAAGCACTTACTATATACCAGTGCTGTGCTAAGCACTTAATAAATATGGCATTTGGTGCTTAAAATAACCCGAGGAGGTAAATACCATTATTTATCTCTGTTATAGATGAGGAAACCAAGGAAGACAGAATTTTAAGGGCCTCTTAGCTAGTAAGTGTCTGGGACTATATTTGAATTCAGCCCTTCCTGACTTTAGGTCTAGCATCCTATCCATTGTATAGCCTAGCTGCATCATGGGCTTCTAGGCATTCCAAACAGATTCCAGGGTGCTATCAGTGGCCTGAGTCATGCTATGGGAGAAAAACTGTAGGCAAAAACCAGGCCTAAGCAGAAGCCTTTGGTGGCAGCCCAGCCCAGGAATAATCCTTAAGACAAGATGGGGGAGGGGAGTGACCTCAGGCAGAACCAACAGCTGGGAGAGGTCCCAGAGTCCTATAACAAGAGGAATCCTCTAATTGGAGCCAAGCACTAGAGTTACCGCAAAGTCCTTGAAGGAGGAGCTTAGTCTGGACCACTATAGTCAGAAGCAGGAAAGCCCTGACCATATTATTCAAGCACAAGTACTACCCCTCCATCCTCTCCCTCTATAAGGAAAACTTCGAAGATTATAAGGAGCTACTGTGGTTTGAGAGATACTCAAGAAATAAACCCTGAGGAAGATACTAATCATATAATAAGTCCAGATAAAGCCACCGAGAAAAAAGATTTCTTAGCCGGAGAAACTGCAGTAATATTGAAAGAGAATGAATGAAAAAGTTAAGGAGGGAAGAATTACAAGCAAAACTGACACCTTCAGACAGACAATGGAAAACCTCACCCAAGAACTAAAGGCCCTGGAAATTAGAATGGACCAGACAGAAAATTGACCACACAACCAGATTCATCAAAATATCAAATACAGGTATTGATCAAAGAAGTATCAAAGAGCCAAACAATTTTTACAAACAGAAAAAAAATTTAGGAAATATAAATAGCTTGTGTGGAAACAGGTCAATGAGAGATAAATTAAGAATTATCAGCGTATCTGAAAATTATTATCAGAAAAAGTCTAGATATTATATTTCAGTGATTTATAAATTAAAACTGCCCAGAATTCTCAGAACCAAGAGGCAAAGTGAAAAATATAAAGAATACACTGGTCATCTTTAGAAAGACACCCCCCGCCCCCATGGATATTATCAGGAATATCACAGTCAAAATCCAGACCTTCCAAGTCAAAGAAAACATAATCCACATAGTTAAAAAAGAGTTCAGATATCAAGAAGCCACACTAAGGACTGAACAAAACTTAGCAGCTGCTATCAAAACAGAGAGGAAACTGGAATATGATATTACATGATATCTGGCAAAAAGTAAGTATAATCCTATGAGAGAAAAACAAAAGGAATCTTTAAAGGAATAGTATATTTGTAAGCATTCCTGTGAAAATACCAACACTAAATAGACATTTGGAAATAGAAAAGAAGGCATCAAGAGAAAAATGGAAATGTACACATAGTCGCAAAAATGAAAGGAATGAGTTACTTTTGTGTTAATAAAATGAAAACAAATGTCTCTTTAAAACCCTAATAATTTTTATTTTATTTATTTTTAACATTCATATTCAAACATTTTGAGTTCCAAATTCTCTTTTCTTTTAGCTTCTCCCCACCCTTTGAGAAGGCAAGCAATAGGATATCAACCACACAGGTGAAATCATGCAAAATGAAAACAATATGGTTTAATTTGCACTTAGAGTTAATCAGTTTTCTCTCTGGAGGTGAATAGTATTTTTCACCCTGAGTCCTTTGGAATTGTCTTGGATTGCATATTCATCAAAGTAGATAAGTTTTTCACAGTTGATTATCATTACAATATTGCTGCCACTATGTCCAATCCTCTCCCAGTTCTGCTCACTTCACTTTGCATCAGTTCAGTTCATGTAAGCATTCCCAGGTTTTCAGAAACCATCTCCCTCATCATTTCTTATAGCACAATAGTATTCCATCACAATCATATACCACCACAACTTGTTCAGCCATTCTCTCACTGATGGGCTGCTCTAAATATTTTTGTAGATATAGGTTCTTTCCCCTTTTCTTTGATCTCTTTGGGATATTGCTGGGTCAAAGGGTATGCACAGTTTATAGCCTTTTGGGCATAGTTCCAAATTGTTCTCCAGAATGGTTGGGCTGGTTCACAACTACACCAACAATGCATCAGTATCCCTATTTTTCCACATCTCCTCTAGCACCTGTCATTTTCCTTTTCTGTCATGTTAGCAATCAGATAGGTAAGAGGTGGTAACTCAGAATTTTTTAAATTTGCATTTCTCTAATTGTTATTTATTTGGAATTTTTCATATAACTATTGATAGTTTTGATCTCTTCTTCTGAAAACTTCCTGTTCATATTCTTTGACTATCAATTGGGGAATGGCTGTTATGTTTACAAATTTGATTCAGTTCTCTACACATTGGAGAAGTGAGGCCTTTAATAGAGATATTTTTATAAATTTTTTCTAGTTTCCAGCTTTCCTTCTAATTTTGGTTGCAATGGTTTTGTTTGTGCAAAAAAAAAAATGCTCTCCCAATTGGCTTATGGTATCACCTTTTATGTCTAAACTATGTACCAATTTTGACTGTATCTTGGTTTGAGATGTTGGTCTATGCCTGGTTTCAGACAGACTGCTTTCCAATTTTCCCAGTATTTTTTGTCACATAGTGAGTTCTCACCCCCAAAGCTTGGATTTTCAGGTTTACAAATACTAGATTACTGTGGTCATTTACTACTTATATTGTGTACCTAATCTATTCCATCGATATACCACTCTTAATATATTTTGAAATCTGGTACTGTTGTTAAACCACCTTTCTTCACACTTTTTTTACATTGATTTCTATGATATTCTTGACTTTGTTTTTGCAGATGAATTTTGTTATTATTTTTTCCAGCTCTATAAAATAATTCTTTGGTAATTTGATTGGTATGGTGCAAAATATCTAAATTAATCTAGATAGAATTGTCATTTTTATTATATTGGCTGAGCCAACCCTTGAGCAATTAATATTTCTCCCATTGTTTAAATGTCTTTATTTGTGTGGAGTGTTTTGTAATTTTGTTCATATGGTTCTTGGGTCTGTTTTGGCAGGTAGACTCCCAAGTATTTTATGCTTTCTCTAGTTATATTAAATAACATTTCTCTTTCTATCTCTTCCTGCTGGGTTTTGTTGGTGACATAGAGAAATGCTGATGATTTATGTGGATTTATTTTATATCTTGCAATTTTGCTAAAGTTGTTAATTGTTTCAACTAGTTTTTTAGTTGATTCTCTAGGATTCTCTAATTATACCATCACATTATTTGAAAAAAAGTGATAGTTTTATTCCCTTGTTACCTGTTCTTATTCCTTCAATTTCTTTTTCTTGTCTTATTGCTATAGCTAATATTTCTAATACAGTATTGAACAATAGCGATGATAATGGACATCCATGTGTCATCTTGATCTTATTGGGAAGATTTCTAATTTATCTCCATGCAGATAATGCTTTCTCTTGGTTTTAGACATACACTACTTTTCATTTTAAGAAAAGCTCCATTTATTCCTATGCCTTCTGGTATTTTTAATAGGATTGGGAGTTGTATTTTGTCAAAACCTTTTTCTGAATCTATTGATATAATTGTTTAATTTTGGTTGTTTTTGTTATTGATATGGTCAATTATGCTTTTAGTTTTTCTAATAATAAGCTGGTCCTACATGCCTAATATGAATCAAGCCTGGTGGTAGTGTATGATCTTTGTGATATATTGCTGTAGTCCCCTTACTAGTATTTTATTTAAAATTTTTACATTAATATTCATTACGGAAATTGGTTTATAGTTTTCTTTCTCTGTTTTTCTCTCTCTGGTTTAAGTCTCAAAACCATATTTGTGTCATAGGAGGAATTTGTTAGGACTCCTTCTTTACCTATTTTCCAAATAGTTTATATAGCATTAGAATTAATTGTTTCTTAAATGTTTGGTAAAACTTGTAAATCAGTTTGGGTTTTTTTTCTTAGGGAGCTCATTTGTGGTTTCTTCAATTTGTTTTTCTAAGACAGGGTTATTTAAATATTCTATTCCCTCTTCTGTTAATTTGGGCAATTTATATTTTGGTAAATATTCATTTAATTTACTTAGATTGAACATAATACTTTAAAGGATCATAGAAAAATGTTAAAACAACAGAAGATCTGTGGGTGGTTTTGTTTCTTTTTAATTGTCTTAGGAGAAAATAAACATAAAAGAGACAAGAAACTATCCTGGGGAGGAAAGAAGGAAAAAAGGGAGGGAAATCATTATTGCATAACAGAGGTACATAAGAGGAAGAGAATACAGCCATGGAGAAAAGGGTGAGGGTCATGCCATTAATCTCCTTCTTATCTGAATTGGATAAAGTAAGATTGAATACAATTGCACAAACACATACACACACACTGATTTCGGTATAAACTTTCAAATTCATTAAACTCAGAAGGAAACTAAGAGGGAACCAGAAAAAAGAAATAGAGAGGGTCCTAAGAAAGAGGGTAAAATAGGTAAAGAAATAGTCATAAGTAAAACAAACTCAAATGTTGAAAGGAGGAATGTGAAAAGATGATTAAAAGAAAAGGAAGGGGCAGCTAGGTGGCGCAGTCACCAGCCCTGGAGTCAGGAGGACCTGAGTTCAAATCTGCACTCAGACACTTGACACATTTACTAGCTGTGTGACTTTGGGCAAGTCACTTAACCCCAATTCCCCTGCCCTCCCCCTGCAAAAAAACAAACAAACAAACAAAAGAAAAGGAAGAAAGACCAAAAAACCTGGGATAATGGGAAGAAGGGTTAGGAGAATAAAATAGCTTTAACAGAGAGGAAGCAGGTTGTTTCACTTGTTAAGTCATAACTATCAGGCAAATTTCCTCTCTTTTATCTTCTCATTTGTAAAGAAAAGAAAAAGTACAAGAGGTCAAGATGGAGAGGAATATACAACTAATAACCACAATTGTAAATATTAATGGGAAGAACTCACCCATAAAAAGGGAGAGGGTAGCAGAATGAATTAGAAAGCAAAATTGGACTATGTTGTTTAAAAGAAACAAATGTGAAACAAAGAGTTCACAAAAAGTTAAAATGAGGAACTATGTAATGCTTCACCTGAACTAAAAAAATCAACAGTACTGATCATAATTTCAGACAAGGCCACTGTGAATATAGATAAATTTAAAAAGATAAATAGGGAAATTACACTATGTTCAAAGGCACTATAGGTAATGAATCAGTATCAATATCTTGATAATAACAAGATAAGAACACTTAATAACATATCTAAATACTTAAAGGAGAAGTTAATTAATTGGAGGGAGAAATGGATCAATCAATCAATAAGCATTTATTAAGTGCTTGTTCTGTTCCAAGCACTGTGCTAAGCACTAGGGATAAAGAGAAAGGCCAAAAAAAGCCCCTCTTTTCAGGGAGCTCACAGTCTAATGGAGAATATGATATGAAAACAACTATATACAAACAAGCTTTGTATAAGTTGGAAGATAATGAACAGCAGGAAGGCACTAGAATTAAGGGGTATAGAGAAATGCTTCCTATAGAAGGAATTTCAGTTGGAACTTGAAGGAGGCCAGAGAAGGCAGTAGGTGAAGATAAGGAGGGAAGGCATTCCAGGCAAGAGGGACAGCCAGTGAAAATAACATACATCAGGAGACAGAATGTATTATGTGAGGAACAGAAAGGAGGTCAGAATCACTGGATTACAGGATATCTCAGGGTGAAAGGGGCAATATAAGGTGCTAGAAGACTGGCAAAGTAGATGAAACAGATTATCAAGGGCTTTGAAAACAAAACAGAGAATTTTATATTTGATTCTGAAGGTAATAAGAAATGGCTTGAATTTACTGAGGGGAGGGGTATGTGACATGGTCAGACCTGTGCTTTCAGAAAATTACTTTGGCAGCTGAGTGGAAGATGGATTGGAGTTTGAAGAGACGTGAGGTACAATGAACAACCAAAAAGCTATGGCAGTAGTTGAGGTATGAGATGATGGGGTCCTGCGCAAGGGTGATGGTGGTTTCAAAGGAGAGCAAGGGGACATATGTGAGAATTGTTGGTAAGGGGCAAAGGGGTAAGAGAGAAATGTTGGTAAGGTAAAATTGACAGGACTTGAGCGTTTCAGGAGCTAAGATGGTAGAATAAGCAGTAAACCCCCATAACTCTCCCATATTCACCTCCAAACAAACATGAAATAGTAACCCAAAACAAATCCTGGAAGAGCAGAACCAGCAAAAAGATGGGGTAGAACAATCTTTTAGCCCATGAAACTTGGAAGGTCAGCAGGAAAGGTCTCTCTCACTTGGACAAAAGCGGAGCACAGTCCAGGACAGGAAGCATCCCAGCAAGCCAGGAGTACACTGGGTGCAGAAAGAAGGGAGAGGTAGAATGGGGTAAATTATTTCACATGAAGGGGTGTGGAAAAACCTATTACAGTGGAGGGAAGATCAGAGGGTGGATGATGGGCATCTCTTGAACATTACTCTCATCAGCGTTGGCTCAAAGAGAGAATAATATACATAATCAGTTAAATATAGAAATCTATCTTAACTGACAGAAAGTAGGAGGGGAGGAGATTAAGTAAAGGGTGGGAATGGGACTGACAGAAGAGAGGGCATACTGGGAGAGATGGTAGACAGAAGCAAAACACTGTTGAGGAGGCAAAGGGTAAAAGAAGAGAAAAGATGAACAGGAGGAGGAAAAATAGGATAGAGGGAAATACATAGTAGTCAAAGCTGAATGTGAATGGGATGAACTCTCTTATAAAAGGGAAGCAGATAGCAGAGTGGATCAAAACCCAGAATCATACAGAATGTTGTTTACAAGAAACCCACCTGAAGTAGAGAGAGGCACACAGAGTAAAAGTAAGGGGCTGGAGCAGAATCTACTGTGCTTCAGCTGAAGTAAAAAAAAAAAAAAAAAAAAAGCAGGGGTACAGGCAGCTAGGTGGCGCAGTGAGTAGAGCACCAGCCCCGGAGTCAGGAGCAACTGAGTTCAAATCCAGCCTCAGACACTTGACACGTGTACTACCTGTGTGACCTTGGGCAAGTCACTTAACCCCAATTGCCCTGCCAAAAAAAAAACAAAAACAAAAACAAAAAAAGCAGGGGTAGCAATCCTGATCTCAAAGCAAAAACAAAAACAGACTGAATTAAAAGAAATAAGGAAGGAAACTACATCTTACTAAGAGGTACTAAGACAATAAAGTAATAACAATACTAAACTGTCTATCAGATCAATGGAGAAGGAAAGAATACATGACCAAACGAGAGACAGAGGGGCATTACAAAATGTAAAATAGATAATTTTGATTCTATTAAATTAAAACGCTTTTGCACAAATAAAATCAATGCAACCAAGATTAGAAGGAAAGCAGAAAGCAAGTGTCTTTGATGAAGGCCTCATTTCTCATATATATATACACATATATATATATGTATATATATGTATATGTACATATATATGTATATATGGAGAGAGAGAGAGAGAGAGAGAGAGAGAGAGAGAGAGAGAGAGAGAGATAAGTGAGTCCAATTTATGACTACAAACCAGTCCCCAATTGATAAATGGTCAAGGATATGAACAAGCAGTTTTCAGAAGAAGAAATAAAAATTATCTATAGGCATGTGAAGAAGTGCTCTATATCACTTTCGATTAGAGAAATCAAAATTAAAAGAATTCTGAGATACCAACTCATACCTATCAAATTGGCAAATATGACAAAAAAGGAAAATGGTAAGTATTGGAGAGGATCGAGGAAAATTGGGACACTAAGACACTATTGGTGGAGTTAGGAACTTATGCAACCATTCTGGAGAACAGTTTAGAGCTATGCCGGAAGGACAACCAAACTGTGCATGCCCTTTGATCCAGCAATACCACTGCTAGGTCTGTATCCCAAAGAGATCATAAAAAAGGGAAAAGGACCTACATTTACAAAAGTATTTATAGTAACCCTTTTTGTAGTGGCAATATTGGAAATTAAGGGGATGTCTATCAATTGCGGAATGGCTGAACAAGCTATGGTATATGAATGTAATGGAATACTATTGTGCAACAGGAAATGATAAACAGGTAGGTTTCAGGAAAACCTGGAAAGACGTATACAAACTGATGCATAGTGAAATGAGCAGAGCCAGGAAAACATTGTACATAGTATCAGCAACATTGTGTGATGATCGGCTATGAATGACTCAGCTCTTCTCAGCAGCACAATGATTGAAGACAAGTACGAAGGACTCACGAAGGAAAATGCTATCCACAGCCGGATAAAGAACTGAAGAACTCTGAATGAAGACTGAAGCATACTTTTTCCACTTCATTTTTTTGTGTGTTTTGTCCTTTTGATCTATTTCTTCTTCCAAAACTATGACTAATATGGAAATATGTTTTACATGATAGCACATGTATAACCTATAACACATTACCTACCATTTTAGGAAGATGGTAGAGAGGGAGAAAAATTTTTAACTCAAAATCTTGTAAAAACGAATGCTAAAATTGTCTTGACATGTAATTGGGAAAATAAAATAAAATACTATTTTAAAAATTGATAGGACTTGACAACTAATTGGAAATGGTGGATGGGAGAGAATGAGGAGTTAAGGATGACACCTAAGTTGTGAAGCCGGGTGATTTGGAGGATAGCAACACTCTTAACAATAGTGATAGTGAAGTTTGGAAGGGAAGAGGGTTTCAGGGGAAAGACAATGATTTCAGTTTTAGACATTTTGCATTTAAAATGTCTATGTGACATCTAGTTTGAGACGCCTAATGGGCAGTTGGAGATGTTAATTTGGAGGGTAGGAAAGATGTTAGTTCTGGATAAATAGATCTGAGAATCTTCAACATGGAGATGATAACTTAAACCATGGGAGCTGTTAAGATCACCAAGTCAAACAGTATAGAGAGAAAAGAGCAGAAAGCTCAGGACAGAGCCCTTGAGAATAGCCATCTTTACTAAGAGTGTTCTGGAGGAAGACCCAGAAAAGGAGTCCAAGAAGGAGCAATCAGATAGGTAGCAGGAGAGACGGACAGAGAGGTATCACAGAAAGCTAGAAAGAGGACAGTATCAAAGATAAGGTGAACGATAGTGCCAAAGGCTGCAGAGAGGTCATGAAGGATAAGGATTGAAAAATGGCTGTTGGATTTAGCAGTTATGAGATCAACAGGACCTTTGGAGAGAATGGTTTCTGTTGAGTGATGAGGGCAGAAGCTAGACTACAGAATTAAGAAGGGAGTAAGAAGAAAGGAAGTGGAGGTACCTACTGTTGTAGGCCCTTAAAGCCAGGGACTGTTTTTCCCTTTCTTGTATCCTCAATGTTTAGCATAGTGCCCGGCACATAGTAGAAGATTGATAGATGTTTGTTGACTTGACTAGGAAGTTAAGGGACATACCAATGAGACAGCCATCATTTCAGAAGGAGGATATATTACAGATGAGGAAACTGACTCCAAGAGAGACTAGGTGATTTGTCCAAGGTCACCCAGCTAGGAAGTATCTGAGGTAGTATTGAAATTCAAATTTTATTGAGTCCAAGTCCAACATTCTATTCGTAATGACGCACTCACTAAATGGAAAGTGACTAAATATGGCTGTTAAGAAGACTTTTTCCTAACACTGTCAGTCACATACACATCTCAGAATGGGATAAGTTGTGCTTATAGAGGGGTTTGCTCAGGTAAGGAGAAGGCCCACCTTTTTGTGTGAGACAGGAGTGAAGGAGGAGATTGTGGCAGAAGACATCTTAATCATGTGAGATGAGAAAAAGTAGAGAAGAGAGAGCTCTTGATGAATGGTCTTTTTTAAAAAATATAATATGAAGCAAGGAGGTTTAAGCAGGGATGAAAAGATTTGGCCTTTGTGGTGAAACAGGGAGTTAATTAGGGACAAGTAAAAAATGCTTTGACACCACGAGAGATAGGTTGAGATTATTTAACATAAATCTGTAGTGGATCCAGTCAGCATGGTTTTGTGAAGCTTCATTCAGCCATATGAACAGGAGTAAAAATGGTGGGAGTAATCCCAGTATTGGCATTAGAACATTGGCGATGAGATAAGAAGGCAAGGGTTTGAGAGGACAGTGTAGAGTTGAACTGGTCCATGAATGGGTCAAGATGAGAAAGGGAGGAGAGTGTGGCTAGTTCAGGGATAATGACCTGGGAAAGAAGTGAGGAGTGGAAGATTAGAAGTCATGGTAAGGATGAAAAACAGGGTTAGGGGTTGCCAGGAAGAGGGAGAGGTGGAATGAACATAGATTATGATCAGATAAGGGAATTTCAGAGTTCAGGACAATTCGTGGGTAATGGCAAGATCAAAGATATGACCATTTTGTGTGTAGCTAAGATGGGATGGAGGAGTCATGTGTGACATGAGTTAGTTAAAGAAGTGTGAGACTAGGGTATTTAAGAAAGTTTCAAGATGTATGTTGAAGTCCTCTATGATGAAGGGGGCAGGAGTTGGGAAAGAAAGACTGTGAGCTGGGCACTGGACTTACTGAGGAAGGCAGGGAAGTGTCCTAGAGGTTGGTAGATAGCAGCTCCCAGAATTTTGATTGTGTAGCAGATATGATTGCATGAACCTCAAAGGAGGAAAGGTTATTGAGTGGTAGTAACAGAAATAGAGGCTGGAAGTGGCAGTGGGGAACAATGAATATTTCTTCTTCCCTATCTTCACTAGAGAGTAGAGAGCAATGAGTCAAAGTGCAAGCAGTGCTAGAAAAGGAGGCTAGGGAAGTTGTGTCATCAAAACTAAGCCAGGTGTCCCAGAGAGCCTGAATATGGAAGAAGTGAGAAAGGAAGTGATTTAAGATAAGTGTTTTGGTTACCTATGGAGCAGACCTTCCAGAGAGAATAGTGGAAGGGGTAGGTAGGCTTAGTGTGGAACATTCTGTTTAGGGGAGTGGTAATAAGGGATCAGATAGTGGGGATAGAGAATGGGGTTTGAATGATGGCAGCTAGGGGTTCAAAAGCACTGGGATGGGGAAGGTGTGACCAGGTGGGAGTTTGTTGATCATTGAGGAATGAGTTCAAGTTGGTAATCAACTTCCCTAGGGCTTTGGTGTCACTGCAGGCCTTTAAGGCAGTGAAGGGACAGGTTGGGGAGCTGAAGGAATTGTGTTACTTTCTTTTCGCTGAAGGGAGGAGCCCAGGCAAGAGACCTGGTGCAATAGGATTATGATACTCTAATAGTAGGGGAAGTTAATGTAACCATTTCAGACCTAAACACATTTAATCCAAAGACAACAAGAAATGAGTTAAGAATGTAATTAGAACTTTAGAAAAATTAGAGATGACAGTTCTCTGGCAATTATTGAATGGGAATAGAAAATAATTTACGTGGTTTTTAGTTGTCTATGGCACTTGTGAAAATTTACCATGTACTGGGGCATAAAAACCTAACCAAAATTATATAAAAGCAGATATTATAAATATATCATTTATGGATCATAGTGCAATAAAATTATTTTCAATAAAGGTCCCTTAAAGTAAGAATTAGAAAATAATTGGAGACAAAATAGCATAATTCTAAAGTACTAGTGGGTCAAAAACCAAAGAAACAATTGAACATTTTATCAAAAAAAATTATAAGACAACATACCAAAATTTATTGACTGTAGCTAAAGCATTTCTGGGGGAAAGTATACATCTCTAAATGCTTTTATCAACAAAAGAAAGAAAGAACAAATCAATGAATTGGGTATAGATTTAAAAAAAAAAAACCTTGATCAACAACAAATTTTTAAAAATCCCCAATTAAATAACAAAATAGTAACTTTGAAAAGGTAATAAAATTTAAATCAGAAAGACCACTGAATTGATAAATAACTGGAACTGATTTTTCAAAAAGAAAAAACTAATAAATTTGATAAACAGATAATCAAATTAAAAAAGGAGTGTAAAACCAAATTGTACTAGAAATGAAAAAGAACTTCTATTAATTGCAGAGGAAATAAAGAAAATTATTAGAAACCATATTGCCCAATTATATGCTAACAAAATGATAACTTAGAGGAAATGGATGATTATTTACAAAAATATAAAATGCCTAGATTAACAAGAGAATAAATATCTAAATAACAAAATATCAGAAAAATAAATTGAACAATCCATAAACGAACTTCCAAATTAAAATAAGAAACAAAACAAAATTCCAGGACCAGATGGATTCCCAAGTTAATTGTATCAAAAATTCAAAAACAAATTAATTCTATGATACAAATATAGTCTTGAAATTTTAACCAAGGAGAGTTAAAGCAAAGAAAACCACAGACCAATATCGCCAGTGAACACTATTGCAAAAATTTTGAATAAAATATTATTAGCAAGCAGGCTACAACAATATTTTAGAAAGTTTATTTGCTGTGACCAAGTTGGGTTTATTCCAAGAGTGCAGGGATAATTTCAGAAGAAACTAGGAATACCTTTATGAATTAATGCAGAATGAAAAATGAGCAGACCTTGGGGAACAATTTATATAATGATAACATTCTAGAGAAAAACAAGTTTGAAAGACATTAGAACTTTGATCAATAGCAATAATAAAAATTGTGAGGCCAAAAGAATGAAAATTAAACACACCACTCACCTCATGACAGGAGTAATGAACTTAAAATGAAGAAAGAGATATACATTTTCAGACATAACTAATGTGGGGATTTGTTTTGCCAGACAAAATAGGTATGTATTGAGACATTTGGTTTTTTTGTTTGTTTTCATTTTTACAATTTACAACATGTGTGGGGGGGTTAGTAGTGGGAACAACAAATTAATAAAAATTCTTGTTACTTGAAAAATAAAAGTAATAAACTTTAGAAAAAAAGGAACAAGTTAGTAGACCTCAAAGTGACAAACATCAAGGCAGAGAGCCAAGGCCTGCATTTGGGGGCCATATATTAGTCTTGGTGGGGAGGACAGCATTGTTTCTGACCAGATGCAGTCCAGGGAAGCAGTCAAGCCAAGAGATGAGGTCCAACCAAGAGAAAAAAGGGTTGACAACTTACGCCTTTTGAAGGCACCCCATTATTCCCTTCTGATTTCACAACTACTGTCAATCAGAGAGGCTGCTGATTAGCACACCAGAACCATGTACAGGATGCCTGCATGTGCTACAAAGGCTCATTAGATGGTTATCACAACTCTCCTAGGAGCAGGCTCCCCAGCTTCTTCTCTGTCTTGAATCAGTGACACTCTGCTTATGCTCATAGGGACTGAATTAATTGGTTGATCTCCTATTACATATATCTACATGTACAATACATTTATGCATATAGACCTAAGTGTATGTTGATGTAATTAAGTGGGAAGGATAAATGAAAAAATAAACCAAGAAATACAAAATCTTTGTGATGGTTACACAAGCAAATAAAATATATCCAGTACCTCAAAAATTAATCCAACATTGAAAATTATTTTCTACAATTCACCTGAAAACTATCACCTTTTGGATCAAAAATTTGGCTTGTACTTAGGGTTTTTCTTTAATATTAATAGACTTGTTCTGTTTCAGAATATTCTTGATTAATACAAACATGTATTTATGAACACACATTGTTATTGTCATGTTTTAAAAACTATATCTAGGAGAACTGTATAAAAATAAATTCACATTGTGTAAACCCCAGAAATGCTTATGTTTCTTTGAATCCTATACAGACAATACTAGGATTCCATATTTCTGGGTTAATTTATCATTTATCCTTTCTAATAAAAGATTTCAGCTATTTAGCTAGACTGTTGTATTTGTTCTGGCACACACATACCCAATGTATCTGAATGGGAACAGATATTGTTTTGAGAAAGGTAATTAATAAAACGAAGTGGGTGAAGTACTCTGGCAAATAGATCTCAGATGAAAGCAAGCCTGGCACGGTGGATAACATGTAGCATTTGGAATCAGTGCCTGGGTTTAATTCTTGGCTCTACCTTCACCACTTGTATGATCTCGGCAAGCCCTTTTGCCAATCTGGGCCTGTAAAATGAGGGCAAGTGTTGGGTTCAGTTATCTCTAAGGTTGCTTTCACCTTGAAAGTCTACATCCTATGTTGCATGTTTTACCTTTACATATAGGGTATGGTGATAATGCCTGTACAATGTCATAGGATTTTATAAGGGTCAAATAAAATAATGCACTTGAAAATGCAAAGCATTAAACAAGTCATAGACCTGGGCTATGATCTGTGAGTCCATTCCTTCCCTGCATCCCTCCCCCCTCCCCACCTCCCCCAGATCAGAAAACTGAGGCTGAAAAAGGGTTAATGGTAGTAAACATCTGGGGAAGGGATTTGAACCCGTGTTCCGGCCTCTAGTGCTTATCCATCACACCACACTACGAGGCCTCCAAGCCTGGGCACGACAAAGCCCTAGGCAACTCTTGATGGAGTTTTCAGGTGGTCCTGACTTGCGTATTAGTTGTCCCGACTGGGTATAAGAGGGAGAGACTGAGAGCATTTAATAGCTGGTTCCCTCAGAAGTTTCCTTTAGGCTAGCTGGTGCTATTGCTAAGAGAAGGGAGGAGGAGGAGGAGGGGCCCCAGGCGGTTCCCGGATGGCCCAGTTCAGTCGGCTGCCAGTTTGTGGTCCCAAGGACTGTTGGGAGAGGGGTGTGGTGCATATTGCCGGCCTGGGGTGCTGTGGAAATATTACGCCCACCCCCCAGCCCCCGCCGGCGCCAGCCTCAATCTGTTTCTTCCCCTTTCCCTGAGTCCCTGGCTTCCACACAGCAATGTAAATCGCCCTTCCCTTTACTGCCCCGTATCTCCCTCCCCTGCAGCCTCCCGCTTCCCCTTGGCACCCCATTCTCCTCTGGGACCCACTCTCTGCTAAGCAGTTTTGTGGAGTAAAGCAAATTGTTAGCGGTCGTGGGCACAAAAGGATTTCAACTGACTGACAAACTTTGAACGA